>NC_041385.1:820492856-820522665 GCF_002162155.2 Triticum dicoccoides
TTTGGTAGGAGCTCATTCCGCATCTCCCACATCTAATTTGAATAAGGGGGTCAATACATATATATGAACGAAACTCAACAGAAATGATGGCAATAAGTTGTGAATATTTTTGCTTACGCACTTCATATTGTCTTTTTGAATAGCCCCGCCTATTCTTGGCCGTCACGTTGTAGATGAACTCGGAGACGTAGTATCCACTGTAAATATTCCCAGCTTCCTGCCACAAGCACTTTACGAGAAATAGAGGTCAATCAAACTGATAATGAAGTATTATAAATGGCATTCATGATAGTAGTTAGAATCAATGGGAGATGCGCAGAACTAGCTAGCTAGTAGTACTTACTTTCGGGTATTTCCATAGCAGATCCCGCGGCAATGAAGTAACTTGTGCGGTGAATACTTTCCAAACCCTACGAGACAAAGAAAACAATTACTTGATATCGTGAAATGAACAAAGTTGCTGATATGGTGCGATAATGATCGAATCAACTTACTTCTCGAGCATCTTAGACATGGCTGCATACTCCTTGGGATCCTTTCGTCTCGAGTCTAAGACGTTTACTAGACCCTGCTCAAGCTTAATCTCTAGGAGAATATAGTGGAAGCTGCGCACGCATGCATAACTCATCAATTACATTAATTACTATAACATTAATAATATAGGGAAACCGAATATGCACAAGACAGTAACACTCACTTGAAGTTGTAAGGAGAGAGTATTGTATCTTTGTTTTGATTTATTACCAAAGATCGTAGCAAGTTGTCTTCGGTTTCTTTGGCATTATATTTAACCGTAAATTCATCTATGAGATTTGTGTTAATGAGCCCAATATCAACATTTCATTTTGTCTGCATTCGACGATCTTCAATCTACATAATATAGTGAGTATAATTATATATAAATGCAATGAAAGAGCTGAGCTATATATAGAGACTTAATGACAGAAGTAGTACTTACAGACAGTAGCAAGTGACCGTTAATTTATCGAGGGCCTTTATATTGAAAAACTGGAAGAACTCCTCAAATGGAACAGACAACTCCTCAATTCCAACGAGGTCATGTACATCCTCTTTAACTTTCAGCGTCAAAGTATCGATTTTATTCCCAGCTGACAGCGCCTTTCTGCAGGTTTCCATGTACCAATCATGAAATCTTGCATCATCGTTGTTAGAGTAGTTCCATCTTTGACGATAGGCTTCCTCTACTCTTATTTGAATAAGTCTGGCTCCATTATATCAAAATGTGCATCGTCGTAATCTCCAGGACCGGGCAAGACCCCCGGATGATTAGCGACGATATTGCTAGACACCTTGAGCGGGGGGCACGATTGGTTCGCTTGTTCGCCGAGCTGGGGAATTTTTTTCCCAGTTCTTCGTTCTTGTAACCTTTTGTCACTACAAGTACTTCCCGACCTCTTCGCTTCCTTATATGTCTTTTCAGTAATGCGCTCATAGTTGGTTTTTGGCGGAGATGGTGGTGGTCGCTGCAGGGCATCCAAAGTGCGCTTCGCTTTAACCGAATCTATCTTCTCCTCAGGAGGTGGATGTCTCTTAGCACTTTGCGTTGTGAAGTAGTCCCTCACTTGGGCTTGACAGATCTCCTCGTTTCCCTTCTGGGTCCTCTCATACGGTAACTTCTCTGGAGTCTTGAGAGATGGACGGAATCTGTATTGCCTCCCGCCTGTACTGCTAGACGCCGGAGCAGGCCGAGCGGCTGCGGCTTTCTTCTTTAGTTGCTTACAAGGCAGAGGAGAAGGACTACGACGCGCTAGAGCAGCCGGAGGGGCGGCGGATCTCTTCCGCCCTTGCTGACGAGGCGGAGAAGGAGGAGGCTAACTGGTCGGGCGCGCCGGCGTGGGTGGAGAAGGAGGCGGAGTGCCACCACGCGCCGGAGAAGGAGGCAGAGTGCCCTGATCACTCGCCGGAGGAGTAGGCGGAGGAGGAGGCGGAGTGCCACCACGCGCCGGAGAAGGAGGCGGAGTGCCCTGATCACTCGCCGAAGGAGCAGGCGGAGGAGGAGGCGGAGTGCCCAGACTCGCCGGAGGAGGAGGAGGCGGAGGCGTCTAGTTCGGAAGGTTGATGAGCTCCTTCCTCCATAGGCATGGAGTCTTCAAAGCAGAACCCAGCCGAGTCTCCCCTTCACCGGTAGGGTGGTCAAGCTCGGGCTCCTCAAATCCCTCCGTTATT
Source organism: Triticum dicoccoides (assembly GCF_002162155.2). NCBI lineage: Eukaryota > Viridiplantae > Streptophyta > Magnoliopsida > Poales > Poaceae > Triticum > Triticum dicoccoides. The sequence goes on from NC_041385.1 coordinate 820,495,044, forward strand.
TCTTCCACCGTCACCCTAGCATATCCTTCTGGAATTGGACGGCAGTGAAAAGTTGCGCCAGGTTCAGGAGGTCGAATAGAGGCGACAGCCTCCTTGACTTTGTACTTCTCCCATGGCGTCATAAGGTGGAAATGTTGAGACTCTGTGATAGCATCCACGGGGTAGCTAGCAGGAGCCGTGAAGACAGGCTCCAGCTGAAGCTGCTCGGTGGAAGCCACGCTGCTTCTCCGCTGAGATGGCGGGGTAGCTTCGGCAGGTCGCTTGCTTTGAACTGCATCTCGTTCCTCTAGCTTCTATACCCTTGAGTGCAGCTCCTGCAGTTCGCTCTGCTCCACCTTCCTCCTCCTCTTGGCATTTGTAACGGCCTGCGCCCGGAAACCCATCCTTCCATGGAACGGAGCATGGCGTGCCTCGTGTCCATCCAGGGTGCTCAGAATTCCCGAGGGCCATTGTGAGCTCGTCCATCTCTTTGTCTGGAATGAACGTCCCTTTCTGTGTTGTTGCTCCCTCGTCCAAACGCACTTCCCTGTTACAGGGTCCAAGGTTTCGCCAACCCCAAAGAACCAAGTCCGGCAACGGTCTGGCTAGTTCAATGTCTCTGGTTCGACCCCTTTATCAAGCAGGTCGTTCTCAGCCTTGGCCCACAACGGTCGGGCTTTGAGGTAGCCACCTGACACCGTGCAATGGTGATGCTCCTTCTTCGCAGCATTTATCTTGTTTATGGTTGACATCTTCTTACTCCTCTCCGATGTCTTGTTGGCCACAAATACGTCCCATTGATCTCTGAGCTTCTCATACCGGCCGATGAATTTCGGTGTCTTTTTTTGGTCGATTAACTTTTCTTTCAGGTCATTCTTCCACTTCCTGAATAGATATGCCATCTTCTTGAGAGCAAAGGAATTGATCAATGTCTCTTTAACTGGATTCTCCAGATCGTCCTCTTCCGGTAGGGTGAAATTTACCTTCAGCGCTTTCCAAAGATCAGCTTGTTGTCTATCTTTGACAAAAGAAATTTGAAGCTCTTCATCCTTAGGCTGATTCCATAGCTCTATGCTGATCGGGATCATGTCCCTAACAAGAACCTCGCACTGAGCAGTAAATGCCTCCTTGGTCCGGAGGGGTTCAATTGGTTGGCCATCGCGCGCGATTGCTGTGATCGTGAACCTTTCATCTGATCGCAACTTTTTCTTCGGGCCTCGTCCCTTTACCGAAGTTGTGCTCGATCCGGAGGGCTAGAAATAAAAAGAAAGTAGGGAGTTAATATGTGTAAATACCAAATATGAATGCATCAATTAGCTATAGTCAGCACAGGCTTAATTAATATATATACCTGGCCGAACTCTGTTCGGTCACCGGAGCCGTCATCACGGCCTCCTTCTTGCACCGGCATTCGGTCACCGGTCACGGTCTCCTTCGTTGTTCGAGGACCGTAGCCTGCTTCTTCACCCTCTCCTTCTAGACCATCGCTTTTGTTGAGATATGACATGACATCAGCTCCGACTGCGATTATGTCCCCCAACACCCGTTCTGCTTCCTCATCTCGTCCGTGCTCCATAGTTTCTGCAAATATTACAACATGGCAATTATTATACAAACATGGCAAATGGATATATTAGTTTCAAACGTAGACCTAGCTATAGCTATTCACAACAAGGAATTATATTAATTAATGGCCTCGACACTTCTCTAGGGTTTGGGGTGGCCTCGGCAACGCTTAAAGGGTTCGGGGTGGCCTCGACGACAACTATCTTTTAACTTGGTAAAGGAGGGGGTATATCGACAACGACGACATACATACATGGAAAAAAATGTTATCAGGGAGGGGGTATATCGACCCCCCCCCTCATGTCGAAGTTATCGGGGAGGGGGTATCGACCCCCCTCCCCCCTCATGTTGAATATATGTTGAATTCTCGAGAGAGTTAGGAACCGGAGGAGGACTCCTCCCCCCTCATGTCTGATGAGTTTTTACTCCCTCTCTCCCATGAAACATTCATCGAACAAACTTAATACGAGTTTTAACAGAAAACATTCATCGAACAAAATTACAACAAAAAAATTGACCAAGTTTTCATATATCATCATCATCATCTACTACAAAAAAATAGACATATTCTTTGCATATGAACATACAAACATTTGCATATTCGACAATAATATCACCAAAAAAAATCTATGAAGTTAACATTAAAAATTCTAACTTTTGCATATTCCTAGAACCCTCGAACCCTCGACCATATAGAACCCTCGAACCCTCGATCCTAGAACCCTACAACCCTCGAACCCTCGACCCTCGAACCCTCGACCCCTCGACGACCCTCGACGACCCTTGACCACTCGGTGACCCTCGACCCTCTACCCTAGTTCCCGACCGTCGACCGCTCGGCGATCCTCGACACCCTCATTCCCGATAAAAAAGAAGAACAAAAAAAAGAGGAGAAGAAGAAGGAATAGAGGAGTAGAAGAAAAAATAGATTTCCACTCCTCTATTCCTTCTTCTTCTCCTCTTTTTTTCTTCTTCATCTTCTTATTTTTTCTGACGTCCCCCTCATGTCATGTCCGACGTCGCCCCTCATGTAATGTCCGACGTCCCCCCCCCCTCACTTTAACAAAAAAACTACCTTAGAAAAAAGACTTGCTTCGCCGCGGGTGCTCGGCGCGACGTGGACTAGGTGGAAACACTTTATGAAAATGCGGTGGTGGCCGGGCCGGGCGGTTTTCTTTTCCTTATTCATTTTTCCTTTGTTTTTTCATATATGTTTGTTTTCGTTTTCACTCTACATTTTCATACATATGAAAAAAATGAAGTTTCTATACAAAAGTGCCCAATTTTTATGAACAAATAAATGTAACTACACATCTAAACTTAATTAGGAAAATGCATCTAAACTTAGCAAAATTCATCACAATGAACATCAAAATGAACTCTAAATAAAATATAAAGACAAAATCATCATCATCAATCTACCGAGGGCGGCCGACGACGAGGAGAATTAGCTCACTGGGGCGGCGCGAACTCACTCTGCTGGGGGCGGCAACGAGGAGGCAGGGCACAGCGACGGCGATGAGGAGGCAGGGCACGGTGATGGCGACGAGAAAGCAGGGCACGGTGACGGTGACGACGGGGCAGGGGCGCGGCAACAGGCGACGAGGAGGCATACGGGGCAGGGCGCGCGTCGACGCGTCAGGTCAGGGTAGAGGGGTGCGACGAGCGGCGTCGCTGGGGGCAGGGCGTGGCGAGGGCTAGCTCGGGCAGCCTGCCAGTGTCGTGGATGGATTCGCCGCCGTCGGGGGAGAGGAGGAGGAGAGATCGAAGTGGGGATGGGCGGTTCTGAAATTTCCCTAAGTGCTACTTATATAGCAAAGGCTTTGGTCCCGGTTTATGGCACCAACGGGGACAAAAGGTCTCTTTTCAGCAGCCCAAAGGGCGGGAAGCAGAGGGCTTTGGTCCCAATTGGTGGCACCAACCGGGACTAAAAGGTGGGCATTGGTCCCGGTTGGTACCATGAACCGGTACCAATGCATACCTTTATTCCCGGTTGGTGGCACCAACCAGGACTAAAGTCCTTGTGCTGCCCGCGTTGTGGCACGAAAGTTTAGTCCCACCTCGCTAGTTGAGGGAGCTCGAGAGTGTTTTATAAGCCCCACTCCCGCTACCCTCCCGAGCTCCTCTCAAATGCAGGCTTTCAGGCCTAGAAATAGTGTATCTGCCTGTGGGCCTACTAGGCCTTCTGCGGTCCTGAATCCTGGCCCATGGGTTGGTTTCTAGTCGTATTCAGGCCGTGGTGGCCCAATAGGTGGCATTTTTCCATTTTCCCCATTTTTTAGTTTTCTTTGGTACTTTATTTTTTTAGTTTTTTTCTACTTACAACAAAATACTTACTTTTGCTATTTTTATTTATTTTATTAAGGTTTATTTATTTTATTTTGTTTTGTTTTATTTTGTTTCTACATATTTATTTTATGCTTTCTTTTTGTATTTTTTAGTTTTTTTCGTACTTTCAACAAAATACTTTCTTTTTGTTTTCTTTTTTTGCCTTTTGTATTTATTTTATGAAAATTCTTTTTGCTTCTAATGTTTTGAACAGAAAATACTTTGATAAATTCTATATAATTTTAGTTTCAATAATACTAGAGGTTTATAAAAGCTTTTTAGTTGATTCCTTTAGTACCAGTTCTAAGGCTGTTATAAAGGCATTTTATTTGGTACTGTTTCTAACACTGAGGCCTCACGAGCATCTTTAGTAGGGGTTCATGGCATGAACCGGTAAAAGAGTTTTTCAGTTGATTCTTTCTGCAGCTGTTTTTAGTCCCACCTCGCCAAGCGAGAGGCTCTCGTAGCGGTTTATAAGCCCTGGGTGTAGAGACGATGAAGGAGAGGCGCAGTGCTCACCTGCACGTTGCTTAGCTTCAAGCCTTGAGGAAGTGGTGTAGACTGCACGGACCTATCAGGGTTTCAGACAAAAACTACACATAGCTCCGTGCAGTCTACACTATTTCCTCAAGGCATGAAGCTAAGCAACGTGCAGGTGAGCATTGCGGCTCTCTTTTATATTTAATAACTTATTATAACTCTGGACTTCTTGTGTGTTCAAAATGCAACATTCGAGGTATCAGGGTTTCATACGGAAACTCGTCTGTTACAACAGGCATTTTCTTTTCTTTTTTCTTCTTTTATTTATTTTATGAAAATTCTTTCTTTTTTGCTTTATTTATTTTCTTTTGTTTCTACTTACTATTGCTATTTTTATTTATTTTATTATAGTTTATTTATATTACATTATTAAGTTTATTTTGTTTATACTTATTTATTAAAAAAATATGTTCCTAATTATTTATTTTACTTTGTTTCTACTTATTTATTTTCTTTTCTTTTTTTCTTTTTTATTTATGTTATGAAAATTCTTTTTGCTTTTAATGTTTTACACACAAAAGCCCTCTCCCCTGGCTGGATTGGTATCGGTTTGTCGCCTGACCCGACCCGAAAGACAACGCTTTGGTACCGGTTCAGGCCACAAACCGGTACCAGTGGTGTTGGGCCTGGAGCGTGGCGCATTGGTCCCGGTTCGTGCCGCCAACCGGGACCAAAGGGGGCAGACGAACCGGGACGAATGGCCCCACCACTACTAGGGAAAACCTTATACACAGAACTTTAGCAGTAGCGTGGGTCAAAAAAACACGCTGGTGCTAAGTAGCAGTAGCGCTCCTGGACAAACCGCGCTACAGATAAAGTTCTAGCAGTAGCGCACCTTGTTGTAAACACGTTACTACTAAAATTCCCACGGCTGATCCGACAGGCTACACATAGTAGTAGCGATCCATACTGAACGGCACTACCGCTACTTCCTTTGTAGCACCGTGTTTTATTCCAAAACTCGCTATTGCTAAAGGATATATAATTAAATGGAAAGCAAATAGAAAGGTAACTGAAAATGAAAGAAATAGAATAAGGTGAAAGGAAAAAAATAAAATGTGAAAAATAAATGAAAAGGGGGAAAAGAGACAGGACTAGCAGTAGTGTGTATACCAGAACGCGTTGTAGCTAACGTAGCAGTAGCACACTTTCTGGAATGCACTACTGCTACTTCTGACTTAACCACCCGCACGGGCTCAAAATTTTGCTAAGTCCTCCATTCTCCCATGTTCCCCTACTCCTCTGTCACCGCCGCCCGAGCCTGCCCTCACCGCCGCCGCCCTCAACCTCACCGTCGCCACCCGCCGCCGCTCTCGACCTCACCGTCGCCGCCCTCGACCTCACCGACGTCGCCCTCGACCTCACCGTCGCCGCCCGAGCCCGCCCAGCGCCGCCACCTCCGATCCCGAGCCCGCCCTCGCCCCCCTACCTCTTCTTCGTCGAGCACCTCCCCGCCACCGTCTCTCCCCTCTCTGTAAGCACCCACCCTCCCCCACCCCATTTCTCTTTGCTTAGTTAGTACTAGATGTTGTTTAGTAGTCGTAGATGTTAATTTAGGGTTCATAGATAATGATTTTCATTAGTAGTAGATGTTAATTAGTAGCAGTCATGGTTCTAGTTAACTAGGGCAGTATGGTTAATAGTAGATGTTTTTTACTATTGTATAATGCAGTTTAATTTTACTGTTTCTAGTACGTGTTTAAAATAATTAGTAAGTAAATTAATAAACTAGTTGAACTAGTTTAGTTTTAGTTGAGCTAGTTTAGTAAGTAAATTAATAAACTAGTTGAACTAGTTGAATTAATAGAACTAATGTATTTTTAGTAAGATAATTAATATAACTAGTTGAACTACTTTATTTTTAGAAAGAACTAGTTTTTTTTTCTTTTTATAGTAAGTTTATATTTAGTAAGAACTAGTTGAATTAATAAAACTAGTTGAACATGTCATATTTGTTGTTATTTTTTAGTTTAAGCAATTATTCGGGATGTATTAGTGATAACTTATAGGGGTTTTGCTTTTGCAGAAATGAATGAGCCCCTCCATCATCCCCGCCGCCGTCCCCGTCACCGACCCGCTCCGACCTCGAGGTGAGACCAGCCAAATCTCCATGTATATCTTGTGTTGCTCAAATAGGATATGTGGTTGTCCAAGTGGCCGTTCAAGTTCAGGTTACACCTCCGAGTGGCCTATGTTTTGCCGGAGTGTTGATTAATTTCCGTTCCGGCAAATTTCAGGTGCTCGATATGTCCTTTTTTAGCAAAGGTCATGCCAGATTTTTCCGTGAATTCTGCCATGACTTGTGCTAGAATATGTAGGAAATATCGAGAGGCCTGGATTTTCTCGAAAAATAATGATCTAATTTAGGTTTTTTAGTACATATATTTAATTGTACAAGTTTAATCTTAGAATTATGAACGTAGGAAATGTCGTACTCGAACAACGGCAGTCTCCCGGGGGAGTGCAGCTGGTGCCACGATGATCGAGGTCTGTGCGACAGGTTCCTTGAGCTGGACGAAGATCGGCGCTTCAGCATTAAGCTCAAGGAGACCTTCGATGTTGAAATGGTACGCAACAACGACAAATGTTTTTTTCGTAATTAAGCATGACTTCAACTATTTCAACGTCTAATTTTCATCTTTTACAATTCGACTAGCTTATCCCATGCCGTGCAAGACGCTATGTCTTGGAGAGGATGGGTTTTGAAGACCATGAAAATTTTGAAACAAAGAAAATACACCTAAGGACCCATCATGATATGGATTTTGAAGTAAATCTGTATAATTTTCAGAGCGTAACCCATTTTGGTTGCGAAAATTGGGAAGCACTTTGTAAAATGTATGGTTTTTATGAGGGTATGATTTTCACCATGGATCTTGGTGATCCTGACATCGAGCAAGACAATATGGACATTTGGGTCCTTGTTGATACGCTTCTGATTCTACCGCAATGTGAGTTTCTCAAACATAGTTATTAACTAATTTATATTGTTTATTTCAAAATAGTTGACAGCTTAGTTTCATTGACAGCTTATTTTGATTCTTCAAAGAATGTGCCGAAGATGGTAGACAAAACCCACTACACAGATAGCTACGAATTAACTTATAAGGAGAAAAGTCATCCGATCGCATTTTGTACTTATCTTGAGAATTACAATACCTATTATCGAATTCCTTCAAATTATGGTGAACACGTGCCACTATTGCACGTGTTGAACCACGGTAACTTCTATGGAGATACCCTGGTATGATTTTTTACTATTCCGACATCCGTGCATCTTTTGCATACTTCTAGAACTAGTACATCATTGCTAACTCTACGAAGTTATTACTATGTTTTTCAACAGAAACTCCTGATGGATTGTGTGCCTCATCTGATGTATCCGAATGGTCGCCTTGCAGTTCTGAACATACCGCCAGGTAAATCTAGGGAGCTCACCTTTGCATATCGGATTTCTAAAACCGGTGAACACATGCTCATCAAAGAATGGAAAAAATGTTTTGACATTCGCAAGGAGGTTCTTGGAAGTAACATTAAGCGAACGGCAAGAATTGGAGACATGATAATCTCCATTCTCCATAATAGAGAGTCAGGGGCTATCTTGTTTTTTGCTATTTTACCTTAGAGAATGTAGTAGGTCCTAAGAGAATGTAGTAGGTCCTATGAGGTACAATATGTTTATTATGTGATACAATGTGTTAGAGTTGATGATGAGGAGTACTTGTGATTATGACTAGTGACCAATTTGCTATGTGATGTCATTGATGAGAACGACGATCTTGAGGAGGTGTTATATGACAATGATGTATTATGATGATAAGTTGTTAATGATATGATATGATGATGATATTTATTATATCATTGGGTGAAAGACCCCGGATTAGTTTCAAGTGGATGGACATCCACTTGAAACTAGTCCACGGTTCTTTCACCCAGTGATGTAATAACTCATTATGATGTAAAAGCAATATCTAAATTCCTGTTGTATGAAAAATTGTGTAGAGGTGTATGAATACAACAAGAAATAAAAAAGAAATAAAATACGAAATAATAGTAGTAGCGCGGGCAGGGAGAAGCGCTACTACTAGTTACCAGTATCGCTTCCCTGGGAAAGCTCTACTACTAAGTCGATTTAGCAGCAGCGTGGGTTGAGGCATGCTACTGCTAACCTTTAGCTGTAGCGCCGTACCAGTAGCGCTCCAGCCCGCACTACTGATAGGCCTAAAACCCGCGCTGCTGCTCGGCTTTTCCCTAGTAGTGCACGAGGGCCGGCAGACCCCTGGCATCACGAACCGGGACCAATGGGCCCACGGGTACCGGTTCATGAGCGAACCGGGACTAATGGGCTTATTTGGCCCGGATGTATGCCCTATTTTCTACTAGTGTTTATGCTTCCTTGTTGAAGGCACTGTCTGGAAATACTCAGTCCTTCTCTTCCGAGTCGAAACCCATGATCTGGCGTATGTGGTTCAATCCAGCGATGATGGTGTTCATGCATCATTTCCTTGCTGAAGGTGTCGCTGTTGGGGGAACCTTCTCGTTGTTCAGGTGTTGTCAACGGTAGTGGTAGTAGTTGATGTTTTGCGGCAGTGGGTTGTTCGCCTCGCCTTGACCCCTATTGGTCCTTTTTTTTCTTTCTTTTTGGTTGTGTGCATCATAATTATGCAAAGACCGGGTATATACTCTTATGTTCGTATCCGCTTGATGCGACATTATGAATCAAAAAAAGAACGCCCATTTATTGTAGAGGTGTGTCCCTCCTGTGTTATTTCTTTCTTCCCAACCGCGTTATTTATCCGACCGTCCGCAGGAGAACCCAGGGAGCAGGACTAGTGTGGACAGCGAAGGCCAGCTATGGGAATATTGTTGAGTGATGATGCATCACATGCATTCATGTGTTCAAACCACAACGCAGCCACCATCGCACGAAACTGAAAACCACTAAGGCCCCGCTTGGATTCGGTGTAAACTTATACACCCGGATTTAATCTACAAGTGTATTTTACCGGTCGCAGTGTTATTTCCGCCTAGATTGAAAACGACGGCTCGAGGTCTGTTTTGGTTACAAGTGTATTTAGGAGCAAACCGACGATCCAAGCGGGGCCTAAGGCGCTGCTTGGATTGGCTTCTCACAGTGTCATACACCTGTAATATATACGGACCTCCATCCGTCGTTTTCATTTCCAGGCAAAAATCAAGCGTGGTCGGTGATATAAAGCTGTAAAATAAATACAGGTGTATAAAAATACATCGATACCAAGCGGAGCCTAACATGAAAACAGTGCCAGGTCTAGTATGTTTTGTCTATAAATAGCACCTCCCACCAGCTCAAGTTGCAATGCACAACAAACAGTAAAGACACATACACCAGAGAGAGAAAGAGTGGGAGGGAGGGAGTTTTGGGTGACCATGGAGGGTGTGGTGATCAGACACCAGACAGTGGAGGTGAACGACATCTCGATGCATGTGGCGGAAGCCGGTCCTGAGGTGGACGCCAAGGGGGCGGTGTTGTTCCTGCATGGCTTCCCGGAGCTGTGGTACTCGTGGCGCCATCAGATGGAGCACTTGGCGACTCGTGGTTACCATTGCATCGCGCCTGACCTCCGTGGCTATGGTGGCACCACTGCGCCACCCGATGTGGCCTCTTACGCCTCCTTTCACATTGTTGGTGACCTTGTTGCACTCCTCAACACCTTAGGGATAGCAAAGGTACAATTAAGCTTATTTCGTAACCAAATAATATAGTCTGTTTTTGGATTATCCAGAGAAGCACATGAGCACACACACACATACAACACACGCCCACCACACGCGGGCAGGTATACACCTGCAAATCATATGCTTACACTGATTAAGATCCGAAATAAATTATGGCATCTCATAGAACATATTTTTTTAATAGTTATAATTTGAAAATGGATTCTCGCTTTTCCAAGTGAATTCATAAGCCTTTTGTTTTCTTGTTGGGCAAGACCAAACTTTTCTAGATTTTTGGTTAATATCAATGCAGATCTGTTGTGCAATATAATCCATAAGCCGTCTGCTGCATATATGAATGTTCTAAATGATGTAATTTTGACCTCATAACATACGCACCATGGTTGAAGGAAGGTGTTTTTGGTGGGGCACGACTGGGGCGCACTCATCGCATGGTACATATGCCTGTTCCATCCGGAGCGTGTGAAGGCACTCGTCAACACCAGTGTCGCCTTCATGCGCCAGATCATGATTCACACCAAGCCCCGACTTCGTAAATCCCATAGAGTACTTCAACCGCGCATACGGCTCCAACTACTACATGTGCCGCTTCGAGGAAAGCCACTAGCATGCATTTGTCCGGAATATTCAACTGGTAGCCACATTATCAGATGCCCACAACAAACTATTGCTAAAAAATCATTACACAACGTATATATCAATATTTTAAATAACGTGCTACAAAATATAGCGAGGCCCTTTTCTAAATGCTACACAAGTTACCGCGCTAATAGCGTGCTATATTTCAAAATAGCGTTTGCAAAAAAAATCAAATATATCTAGAAATAAAGTATTTAAGTAACTAATTTTTCATAGGAGCAAGCAATATATGCATAAGGGCCAAATCCAGCACATAAAAAGGAGTAAGAAAGGGATGAGAAGTGAGAACTAGGGTTAGCCGGTTAGGTCTCGTGGGAGAATCTGATAAAAGGAGTGAGAAAGCTAGTGGTCGTGGGTTGGTTTTGGCCTGCTGGGCCTGCTGGGTTGTACTTATTTCAGTTTTGCATGGTCTACACGTTGTAACGTTACAACGTTACAACGTTATAGCGTGTGTAGCGTCCTAATTACGCGATTAGCGTCGTAGCGTCTGATTTTGCCAAAACGTAATGTCTCCCTTCCAAATATGCTATAACCGCGTTATAACGGTGAAATAGCGTGCTATTTAAAATATTGGTATATATGCATATGGTTCACTTACAGGAGCCAGGAGTCGTGGAGAAGCGGTTCACGCCGGCGCACGCCAAGCGCCTCATGAGGCAGTTGTTGTGCCATTGCTTGAGCCATGGCGTTTCTGTGATGAGGAGATGGATGACAACAAGTTCCCGACATCTCCGCTTCCGCCTTGGCTCACCAAGGCCGACATTGACTACTTTGTCACCTCCTTCGAAAAGACTGGCTTCACTGGTGCCATCAACTACTACCGAAACATAGACAAAAATTGTGAGTTGGCGGCGCCGTGGGCGTACGCCAAAGTGCAGGTGCCGACCAAGTACATCGTGGGGGACGGTGACATCACATACAACTTTGAAGGGATCCAGGAATACATCCATGGCGGTGGTTTTAAGGAGGATGTTCCACTGCTAGATGAGGTGGTCATCATCCCCGGCGCTGGCCACTTTATCCAGCAGGAGAGGGCCCAGGAGGTCAGCGACCATATCTATGACTTCATCATCAAGTTCTGATCTCGAAGTCCAGATGGACTCAAGTATCCATGTGCTTGCAGTTGTTGTATGATCTTGCATGTATCTGTTTATTGTAACGTCATCTGTTTATCTCTCTATTTCCATTCAAGGTGTGTATATGGGTTATTGTATATTGTATCTGCGCACGTACATTAAGGTTTTAACCTGTGCTGGCGTGCAGAACGATCGAGTGGATCATCGTGCAGAATGACCGAGGCCCTATGCCAGTGTCATACCTTATTACAGATTTTTCTTCCGCACTAAGCTCTAGTCTAACCCTATCAACCAGTTCACAAAGAATTGGATCCTTAGGAAAAAAAATAAGGCATGGCTTTATGTAAGTGCACTACATTGTGGTACACCATGCTACATAAAAAATGAATATGTGAAGGATTAACTCGATGCAGGAACTGAGGTTGGTCGTAATATAATGAAGTGAACTATTTTAAAGGATATAAAGCTTGTTCCTATGGCCCTATTAGCTAAACTTCATAGACCGGATATGTCATATAGAACTGATCTACAACCTCTTAAACTGATTCATATAATACTTACATTATAGACTAAGATGAGTACCTTGTGGTTTCAATAGATCTAACTATTGGTGCGGTGTCTCCACCCTTCCACTATTCGACTCGGGTTTCTAGATTGGGCTTGGGTTGGCGTTTCGGTTGGGGTCAGGTTGGTTTGATGGAAGGGGGCGAGAGATGAGGCTGCAAGGGGTTGTTTGGGACGGCGGTCACTGAGGGCTTGCCCGGTGGAACATGCTAGCAAGGTGGGTATACTAGACTACTACAGTTGTGGATTTGCAAAGTAACGGGATGGAAGGGGATGTGGTGGTTCGGGAGAAAGGAGGAGCCAGCGGTCAAATACAAAATTTCCCCGCGCCTAGTCCAAACTGGACCGCCCACTATTTTTAAGGTCACACACATGCCTATTACGTACACGTGAATAACACACACGCCCCAAGACATGAGAAAAACACACCCACACAATAGGTGAATCGAAAATGTAACCCACACGCCAAATTGATAGGCACTCGATGCCAGGCCTTTCCACGCTAAACCAGCAGGCATATCAACTTACAAGATTAAATTCCTAATGGCATGACTCTATATTATGCCATCATATATATTCGTTATAATGTCATGCAAATATGACGGTACAGTATTACTGGCGGCGGCCCATCGGCCGGAAAACGACACTGCGCCGACCTCAAGGCCCAGGACACCTAGCACAACTCGATTACATCACGCGAACTAGGGGGGTGGTTCGAAGATGAAGTATGAAGTTGGTGTGCAAGACAAGAAGCCCTCGCAAATAGGTTGGTTAGGATCGATGTAAATCCTAGCCCTCGTCCCCTTTATAATGTGAGGGTAGGGGCAGACCATGGTAGTAATCATCATCCTCCACTTGTAACCCCTCGCACGAGGAGTACGGTATTACCTTGACAACGAGGGCCTCAACCTGGGTAAGAAAACCGTGTGAACTCCCCTGGTACTTCTGGTATGCTCTCCAACCTAACGAGGACACTAAAAATTTCCGCACTGGCAGTTGGCATGTCGGTTAGGTGTTGCATCGGCCGCAGGCCGAGTCTAGGTCGGATCTTCCATTACGACTGGCAGCTTTGCGCCAGGCAAGAGCTATACATTTGGCTCTTTCACTTCTATTGACAAGATAGCTCGACTTGAATGAGCTACTTCAAAGAAGAGGGTTTCTAGAATTTTCATGAATCTGAGCAGAAAAAACGTGAGTTCAAAAAATGTTTTCGTATTAAAAAAATGTTGCTGGATTTAAACAAAAGAGTTCGTGGATTCGAAAACTACAAAAAAGTTCATCGATTGAAAACATGTTCAGTGATTCAAAAAATGTTCATTAATTTCTAAAAAAGTTCATGAATTGAAAAAATATCTAATTTCAAAAAAACAATATTAGAAATATGCTCGCCAATTCTTAGCACCATTCCTGAGTTTAAAAAAATCACAATTAAAAATAAAGATATTTACGAATTCCAGATATGTACACGATTAAAAATTCATGAATTTAAAAAATGGTTATAAGTTCATAAAATAATGATTATAAAATGGAGAAATGTTAATACTTTCAGAAAATATGTTCACGAATTTGAAAATATGTTGAGAAAATAAAAGAAAAAGAATAAAGAAAAATGAAAAATGAAAAAGCAAAGAAAAAAAAGAAAAGAGAACACTAACATGAAGAATGAAAAGAAAAAAGGAAAATGATAAAAGAACGGAAATTAAAAAAATGAAAAGAGTAGAAAAAACTAACTGGAAATTTCTGGTCTAGAGAGGTCCAAAATGTGTTCGTTGTTGGTGCAGGGGGAGGGTGTACGCACTAAGGAGATGTCATGTACAGTGCCTTTTGCACACATTTGTGTAAACGGCGCTCGGGCACACGGCTTGATGAGTCGCAGCCCATCAGCGTCCTAGTCGCTCTCTCGCATGAAACTTTCTCGCTCGCAAAAAAAAAAACTATCTCACTTGGTGGGAGACACATTGGAAAACTTCTAGTTGACCCTAACCATTGAACAGTTTACTGTACCAATTTCACCATCGAATTTTGAAAAACAGGATCTGGAAAATGCTAAACTGAAAGAAGTTCAGAAAAGTTGCAAAAAGTTCATAAATTTGAAAATATCATGAATTTGATAAAGTTTACAAGTTTTATAAAAATGTCGCGAGTTCAAATAAAAGTTCGCACGTTCAAGGATTTGATCTTCTTTTACAGTTTTTTAGAAAAAAATCATGAAAATTTAAATAAAAGTAAAATATATATATGAAGAATAGAAAAAGTAAAAGAAACGAATAGAAAAAAGAAAGGAAAAACTGGTAGGAAAACCAAATGAAAACCGGACTAGGAGCTTCCCACAACTAGACTGGGAGCTCCCCAAAACCGGACTACACTTGGGGCTTGTGGCGTCGCCTGCAGGCTGAGAGCAAACGAGAAAACCAAAAATTGGGCCGAGTCTGGTATTGAGGGGGTGTGAGCCAATTCGTGTAAACACGCCTTTAAGTGGCGCAGCGGGCACCAAATAAGATTCAGGCGTGCCAGGTTTTTGGTTAGTGACCTGCACACGGAATAGGATTGGCCATACAGTACACCTGGTCTCTATCAAGAGCAACTAATCAACGAGTACTCCTTCGGGAGCACCTGCAATGGTCACTTTGGGAGGGCTTGGCGCGCGCTTAGTCGCTGCCACGTGTCGCGCTATGGATGCTCCCTCCAAATTCATTTTGTACGTGTTTTATGCCTTTTGATTATTTTTCCGGTGTTTTCGTCCCGTCGGGTATTCAACCGGTTTTTCTTAGGTTTTGGACCAAAAAGAATTTTTTGCGCGAAAAACGTTTTTTCTTTTTTTTTTCACCGGAGCCATAGTCGTGCCTCTCGAAAAGAAAAAAACATGTTTTCTTCCTTTTGTGAGAGGCGCGGATTAATTACTCGGGAAGGCACAAATTTGCTTCCGCGAGAGGTACAGTCGTGCCTCTTCGGGAATGAAAAAAAAAACGTGCTCCCAGTTTGGTTTTTTTGCGAAAAAAATTCATCGAAACCTGGCAACATCGGATCTAGTTTTGAACATCTCAGTGCAGGAATGCAACAATGAAACCGGTTCAAATTTTGGAAGCATAGTTAAAGAGATAAAACCTTTGAATAAACGAATCTAAAAAAAGGAAAACTCACAGATTGCAAGAAGTGGCGCGCATGCGGTGCACCACCTGAGTAGTGAGAGTGCGAAATCACTAATTGAGGAGTACTCATTGCAAAGATCACTCTCACATTCCCCAGGTTGCGACGAGTAGCACGCTACACGTGCGCCACTTGTCGCAACCTGAGAGTTTTCCCTTTTTTCGTACATCCGTTTTTTCAAAACATTTTATCTCTTAAACCGTGTGTGTAATTCTCGAACCATTTTCACCGTTCAACTCCTCGCGTCAAGATCTTTAAAACTAGACCCTATGTTGATAGATTTTCACGAACTTTTTCACGAAAAAAAACGGACGAAAAAACCAATGTGGGAGCATGGGGTTTTTCCCTTTTCGAAAGAGACACGTGCGCATCTCGCGAAATCACAACCGTGCCTCTCGCGGAAGCAAAATCGTGCCTCTCGCGGAAGAAAAAAAAACAGAAAACACGTTTTTTGGTTCGTTTCCGAGAGGCACGACCATGACTCTCACGAAAGCACAACCGTGCCTCTCGCAGAAGCAAAACCGTGCCTTTCCGGAAGTAAAAAACATAAAACTATTTTTTTTTGTTTCCGAGAGGCACGGCCGTGACTCTCGTGGAAGGAAAAAATAGGAAATGCATTTTGTGTGTGTTTCCAACAGGCACGGCCGTGACTCTGGCGAAAGAAAAACCGTGCCTCTCGTGGAAGCAAAATCATGACTCTCAAGATAAAAAGAAAAAAGAAAATGTGTTTTTTTCGCGCAACTTTTTTCTATTTTTTTTTCAAAAGCTAAGGAAGACTGATGGAAAACCGAAACGTCGTAAAAACCCAGAAAAAATCTTCTAAAAAGCCGAAAACATGTGCGCAAAAATAAAAAAAATCCAGAGGGAGCGCCCAGAGCGTGACACGCGGCGAAAGGCTAAGAGTGCGTCAGGTGGTGTTGGTCATTGTGAGGCTCCCGTAAGAGCGTTCATCAACTAGTTGCTCCCGTGAGAGTGACCTTTGTAAAAAGTACTTCTTAATTATTGATTTTCAAATCTATCTGGCTTTTGGACTACCCTGCTAATGGAGCAGGCCCAGCAGCTCCACCATAGGCTAGGGCAGAAAAGCCCAGAGATATGTGGAGCTGCTGGGCCTGCTCCATTAGCAGAAAAAAAAAATCCAAGATCCTGTCTGATTAGAACGACGTAATCCCTCAAAAGAAAAAACCAACGACGTAAGGTTTGAATATATCATCAACAGGTCAGAACGTTGCACTAATTGAGGTAGATTCAATTTTTATTAACGACAGGGTAACAATAGCTTAAACAAGCGGTCATAAGAAAGTTTGTCCATCCCTATTTAGCCACGCGAGCTGTGAGTTCCCGGAGAACGGACGTGTGATCACAGTGAACTGCAGTCGACTCTTTGGAAAGAAAGCTCGTCCTTGGTAAGGTCGTAGAGCAGGTGCATGTTCTGCAACTGGAAGTTGCCGATGACGCTCATGCCGTTGGATGTATGCATCACCATGCATGTCGTGGAATTGTCAAGCGGCACCCAGTAGTTCTCCGGCGGCAGCACCATGTCCGCTCCGTCACTGAAGTGGAACAGAGCACCATGGATGGCACTGTCTTTTCGTGTGCCACCGCCATACACAGGTTCATTCCACTGTTTGCGGGTGGCGACACGAGGCTCCCGTTCACCTGCCTCCGGAGCTCCTTGCTTAGGGGCCAGTAGGCCTCATGGGCCAAAGCCGTAGTGGGGTTGCCTGAGTCGATAATGATCCCGCCGCTACCGTTTTGTTTCGGAGCAAACACCGTCGGTGGGATGGTCAGTCTTGTCTGTCCCACGCTTATCCCGATGAGCGGGACGTAGTAGAATGGGTACTTTTTTGGAACTTTCACCAAAGACATGGACATCACAGGGCTGCCGCCGCTAAGGCCTCGCCGAGGCGCCGACGGAAAGATGGTTGCTGGCACTAGCGGTGGCGTTGCTGCGCAGAGAGGCGGTGTGACAATAAGAGAACTTTTTGACGCCCACCTGAAAGATGAGCGACAGGGGGCCGCGGATAAGACCTATGAGACCGGACGCCCCGTCGAGGGACCCCGGAGTGATGATCAGCTAGTGGACGCAGCCGAACGTGAGCCACGCCGTGCCGTTTTGGAAGGCAAAGACCTCAGTGCCAATGGACCCTCTGGCGACGCCCACGCCATAGAAGGCCCCGAAAGCACAGCTGCCGCCCCTGGCGCACGAGTGCTCCAAGTTGGCCAAGCACAAGGTGCCGTTGCATGCCACGAGATGGAAGCTGTCCGACTTGGACGCCTTATAGTAGGGCAGGCCCTGCTTGACGCAAGATCCTTTGAGGCTGCAGGTGGAACACTGCGTCCAGGTGAGGTCACTAGCTGTGTCGACGATGGCCTCCACGCGCTGTGGGAGCCTCCCGCGCTGTGGTGGGTTGCCGATCAGGTACTCAGCAATGTACTGACTGGTGTTCCAGTGGACCGGCACGCTCACGTCAGCAAAGGACGCTAGGCGCTGCCGGCTGCTGGCCATGGCGCGCTGCACGCGCTCCGCCGTGGTGTAGCTCCCCTTGCCATCAACATGGGTGAGCTCCATGTGAAACCCGGCGCTACTACAAGTAACTAGGGTAGCAGCAGTGGAGCACAACACAACAACGATCAGCACCAGGCTTATTTCCATTGTTTCACTCGTTGGTTCGGTGCTGGCTCCTCACCATGTTATAGCTTAATTGCAACCTGTGGTCTCCATGTATATATATGCATCTCCACTACATTTAGGAACGGAGGAAGTATTAAAGGTGAATCTGTACGTAGTTGTTCGCACACAACCTCTAATGCAAAAATATAGAAACAGAGTGAGAATCAATTTAAAAATCAATCCATTAATGTAATTAATTAGACAATTAAATGCACAGTTAATTAGATAATGTTAAATAGGAATATTTTTGCACTGAATCAATTGGAAAATCGATTCACGAATATGAAGGCTGTTAATTAGGCCTACAGATAATTAGAATTAGCTAATTTTCTAGTCAATAAGACAATTAATGAATTAAGTAGAAAAGTAATCACACCGAACAAATCATATAGCCAACAATGCAAAACTATTTTTAAAACTAGCACTGAATCAATTTGAAAATCAAATCATTAATACGAAAATTATCCAGACAGTTTATTACATGTACAATTAATTAGGTTCATTTAAAAATAGATTTTTTCGCATCGAATCTCTATTATGAGGAACGAATATGTACGTAGTCGTTCGCCCACAACCATTAATGCAAAAAATAGAAATAGAGTAATGCAATTAATTAGGTACATTTAAATAGGATTTTTTTGCATCAAATCAGTTTTAAAACTAAGTCATTAATGCAATTTATTAATTAGGCAGACAATTAATTAGCCCTACAGATAATTAGAAGTACTCCCTCCATCTGTATATAAGGTCTGATGCTTTTTTCTAGGCTACTTTAGACCACATGTTGGAGCAAAAATATATGGCATGCAAGTTACATTAAGTACACCGTTAAATTCACAGGTGGAAGGAGCTTCTAATGATATAGTTTTCATATGATACATCTCATATACTATTAATCTTATCAATAATCAAATTCAACCTCGAGAAATATAGTAGGCCCTATATATATGGATGAGAGAGTAGGGGTTTTCTTCGCGCGAAATCAGTTTAAAAACGCTCACGGGTGAGGAAGGCCAACAGACTTTCGCTGACGTTGGCTAGTACCAGCAGGCTCTCAGGGCATGGCCGAGCAATGCTTGCCATCATAAAAAAACTGCCAACAAGCCGTCGCGATATGGCCGACCAAGTGTTCACCCGGATGGATGGCAATCGTGTTCAGCAGGACGTCCACACAATCGAAGGTCGCTCACTAGAGGACGACCAAGTACTGAAGATCGAGGGCTCCAATTGCGCGTTCAAAGACAATGGTGATCATCGAGGACAATCGGTCACACACCACCATTTTTCAAATATTGTTCCATCCCGTAGCTAGTCTGGGTAATAAGCAAAAATAAACCAACTGATGGAGGATGGATTATGAGACATCCGTAATTTAGTACACTAGCTAGTATAATCAAGTCTTTGGTGCCGGCCTGAACCTTGAAAGGGATTGGCCGTCTTCCTTACTATCACATCCCAGATTTCCCCAAATCTGGTATGTTAAAAAAAATTCACAAGGAATAAATTTTTGCTAAGAAATATATATGATTTCCTAGGATTGCTTGTGTTTGACTTTGTTTTGCTTGATTGTTGCCTAGAAGGGGTAAAATCCCACTACACTAGTTGAAACCCTAGCAAGCCCTGTTAGAAACCAAACCATTTGAGATATTATTGGGCACAAGCTAACCTTAATAAGTCTCAAGAATATCAAGCCAATTAATTTTTCTATGACTTGAGTTGGATTCATTTTGAAAACAATTCAAAAAACAAAGGGAAATTATTTAAAATGGCTTTGTAATTATTTTGGCAGGAAGATGAGTTCCACAAATCCAAACAATGAGCTTGAAACTCTGGCATTTCTCTAACTGAATTTGAAACACATTTAGTTTTGAAACCAAATTCAAATTAAACTGGAAATATAAGTGCAGGAATTATATGTCCAAATTTCCCAAACAAAAGTTTACAGAAAACCGCCTGAACTAAAAAAACACATAACTATTTATCTACATATCCAAATTCGTGATTCATTTTGCAAAATGACCATCATGAAATGTACATTCACCCTGTCCAGAAAATTTTGTCTTTTGAATAATTTAAAATTTAAATTCAAACAAAATAAATTCAAATTTAAATAGGGCATAACTTGCAAATTAAAAATCAAAATAAGTTGATTCTTTTTTGCAAATTGACCCTAGAGAAATATAGTTTCATCTCAAAACACTTTAGTTTATATGTGAATAATTCAAATATATATTTTAAACATAATACAGAAGAGGCCAAAATTCAAATAGATATTAAACCTACATTGGTTAAACTTTCAAATAAAAATTGTGTAATAAGAAAATTATGATACAAATGAGTTCAGAAACTATAATATGGACTTTAATTATTAGTTGACTATAGGAAATCCAAATGATATTTGAATTTAATTCAAACACACTTCGATCATAAGTTTGAAACCTAGGTCTAATTTAAATAAAACTAATGCAAGATGGTTTAATTAATTAAATTAGACCTAGTAAATACCTTTTAATTTAATAGTTGACTTTATGGAAAGATGAGCTCAAATTAAATCCAAATAAAGTTAAAAACCAAATAAAATGTATTTGTGAAAGTTTAAAATTGTTTGAAAATTTTGAAGTTGAGGTTGTTCGAGGGTTTAAAATTTGATGTTTGAATCTTTATCAACTGTAGGAGGTATGACCAAAGTCACCAATTAATAGTTACCAATTGTACGACATTGCTGCTTATGCATATTTTTTCCTTTTCTACCTCCCAAATGAACATGGATCCATTCTTTGAACTAAACATGTTTATACTTCATAGTACAAGACATTCTAACATACGACGGTTTTTAGAGCTTTTCTGAAAATATCAAACATGGTTTCCACGGAGTTCTCATTGTGACTTGATTTCCACGAAACAATTTTTATTCCCAAATGGAGTAGTAGTAGTACTAGCATAGTTGTTCCCTTCTCATAATCAGGCACATCAATTATAGCATACCTCAAATTCATACAAAGTCATGCAACTACATAAACAATGCATTACACACATCCTCTAGCTACTATGTCACGACATGCCATCGGACTACCAAAATTTGGCATGTTTTACCTGCATGCTACCTATTTAGAAGAACATCCACAACTGCCCTTGCCCTTCCCGACGCCATTGATGTCCTTCTTGCCAAAGTAGCGGTTGAAAACATAGTACGGATTAAGCCGGATCTGCTCATTGCCAGAGCTGTCCGACCTGTCACAACCCACCTTCTCCTCCTTGGGTGACATTCCGGCCATGCCACGGACCACAGATTCTACTCTCGGGCGAGGTAGCGCTTGTTCCTCCACTGCTGCTTCTTACAATGTTGGCGAATGACTTCTTCGTCTGTGGCAGTGAGCGTCACCGCATCATTTGCCTCCGCAGCCGCCATGTCGGCAGCGAGTCGGGCGTCAGCGACCCTGATCCTCTCCTTCCCATGGTGGGCACACCGGTCCCGGTAGGATTCATACTCCGGTAGACCGGTGATGGGAAAAGATAGATTGGAAGGCTCCCGAGAGGACCACGACGATCTAGCCCTAGAGAATCTGATGCGTCGACGCAATAGACTACGTCAGATAGATCCTACCATCGGTCAGGCACTGCCTCCTCCGACCCGCATGCACTAGTGCAGAACCAGGCAATAGCACCGGTTCGTAAGGCCCTTTAGTGCCGGTTCCATAACCGGCACTAAAGTGTGGGCACTAAAGCCCCCCCCCCCTTTAGTACCGGTTCAGCACGAACCGGTGGTAAAGGGCAACCACGTGGCACGAGCCAGCTCCGGGGGGCTGGAGCCCTTTAGTACCGGTTGGTAATACCAACCGGTACTATAAGGTTTGGGGGGGTTTTAGTTTTATGATTTCTTTTTCATTTAATTTTGTGTTTCCATTTTAAATCTTTTTCGTTTGCTGGTATTTTACGATACTACACATTGTACATGTTATGCATATATATATATATATATATATATATATATATATATATATATATATATAAAATTTCTAGTAGAACCAATCATGCATATATATATCATCAATGTCTCACAAACCACCATATTAATTAATTCACACATACACAAATGTATAGCTATATACAATTTCTCCTACATATGCATGTTGCCTTCGGAGCCAGTGGCATTAGCCTAATTGGTGCCTTCGGAGCACGATGACAATTGGAAGTGGTTTTCATGGGGGCGGTAGCGGGTAATAGTATTTTCCCTTCGGATTTATGACCTGGTCGAGCAAAAATCCCGCTATTTCCTTTTGAAGTGCTTCTACACGCTCCGTTTCTAGGAGCTTCTCCCGCACCTCTCTGAACTGTTAAGAAGGAGATCAATATGCATGTGTATAAGTTGTGTGACTAGATATCGATAATGGTGTAAAAATTGTGAATAGTGTTCTGACAAGCGTACCCATTCCTGTCTTTGAGATCTGCTCCTTTCGGACGCCATCATGCGAATGTTCTCGCAAACACAGAATGCACACAGATCAGTCCCCTGCGCCTGCTTCAGGGCCTTTACGAGAATGGAATTTGATCAGATAATAATTAATCAAGCATGATAATTAAAGAGATGGCAGCTAGCTAGCTAGCTAGTACTACTTAATTACTTACCTTGGGTCGAAACCATTGAAGCTTTTTTTTCCATTCGCCATCCGTGACGCTGATGAACCTTGCCAAAGCCCTGCCCGCCGACAAAGAAAATGAATAAAGGGGTTATTAAATAGGTCATATCATGAAATGACAAACTAAATAGGCCGAGATATATAGTTAATAATGATTGAAATTACCTGTTGACTATCCCAAACAAGATGTTATAGTCAGTTTTAACTTTGAGTAGTGAGTCCAGTATTTCAACTATTCCGGCGTCAACTTTAATGATACACAAGACCCAATGAAATCTGCATGCACACATGTTTGCATGTCTTAGTTAAGCGGGCATATGTAAGCAAAAACATGTAGCTAGCTAGTAGGCAAAAACAGAGAATTTGTAGTACAAGACAGTGTGACTCACTGGAAGTTGTAAGGAAGTAGTATATCTTCATTGTATTTGAGGCGCTTCAAGAACTCTAGCATGTTGTCCTCTACGTCCTTTTGATGATGTGGATTTATCCGCCATGTGTATTCATTAATGGTGTTTGGGTCAATGAATCCAATGCCATAGCGTCCACCTTTTCTCATTTTATACATCTTCATCCTACATAATACCACAGAAAAGAATATAGTGAGGATAATTACAGGTAATGATTGATCAAAAGGATCACTACAGCTAGCTTGAGACTTAAATTACAGAAAGAAATCATTTACAGACAATAGCAACAGACGATAGATTTGTCGAGTGCGTCTTGATTGTATAACTGAAACAGTTCAGAATACTCAACGGACAGAGCTTTCTCATGGAAGTAATGCTCCTCCTTGACATTCACCATGAGGGACAATCGATCTGAAATCTTGGTAATGTTCATGTACCATTGATGCAATTCATACATTCTCGTTGGGAGGTTCTTGACCTTGTCTGGCTCGACCAAAGGTTGGCCCCGGACATATTTCCGTTTTATTTCATCCTCTCTAAGCACAGGCATGGGCTCGATCTCGAGGAGTTGTCCAACAGAGATGTTGAGAACTTCAGCCTGCATTATATGGTCCTTGGTTATTACCACATTGCCCACCTCGGGAACGTAAACTGTTTGCCCACAATAATATTGGGCGCGTGTACTGTCACGTGTTGTTGGCACAACAAGTGAGGGGATCGATTGCGCCGCCTGTTCTCCCAGCTGGGGAATGGTTTTCCCGCATTTTTTGACAGCTGCTTGTTGTTTGCTCGATCCCGAGCTCGCCTCCTTATGTAGACGTGCTCGATTTAAATTCCTGATGTGGCGCTCATAGTCTGTCTCAACAGGCTTGGGAGCTGGTGGTTGAGCCATACAAATGAAGTGGTCAATCGTTTCCTCAGGCACTTTCTCCCCTGGTGGCGGTGGCGGTTTCGGTGCAAAATAGGCTTCCACCTCGGCCTTTGATATGGCTGCGTTTTCCTCCTCGGACTTGTCATAAGCCCTCTGCGGAAGAGGCGTGAGGCTTGGACCATATTTATATCGCTTGCCAACCCCTGTACTTCCTGTACTACCTCGACTTGTACCGCTACGCACCATAGCTGTGGGGTGTCTCTTCTGCGATTGCTGAGGCGGCGGAGACGGCTGACGGGGCTGAGTTGGACGAGGAGGAGTGGCCTGAAGCTGTGCCGGACTTGGAGGAGTGGCCTGAGGTTGTGCCGGACTTGGAGGAGGAGTGGATGTCTGATGCTGTGGCGGACATGGAGGAGGAGGAGTGGCCTGACACTTTGCCAGACTTGGAGGAGGAGTGGCTTGACACTTTGCCGGACTTGGTGGACTTGCAGGAGCGGGAGTCTGCTGACTCGGTGGCGGACTTTGACGAGGAGTCAGCTGACGCGGTGTCGGTGGCCTTGGAAATATGATGTAATCCTTTTTCCATAGGATGATACGATGTTTGGCCTCTCCGAGAAAGCGCGCGTCGTCACCTCCAGGAATGTCAAGCTGTAGCTCCGAATATGGTGGGTCCACCACCTCATCAACCAAGACACGAGCATAGCCCGCTGGAATCGGGTTGCAATGGAAGGTTGCCTCGGGGGGGATTTGTAAAAGCAACGGCGTCCGCCATCATCATGGATATATTCGTTATTTTGACGTGTAGCTCGCATTTAGTGTTCTCCGTGATGTCATCCAAGGGGTATCTACCCAGCATTGCGTCGTCCGGGGCGGAACCCATGCTGCTTCTCGGCATGGATGGGGCGGTGCTATCCAATGCTGGATCATCCGCTAGAAGCTGCAGCTGCTATAGACCCCCTTTGCTGGGTAAGTGAGTCGATCTGCTCCTTCTGCCGCTGGAATTTGACTGCCAATTCCGCTTGACTTGCTTCTAGGCCTTGAAGGCGTCCATAGTCCCGCTTCCTCTGCTCCTCCTCCATCTTCCTCTTCTTCTCCTCCGCAATCTTCTTTCTCGCACGGGTTCTGTAGTCGGTGTTCCAGTCTGAAAACCCCTCATACCACGGAATAGCGCCCTTGCCTCATGTTCTTCCCGGGTGTTCAGGATTTCCCAGGGCACGCGTAAGCTCGTCGTTCTCTCTGTTGGGCTGAAACACCCCCGATCGTGCCTCTTCTATTGCAACAAGTATCGCATCGTCGGCTCCCTTCAGACTTGCCTTCGTCGAAACATTGCCTGTCTTCGGGTCCAACTCCCCCCCCATGCGCATAGAACCAAGTCCTGCACCTGGGGGGCCAGCTCTTAGTAACCGGAGTGACACCTGCATCCTCCATATCTTTCTCAGACTTATCCCACTTAGGCATTGCCACCGCATAGCCACCTGGCCCCAGCTTATGGAACTTATCCTTTTTTTCGGCATTCTTCTTGTTTATTCTCGACCGTTCCTTAGCTAATTCCAAATCCTTGAATTTCACGAAATCGTCCCAATGAGCACATTGGTTCTCTAGTGTTCCCTCGAATACTGGAGTCTTCCTTCCTCCCTTGACATACTTGTCCCATTCACGATTCTTGTGGTTCTTGAATGCAACCGCCATCTTCCTAAGAGCAGCGTCCTTGACTTTCTGCACATCTGCTTTTGTGAAATGATCTGGTAGGGTGAAATGTTCCATGAGAGTATCCCAAAGCAGATCTTTTTGATTCTTGTCGACAAAAGTAACATCTGGACGTGGCTTTGCTGGCTCTCTCCATTCTTTAAGTTTGATCGGGAGTTGGTCCTTTACAAGAACTCCGCACTGACGAACGAACTCGTCCGCAATCTTCTTAGGCGCTACTGGTTCGCCATTAGGTCTGACTGCCTCGATATTGTACTTTACGCCCTCCTTCAACTTTTTGTTCGGGCCTCATTTCGTCCTTTTTCCTGAAGATTTGCTCAATCCGGATGGCTGAAAGAACAAAGATCGATTCGTTAATATATCTTCAAGTCATTTAAAACATGTGATGATCACCAGATGCCTGCTTATATAAATATACCTCACCGGTCTTTGTTGTTTCAGGATCAACATGTTCTTCGTCATCGTCATAATTGTAGTTCATGACTTCATCAATTCGGTCGTCGTGATCGAATATCATATCACCCTCTCCGGTGTTGTTTAGAAATTCGGAGCCGTCATAATCTTCTTCTTCATTCTGATCATCATCTGGCCCGCGTATCATATCGAACATGGTCTGTTCTCCCTCTCTGTCGGTATTGTCTGCCATAGCTTTTATTTAACTAATCCAAAAGAAATATAAAACAATTTAGTATTCAAATTACATCGTCTTGAATAATAGATATAATCTCGAATACATCGTCTAGAATAATAGATATAATCTCGAATACATCGTCTCGAATAATATATAATATTGAATAGTACATCACTGGCTAGGTAGCTAATTAAAGATCGAATACTACAGAAGAATCTAGGACACTCGCGGTTCCTGCAGCGCGGGCAGTGGACACCCAAAGAGAAGGAACCCTCACAGGATCATAGCTGAAGTGAGATCCCCGAAGAAACTACCAGGTATTGGAGAACCTGTCGCCTTCTAACGCAACCATGTAGCGATGGACGTGCTCGTCCTCCTCCCTGACACGGCGACGTACCACCTACGGCGGGGCCGGGTCCCTCCGCACCGAAACTGGCCCACGCGAACGCCACCAAACGAGATCAGGGTCGACGACGGGACCCGGGGCCGGGTTCCTCATCAAGCGGTGCGCCCCTCCAGGCAGCACCTCCCAGTGCTAGCCCGGCGGAGCCCAGTCCCGGACATGGGTCAGCCGGACGTCGTCGCGGACGGGTCGACGGCGAGGATGCGGGCCGGGCATCGTCGAGAACAAATACTAGCTATATGCCCGCAAAAAGTAACATTTTTTTAATGATTGGATTTTGATAACTAAAATTTCTAACATTTCTATATAACACTAATTATGCTATCATTGCATATGTGAAAAATCTATATACTATTTCATACTAATTAATCATCTAACACTAAAAACAGAAAACACAACTTCTATACATCCATTAAAAAACTGAAAAACAACATTATATAAAAAAATTCGATACTAATTAAACACTAATTATATCCATCTAACATGCATTCATACATATATAATAGTGAAAAAATAATAATCTAAATAATCTAAACTAATTAAACATACAAAATACGTATATACATGCATTAATTCATACATATGTACGTGTGTGTGTGTGTGTTCATCATGCTTGTGTGTGTGTGTATGGGCTCGGGGAGGGGCTGCACCCATGGTGGCCGCCGGGGGCGAGGGAGAGGGGTTAGAGGGGGAGAGCTCACAGCGGGGCGACGGCGACGGCGAGGCGACGGCCGG
>NC_041385.1:820523285-820532550 GCF_002162155.2 Triticum dicoccoides
CCGGGGGCGGTGACGGGCCGGGGCGTGACGCGGGGGCGGTGACGCGGGGACGACGCGACGGGGACGGGCCCGGGGCGGCGACGGAGACGAGGGCGGCGACGGGGACGGGGGCGGCGACGGCGACGACGTCGATCGAATGGGGAAACAGAGGAAGAAATGAAATTTTCGCAACTGTTGTATATATAGGAGAGGCCTTTAGTACCGGTTGGAGCCACCAACCGGTACTAAAGGCCAACTTTGGCCAGGCGAAGAGGCGGGAAGACGAGGCCTTTAGTACCGGTTGGAGCCACCAACCAGTACTAAAAGGTGGTCTTTAGTACCGGTTGGAGCCACCAACCGGTACTAAAGGCCTCGCACTGCCACCCTAAAGTTTAGTCCCACCTCGCCGGGCGAAGGGCAGCCGCACTGGTTTATAAACCCAGCCGCGGCTAGCACTTCGAATTCCTCTATATAGCAGGCTTGTGGCCCTAAACTCAGCGCGTTGCCCTGTGAATTTGCTGGGCCTTTAAGGCCTGTAATTACACACCTGTGGCCTATCAGGCCCATAGGACAGCGCCCCAATTTTTTTTATAGTTCTTTTCTTTTCTACTTTATTTTCTTCTATTTATTTTTGCGTAGTTTTTTGTATAGTTTTTTCTTTTCTGTTATATTTATTTTCTTCTATTTATTTGTGAGTAGTTTTTCATCTAGTTTGCCAAAATTCAACATTTTCAGAGTTCATTTTGTAGTGATTTTCAATTTCACGGTCATTTTGTAAACGATTGAAAAATAGCAAATATAATTTTTTCCTTTTCTGCTTTATTTTTTCTTCTCTTTATTTCTGAGTAGTTTTTTCTTTTCTGCTATATTTATTTTCTTCTATTTATTTCTGAGTAGTTTTTTTATATAGTTTTTTCTTTTCAGCTATAGTTTTTCTTCTTTTCTGCTATTTTTTTCTTTTCTGCACAACTTGATGGTCAAAGTCTGGAGTTATAACTTAAAAAAAAGAAATGTCGACGTGCAATTAGTTTTTGCCATAACAGAAGAAGTCCGGAGTTGTAATAAGTTACTAAAAATAAAAAAGAGGTGCAATGCTCGTTAATTTGCTTCAAGCCTTTCGGAATAGTGTAAACTGCACTGCGCATAGCTCCGTGCAGTCTACCGTATTCCTGAAGGCTTGAAGCTAAGCAACGTGAGCATTGAGCCTCTTCTTCATCGTCTCTGCACTCAGGGCTTATAAACCGCTCCTAGTCCCTCTCACTTCGCGAGGTGGGACTAAAAAACAGCTTACGTCTGGTTCATCCATGAACCGGTACTAAAGGTGCTCGTGGGGCCCCAGCCTTACCTGACACAACCTCATTAGTACCGGTTCATGGTACAAACCGGTACTAAATGGTGATGGTGGGGCCATAGCCTGACCGGAGGCTGACACAGCCTCTTTAGTACCGGTTCGTGGCATGAACCGGTACTAAAGGTTCGCCACGAACCGGTGCTATTGATCGCCGCCACGAACCGGCACTAGTGTACACATTAGTGCCGGCTGAAATTCCAACCGGCACTACTATGCTTCACATTTGACCCTTCGCCACGACCCGGTACTAAAGGGGGTGCGCTGGCGCAGGTGCAGTGCGGCAAGTTTAGTCCCACCTAGCTAGCCGAGGGGCGACCGCACTGGTTTATAAATCCCCTTGCGGTCGCTCTCTCGAGCTCCTCTCCAAAGCAGGCCTACTGGGCCTACGTGTTCTTTGCTGCCCTGTGGGCCCACTTGGCCTTTGCGGGCCTGCATCCTGGCCCAACAACAGGTTGGGTTTCTAGTCGTATGCAGGCCGCTCTGGCCTAGTAGGCAGGCTTTTTTTTATTTTTTTTGCTTTATTTATTTTTGTGTTGTTTTTTTTGTGTATTTAGAGTTTCTTTGTGAATATTTTTGCTTTAGGTACAAAAAATTACAAACTTTCTGTTAGTGCCCGTAGTTTTCAAATTTGAATAGTTTAAATTTTGAATTATTTGAAATTAGTGTGAATCACTAGTTTGTGAATAACTTAACTTTAAAAATCAGTAAAGGCATGAAAGAATTTGTTTGCACATAAAATTTCTTCGCGTTCCAAATGCCAAAACACATAACTACCCTAACTATTACAGAGATTCCCCTCTAGGTGTGAAACACAGAAGAAAGTGATGATAGTGAAGCCGATCACATCCCAGATCTTTGGGTGTGAAACTTTTTCTCCGCGTGTGTCCCTTTGCGCCGTAACCATGGAAAATCTTCATCATTTAACGGGATGCTCGGGTCAATATTCACTGTGAATGGAGCAATTTCATCAAACTTTTCATAATCTTCTGACTTGTCTGTCTTGTCATCCACTCCCACGATATTTCTCTTCCCAGAAAGAACTATGTGCCGCTTTGGCTCATCGTACGATGCATTCGCTTCCTTATCTTTTCTTTTTCTTGGCTTGATAGACATGTCCTTCACATAGAAAACCTGTGCCACATCATTGGCTAGGACAAATGGTTCATCTGCATACGCAAGATTGTTGAGATCCACTGTTGTCATTCCGTACTGCGGGTCTTCCGTTACCCCGCCTCGTGTCATATTGACCCATTTGCACCGAAACAAAGGGACCTTTAAACCACGTCGATAGTCAAGTTCCCATATGTCCTGTATATAACCATAATATGTTTCCTTTCCCGTCTTGGTTTCTGCATCAAAGCGGACACCACTGTTTTGGTTGGTGCTCTTCTTATCTTGGGCGATCGTGTAAAATGTATTACCATTTATCTCGTACCCTTTGAAAGTCATTATATTCGAAGATGGTAACTGGGCAGCAAGTACAGGTCATCTTCAATAGAGGTGTCATGCATGGTACGTGTCTGCAACTAGCTGGCGAAACTCCTGGTTTGTTCACGTGTAATCTAGTCATCAGACCGCTCCGGGTGTTTGGAGCGTAGCAAATTCTTGTGTTCATCCATATACGGAACCACCAAGGCGGAATTCTGTAGAACTGTGTAGTGTGCTTCAGTGAGAGAATGTCCGTCCATACATATTATTTGTTTCCCTCCTAGCGTGCCTTTTCCATCCAGTCTGCCCTTATGCCACGATTCAGGAACACCAATCGGCTTAAGGTCAGGAATAAAGTCAATACAAAACTCAATGACCTCCTCATTTTGATGGCCCTTGGAGATGCTTCCTTCTGGCCTAGCACGGTTATGAACATATTTCTTTAAGACTCCCATGAACCTCTCAAAGGGGAACATATTGTGTAGAAATACAGGACCCAAAACGTTAATCTCTTCGCATAGGTGAACTAGGACGTGCATCATGATGTTGAAGAAGGATGGTGGGAACACCAACTCGAAACTGACAAGACATTGCACCAAATCATTCTGTAACCTTGGTATGATTTCTGGATCGATTACCTTCTGAGAGATTGCATTGAGAAATTGACAGAGCTTCACAATTGCTAATCGAACGTTTTCGGGTAGAAGCCCCCTCAATGCAACCGGAAGCAGTTGCGTCATAATCACGTGGCAGTCATGAGACTTTAGGTTCTGGAACTTTTTCTCTGCCATGTTTATTATTCCCTTTATATTCGACGAGAAGCCAGACGGTACCTTAATACTGAGCATGCATTCAAAGAAGATTTCCTTCTCTTCTTTGGTAAGAGCGTAGCTTGCATGACCCTGATGTATTGCGTCTTCTCCGTGCATACGTTGCTGGTCCTCCCGTGCCTCAGGTGTATCTTTTGTCTTCCCATACACGCCCAAGAAGCCAAGCAGGGTCACGCAAAGATTCTTCGTCACGTGCATCACGTCGATTGCGGAGCGGACCTCTAGGTCTTTCCAATATGGCAGGTCCCAAAATATAGATTTCTTCTTCCACATGGGTGCGCGTCCGTCAGCGTCCTTCGGAACAGGTTGTCCGCCAGGACCCTTTCCAAATATCACCTTCAAATCCTTGACCATATCATGTACATCAGCACCAGTACGGTGGCGAGGCTTCGTCCGGTGATCCGCCTCACCTTTGAAATGCTCGCCTTTCTTTCTTACGGGATGCCTGCTCGGAAGAAATCGACGATGTCCCAGGTACACATTCTTCTTACAACTATTCAAATATATACTGTCGGTATCATCCAAACAGTGCGTGCATCCGCGGTATCCCTTGTTTGTCTGTCCTGAAATGTTACTGAGAGCAGGCCAATCATTGGTGGTCACGAACAGCAACGCCTTTAGGTCAAATTCTTCCCCCATGTGCTCATCCCACGCACGTACACCTGTTCCATTCCACAGTTGTAAGAGTTCTTCAACTAATGGCCTTAGGTACACATCAATGTCGTTGCCGGGTTGCTTAGGGCCTTGGATGAGCACTGGCATCATAATGAACTTCCGCTTCATGCACAACCAAGGAGGAAGGTTATACAAACATAGAGTCACAGGCCAGGTGAGATGGTTGCTGCACTACTCCCCAAAAGGATTAATGCCATCTGCGCTTAGACCAAACCATACGCTCCTTGCGTCATCTGCAAACTCCTTCCCGTACTTTCTTTCGATTTTTCTCCATTGCGACCCGTCAGCGGGTACTCTCAACTTTCCGTCTTCCTTACGGTCTTCTCTGTGCCATCGCATCGCCTTGGCATGCTCTTTGTTTTGGAAAAAAACGTTTCAACCGTGGTATTATAGGAGAATACCACATCACCTTGGCAGGAATCTTCTTCCTGGGGCGCTCGCCTTCGACATCACCATGCTCATCGCGGCTGATCTTATAGCGCAATGCACCACACACCGGGCAAGCGTTCAAATCCTCGTACTCACCGCGATAGAGGATGCAATCATTAGGGCATGCATGTATCTTCTGCACCTCTAACCCTAGAGGGCAGACAACCTTCTTTGCTTCGTACGTACTCTCGGGCAATTCGTTGTCCTTTGGAAGCATATCCTTTATCATTACCAGCAACTTTCCAAATCCCTTGTCAGATACACCATTCTCTGCCTTCCATTGCAGCAATTCTAGTGTGGTGCCCAGCTTTTTCTTGTCACCTACGCAATTCGGGTACAACAATTTTTTGTGATCCTCTAACATGCGCTGCAACTTCTTCTTCTCCAAATCACTTGCGCAGTTTCTCTTTGCATCGGCAATGGCCCGACCTAGATCATCAACGGGCTCATCTGATGCCTCTTCTTCAGCTTCTTCCCGCATTGCCGGCTCATCTTCTTCCCACATTACCGGCTCAGCTTCTTCCCCCATTGTTGTATCATCGTATTCAGGGAACCCATGGCCAGGATAGCTGTCGTCGTCCTCTTCTTCTTCATTGTCTTCCATCATAACCCCTCTTTCTCCGTGCTTGGTCCAAACATTATAGTGGGGCATGAAACCGGACTCAAACAGGTGGACGTGAATGGTTCTTGACGTAGAGTAATTGCGAACATTCTTACAGCCAGCACATGGACAAGGCATAAAACCATCCGCCCGCTTGTTTGCCTCAGCTGCAAGCAGAAAAGTATGCACACCCTCAACGAACTAGGGAGAGCATCGGTCATCGCACATCCATTGCCGGCTCGTCTTCATTACACAACACCGAATAGACTAAATTAATACAAGTTCATACATAAAGTTCATACAACACTTAAATGCAACAAACAAATAACTCTCTAGCTAAAGCATTTAAATGCAACAACAAATGCGATCAAGATCGCAACTAAGGTAACAATTGATCCAACAGCATAATGATATCAAGCCTCACAATCGATGGCATATTTTCTAATCTTTCTAATCTTCAAGCGCATTTTCTCCATCTTGATCTTGTGATCATCGACGACATCGGCAACATGCAACTCCAATTCCATCTTCTCCCCCTCAATTCTTTTCAATTTTTCTTTCAAGTACTCGTTTTCTCTTTCAACTAAATTTAACCTCTCGACAATAGGGTCGGTTGGAATTTCCGGTTCATATACCTCCTAGATAAAAATATCTATGTCAATTTGATGGGCATAATTTGTCATAAACACGAAATGCAACAAATAGTTTTAAAAGAGAATATACCACATCCGAATCATAACAAGGACGAGGGCCGACGGGGACGGATATCAAAACCATGGCACTATGTATAACAAACAACGTACGGGTAAGATAATTATTATACGAGTAACTATATATCCAAATCACACAAACATCAATTTTTTATATAAAATTTCATGAACAAGAGGCTCACTACAAGGTGGTGCCGGCGACGGGACGGTGCGGGCGATCGACGGTGGTTACGACGGAGATTTAGAAGGCACTAAGTAAACCACACCTACATATGCAAACTAAGTGTTATTTTGACCTCATATTGCATATAAATCAAATACTACCACATATAATTCCTCCGAAATTACTAAAACCCACAATTAATCACTATATAAACCAATGCAAGAGCTAATCTAGCAATGAGAGATGAAAGGACAAAGTTGCTAACCTTGGTGATCATTTGAATGGATGAGGGCCTGCAAATCTTGACAAATTTGGGGCAAATTTTGTGATGAACTCGAGAGGAAGAAGGGAAGAACAGAGGAGAGGGAGAGGGGAAAGGGGGAAGAACAGAGTGCGGGTGGACGAAGGGTTTATATAGGACGACCTTTAGTACCGGTTCGTGCCACAAACCGGTACTAAAGGTGCTGGAAGGGCCCCACTCTGACAACATCCTGCTACCACTTTCTTTAGTACCGGTTCGTGGCACGAACCGGTGCTAAAGGTTCGCCACGAACCGGTACTAAAGAGCTCCTCCCGCCTAGCCGTTGGAACCGGCACTAATGGACACATTAGTGCCGGTTCTATTACAAACCGGGACTAATGTGTCTCACATTTGACCCTTTTTCTACTAGTGATGGGATGACACCCCAGCCAACGAATCCGTGTTGGTTGGAGTCAGATCCGCTGCCCGCCATGCTAGAGAACGTCGGAGATCACCGGACGGGAGTTTGGGTGGTGGAGTGGAGTGGAGTGAAGTGGCTAGGGTTTGGCACAAGGAGCGGATGGGGATGAATATATCTGGGTTCATGTGGGCCAGCTTGGGCCGGAACCAACGTGATGGACGAAGTCGGGCACGCGCGGGCCTCCCCATATCCACCCCATATTTGGGCTGGATATGCGGGTGTCCGTCGACTCGGGCATTTGAGGCCGGTTTGAGGCGCCCGTCTGGTCAGATGTTTTTGACCGGTCACTAACCGGGCCGCCCACCCACACATTTGAGTTGGGTTTGGAGTGCCAAACACTCCCATAAATATAAATCGATTGACTTCTAAAAGCTAAATCACACTCGTTCGAACTTCGAAGCATCAATATCAATGGAAGTTCCACATATGCACGAGTTGAAATAAATTTATCCCAGTGACACTAAACGTGGGTGATCAGAGTTTGCTGCAGTCGGCTGTTTGGAAAGAGAGCTCATCCTTGGCAAGGTCGTACAGCAGGTGGATGTTCTGCAGCTGGAAGTTGCCGATGATGCTCATGTCGTTGGATGTATCGATGACCATGCATGACGTGGAACTGTCCAGCGGCACCCAGTAGTTCTCCGGGGGCAGCACCATGTCCGCTCTGCCACTAAAGTGGAGCACCATGGACGGCACTTTCTTTTCCTGCGCCACTGCCACACACAGATCCATCTCGCTGTCAGCGGGTGGCGGCACGAGGCTCCCGTTCAGCTGCCTCTGGAGCTCCTCGCGCAGGGGCCCATACGCCCCGTGGGCCAGACCCGTAGTGGGGGTGCCGGAGTCGACGATGACACCGCCGCCGGTGCCGTTTGGTTTCAAAGCGAACACGGCCGGTGGGATGGGCAACCTTGTCTGTCCCACACTTATACCGACAAGTGGAACGTAGTAGAATGGGTACTCTTTAGGGCCTTGCACGAAAGACATGGACATCACAGGGCTGTCGCCACTAAGGCTCGCCAAGGCGCCGACGAAAAGGTGGCTGCTCGCACCGATAGTGGCGTTGCTGCCGAGGTAGGGAGTGTGGCAGTAGGAGAACTTCTTGGCGCCCGCCTGAGAGACGAGCGATAGGGGGCCGCGGCCAAGCCCTATGAGGCCGGACGCCCCGTCAAGGGACCCCGGAGCAATCATCAGCGACTCGACGCAGCCGAACGTGAGCCTCGCTGAGCCGTTTTGAAAGGCGAAGACCTCGGTGTCGATAGTCCCTGAGGCGTCGCCGGCGCCGTAGAAAGCCCTGAAAGCGCAGCTTCCGTCCGGGCGGCACGAGTGCTCCTGGGTGGCCAGGCACAAGGCGTCGTTGCATGACATGGGATGGAAGGTGTTTGACATGGACGCGTTATAGTGGGGCAGGCCCTGCTTGACGCATTGGCTTCAGTAGGAGCACTGCGTCCAGATGAGGTCACTGCCGGTGTCAATGAGGGCCTAGGCGCGCTGCGGTGGGGTGCCGATCAGGTACTCTGCAATGTACTGGCTGGTGTTCCAGTGGACCGGCAGGGTCACGTCCACAAAGGATGCCAGGCGCTGCCGGCTGCTTGCCATGGCGCGCTGCACGCGCTCTGCCGCGGTGTAGCTGCCCTTGCCATCAACGTGCCTGAGTTCCATGTGGAACCCTGGGCTACTACAAGTAACTAGGGTAGCAGCAATGGCGCACAAGACAACAACGATCAGCACCAGGCTTATTTCCATCGTTTCCATTGTTGGTTTGGTGCTATAGCTCCTCACGATGTTGTAGCTTAATTTGTAACTTGTGGCCTCCATATATATGCATCTGGGTAACATGTGGAAACAAAACAACTGACGGAGGATCGAGGATGATACATCCATAATTTATTACACTAGCTTGTATAATCAACTCTTGGGTGCCGGCCTGAACCATGAATGGGATTGGGCGGACTTCCTTACGGATCAATATGCATAGGATAGTTGTACTAGCACCAAGCAGCTGTGGTTGCATCGCTGATCTGTTCAAAGTGTCGACCTTTACAAGAAGCTGGGATTTTGTCGCCAGTTCCTAGTCTGTGTTTTTAGCATTGTTCTCAAGGGTTCCTAGTCCATTATTCAAGGCGATAATCCTCTTGATATAACATTATGACTTATTATTATAGAATTTTCATGGTTTTCACTTTCAATGAGATTTTGATGAAATTCACTGAATTTCATTAATTTCAGCAGTCACTGAAATATTTACCTTTCAGCCAAAATATTTCAGCAATTTTAGTAGTACACATGAATTCAAATATCTTTCAAAATTATTTTAGAAAAAATCAAATATTTAATTGATTTCAAGTGAATATTTCGACCTTTTGGCCGAAACGAAAACTTA
>NC_041385.1:820532837-820611898 GCF_002162155.2 Triticum dicoccoides
TCCATAATCATTGCCCCGGGGAGGGACCTCGTTAACATATATTGTGCTGTTTGTGATCTTGCATGGCATGATTAATTTAACAATGTCTAAAAAAATTGAACACACAAATACAAACCTCTACTAGAACAAATTTGATGGACTACAACTACCATCAACATGAAAGAAAACATAAAGATACTTCAAAACTACTAACATGGAGAGATATCCGAGTTGAACATAAGGTAAACTTAATTGCTAGCCTATCTGCGCAAGACGAGGACGCTTCGCCAAGGTGGTATGGCATGCCGCATCAAGGGGTTTGTCATCTGGCGAATCCCCTAGGATTGGGTGAAAGAAATATGGCCTAGAGGCAATAATAAAGTTATTATTTATTTCCTTATTTCATAATAAATGTTTATTATTCATGCTAGAATTGTATTAACAGTAAACATGATACATGTGTGAATACATAGACAAACTTAATATCACTAGTATGCCTCTACTTGACTAGCTCATTAATCAAAGATGGTTATGTTTCCTAACCATAGACATGAGTTGTCATTTGATTAACGGGATCACATCATTAGCAGAATAATGTGATTGACATGACCCATTCCGTTAACTTAGCACTTGATCGTTTAGTATGTTGCTATTGCTTTCTTCATGACTTATACATGTTCCTCCAACTATGAGATTATGCAACTCCCGTTTACCAGAGGAACACTTTGTGTGCTACCAAACGTCACAATGTAACTGGGTGATTATAAAGGAGCTCTACAGGTGTCTCCAAAGGTACATGTTGAGTTGGCGTATTTCGAGATTAGCTTTTGTCACTCCGATTGTCGGAGAGCTATCTCTGGGCCCTCTCGGTAATGCACATCACTATAAGCCTTGCAAGCAATGTAGCTAATGAGTTAGTTACGGAATGATGCATTACGGAATGAGAAAAGAGACTTGCCGGTAACGAGATTGAACTAGGTATTGGATACCGAAGATCAAATCTCGGGCAAGTAACATACTGATGACAAAGGGAACAACGTATGTTGTTATGCGGTTTGACCAATAAAGATCTTCGTAGAATATGTAGGAGCCAATATGAGCATCCAGGTTCTGATATTGATTATTGACCGGAAACGTGTCTCGGTCATGTCTACATAGTTCTCGAACCCGTAGGGTCCGCACACTTAAAGTTTCGATGACAGTTGTATTATGAGTTTATGAGTTTTGATGTACCGAAGGTTGTTCGGAGTCCAGGATGTGATCACAGACATGACGAGGAGTCTCAAAATGGTAGAGACATCAAGATTTATATATTGGAAGCCTATATTTGGATATCGGAAGTGTTCCGGGTGAAATCGGGATTTTACCGGAGTACCGAGGGGTTGCCGGAACCCCCCGAGGGCTTAATGGGCCATAGTGGGCCTTAGTGGAGAAGAGGAGAGGCGGCCAGGGCTGGGCCGCGCCCTCCCCTAGTCCGAGTAGGACAAGGAGAGGGGGGCGGCGCCCCCCCTTTCCCTCCTCTCTCTCCCTCCTCTTTCCCCCCTTCTCCAAGTCCAACAAGGAAAGGAGGGAGTCCTACTCCCGGTGGGAGTTGGACTCCCCATGGCGCGCCTCCTCCTTGGCCGGCAGCCCCCTCTCCCCTTGATCCTTTGTATATGGGGGCAGGGGGCACCTCTAGACACAACAACTGATCTCTTGATCTCTTAGCCGTGTGCGGTGCCCCCCTCCACTATAGTCCTCCTCGATAATATTGAAGCGGTGCTTAGGCGAAGCTCTGCGATGGTAGAACATCAAGGTCATCACCACGCCGTCGTGCTGATGGAATTCTCCCTCGACACTCGGCTGGATCGGAGTTCAAGGGACGTCATCGAGCTGAACGTGTGCTAGAACTCGGAGGTGCCATAGTTTCGGTGCTTGATCGGTCGGGCCGTGAAGACGTACGACTACATCAACCGCGTTGATCTAACGCTTCCGCTTTCGGTCTACGAGGGTATGTGGACACACTCTCCCCTCTTGTTGCTATGCATCACCATGATCTTGCGTGTGCGTAGGAAACTTTTTGAAATTACTATGTTCCCCAACAGTGGCATCCGAGCCAGTTTTTATGCGTAGATGTTATATGCATGAGTAGAACACAAGTGAGTTGTGGGCGATACAAGTCATACTGCTTACCAGCATGTCATACTTTGGTTCAGCGGTATTGTTGGATGAAGCGGACCAGACCGACATTACACGTACGCTTACGCGAGACTGGTTCTATCGACGTGCTTTGCACATAGGTGGCTGGCGGGTGTCAGTTTCTCCAACTTTAGTTGAACTGAGTGTGGCTACGCCCGGTCATTGAGAAGGTTAAAACATCACTAACTTGACGACTTATCGTTGTGGTTTTGATGCGTAGGTAAGAACGGTTCTTGCTCAGCCTGTAGCAGCCACATAAAATTTGCAACAACAAAGTAGAGGACGTCTAACTTGTTTTTGCAGGGCATGTTGTGATGTGATATGGTCAAGACGTGATGCTATATTTTATTGTATGACATGCTCATATTTTGTAACCGAGTTATCGGCAACTGGCAGGAACCATATGGTTGTCGCTTTATTGTATGAAATGCAAGCGCCCTGTAATTGCTTTACTTTATCACTAAGCGGTAGCGATAGTCGTAGAAGCAATAGATGGCAAAACGACAACGATGCTATGATGGAAATCAAAGTGTCGCGCCGGTGACGATGGTGATCACGACGGTGCTTCGGAGATGGAGATCACAAGCACAAGATGATGATGGCCATATCATATCACTTATATTGATTGCATGTGATGTTTATCCTTTATGCATCTTATCTTGCTTATATTGATGGTAGCATTTTAAGATGATCTCTCATTAATTATCAAGAAGTGTTCTCCCTGAGTATGCGCCGTTGCGAAAGTTCTTCGTGCTGAGACACCATGTGATGATCGGGTGTGATAGGCTCTACGTTCAAATACAACGGGTGCAAAACAGTTGCGCACGCGGAATACTCAGGTTAAACTTCAGGAGCCTAGCATATACAGATATGGCCTCGGAACACGGAGACCGAAAGGTTGAACGTGAATCATATAGTACATATGATCGACATAGTGATGTTCACCATTGAAAACTACTCCATCTCACGTGATGATCGGACATAGTTTAGTTTATTTGGATCACGTGATCACTTAGATGACTAGAGAGATGTCTGTCTAAGTGGGAGTTCTTTAGTAATATGATTAATTGAACTTAAATTTATCATGAACTTAGTACCTGGTAGTATTTTGCATGTCTATGTTGATTGTAGATAGATGGCTAGTGTTGTTGTTCCGTTGAATTTTAATGCGTTCCTTGAGAAAGCAAAGTTGAAAGATGATGGTAGCAATTACACGGACTGGGTCTGTAACTTGAGGATTATCCTCATTGCTGCACAGAAGAATTACGTCCCAGAAGCACCGCTGGGTGCCCGGCCTGCTGCAGATGCAACTGACAACGTTAAGAACGTCCGGCAGAGCAAAGCTGATGACTACTCGATAGTTCAGTGTGTCATGCTTTAAGGCTTAGAACCGGGACTTTAACGATGTTTTGAACGTCATGGAGCATATGAGGTGTTCCAGGAGTTGAAGTTAATATTTCAAACAAATGCCCAGATTGAGAGATATGAAGTCTCTAATAAGTTCTATAGCTGCAAGATGGAGGAGAATAGTTCTGTCAGTGAACACATACTCAAAATGTCTGGGTATAATAATCACTTAATTCAACTAGGAGTTAATCTTCCTGATGATAGTGTCATTGACAGAATTCTTCAATCACTGCCACCGAGCTACAAGAGCTTCGTGATGAACTATAATATGCAAGGGATGGATAAGACTATTCCCGAGCTCTTCGCAATGCTAAAGGCTGCGGAGGTAGAAATCAAAAAGGAGCATCAAGTGGTGATGGTCAATAAGACCACCAGTTTCAAGAAGAAAGGCAAAGGGAAAAAGAAGGGGAACTTCAAGAAGAACAACAAATAAGTTGCTGCTCAAGAGAAGAAACCCAAGTCTGGACCTAAGCCTGAGACTGAGTGCTTCTACGGCAAGCAGACTGGTCACTGGATGCGGAACTGCCCCAAGTATATGGTGGATAAGAAGGATGGCAAGGTGAACAAAGGTATATGTGATATACATGTTATTGATGTGTACCTTACTAATGCTCGCAGTAGCACCTGGGTATTTGATACTGGTTCTCTTGCTAATATTTGCAACTCGAAACAGGGACTACGGATTAAGCGAAGATTGGCTAAGGAAGAGGTGACGATGCGCGTGGGAAATGGTTCCAAAGTCGATGTGATCGCAGTCGGCACGCTACCTCTATATCTACCTTCGGGATTAGTTTTAGACCTGAATAATTGTTATTTGGTGCTAGCGTTGAGCATGAACATTATATCTGGATCTTGTTTGATGCGAGACGCTTATTCATTTAAATCAGAGAATAATGGTTGTTCTATTTATATGAGTAATATCTTTTATGGTCATGTACCCTTGAAGAGTGGTCTATTTTTATGAAATCTCGATAGTAATGATACACATATTCATAATTTTGAAGCCAAAAGATGCAGAGTTGATAATGATAGTGCAACTTATTTTTGGCACTGCCGTATGGGTCATATTGGTGTAAAGCGCATGAAGAAACTCCATACTGATGGACTTCTGGAATCACTTGATTATGAATCATTTGATACTTGCGAACCGTGCCTCATGGGCAAGATGACCAAAACGCCGTTCTCCGGAACTATGGAGCGAGCAACTGATTTGTTGGAAATCATACATACCGATGTGTGTGGTCCAATAAATGTTGAGGCTCGCGGCGTGTATCGTTATTTTCTCACCTTCACAGATGATTTGAGCAGATATGGGTATATCTACTTAATGAAACACAAGTCTGAAACATTTGATAAGTTCAAAGAATTTTAGAGTGAAATGGAAAATCATCGTAACAAGAAAATAAAGTTTCTACGATCTGATCGTGGAGGAGAATATTTGAGTTACGAGTTTGGTTTACATTTGAAACAATGCGGAATAGTTTCGCAACTCACGCCACCCGGAACACCACAGCGTAATGGTGTGGCCGAACATCGTAATCGTACTTTACTAGATATGGTGTGATCTATGATGTCTCTTACTGATTTACCGCTATCGTTTTGGGGTTATGGTTTAGAGAAGGCCGCATTCACGTTAAATAGGGCACCATCAAAATCCGTCGAGACGACGCCTTATGAACTATGGTTTGGCAAGAAACCAAAGTTGTCGTTTCTTAAAATTTGGGGCTGCGATGCTTATGTGAAGAAACTTCAACCAGATAAGCTCAAACCCAAATTAGAGAAATGTGTCTTCATAGGATACCCAAAAGAGACTATTGAGTACACCTTCTATCACAGATCTGAAGGTAAGACTTTAGTTGCTAAATTTGGATCCTTTCTAGAGAAGGAGTTTCTCTCAAAAGAAGTGAGTGGGAGGAAAGTAGAACTTGATGAGGTAACTGTACTTGCTCCCTTATTGGAAAGTGGTTCATCACAGAAACCGGTTCCTGTGACAACTACACTAATCAGTGAGGAAGCTAATGATATTGATCATGAAACTTCAGATCAAGTTACTACCGAACCCCGTAGGTCAACCAGAATAAGATCCGCATCAGAGTGGTACAGTAATCATATTCTGGAAGTCATGTTACTTGACCATGACGAATCTACGAACTATGGGGAAGAGATGATGAGCCCAGATTCCGCAAAATGGCTAGAGGCCATGAAATCTGAGATGAGAGCCATGTATGAGAACAAAGTATGGACTTTGGTAGACTTTCCCGATGATCGGCAAGCCATTGAGAATAAATGGATCTTCAAAAAGAAGACTGACGCTGATGGTAACGTAACTGTCTACAAAGCTCGACTTGTTGCAAAAGGTTTTCGACAAGTTCAAGGGGTTGACTACGATGAGACTTTCTCACCAGTAGCGATGCTTAAGTCTGTCGGAATCATGTTAGCAATTGCCGCATTTTATGATTACGAAATATGGCAAATGGATGTCAAAACTGCGTTCCTGAATGGATTTCTGGAAGAAGAGTTGTATATGATGCAACCATAAGGTTTTGTTGATCCAAAAGATGCTAACAAAGTGTGCAAGCTCTAGCGATCCATTTATGGGACTGGTGCAAGCCTCTCGGAGTTGGAATAAACGCTTTGATAGTGTGATCAAAGCATATGGTTTAATACAGACTTTTGGAGAAGCCTGTATTTACAAGAAAGTGAGTGGGAGCTCTGTAGCATTTCTGATATTATATGTAGATGACATATTGTTGATTGAAAATGATATAGAATTTCTGGATAGCATAAAGGGATACTTGAATAAAAGTTTTTCAATGGAAGACCTCGGTGAAGCTGCTTACATATTGGGTTCCAAGATCTATAGAGATAGATTAAGATGCTTAAATTGGACTTTCACAAAGCACATACATTGATAAAGTTTTGAAAAGGTTCAAAATGGATCAGGCAAAGAAAGGGTTCTTGCCTGTATTACAAGGTGTGAAGTTGAGTCAGACTCAATGCTCGACCACATGAGAAGATAGAGAGAAAATGAAAGATGTTCCCTATGCTTCAGCCATAGGCTCTATCATGTATGCAATGCTGTGTACCAGACCTGACGTATGCTTAGCAATAAGTTTAGCAGGGAGGTATGAAAGTAATCCAGGAGTGGATCACTGGACAACGGTCAAGAATATCCTGAAATACCTGAAAAGGACTAAGTATATGTTTCTCGTTTATGGAGGTGACAAAGAGCTAGTCGTAAATGGTTACGTCGATGCAAGCTTTGACACTGATCTGGACGATTCTAAATCGCAAACTGGATACGTGTTTATATTGAACGTTGGAGCTGTCAGTTGGTGCAGTTCTAAACAAAGCGTCGTGGCGGGATCTACATGCGAAGTGG
This sequence comes from Triticum dicoccoides, assembly GCF_002162155.2. Taxonomy (NCBI): domain Eukaryota; kingdom Viridiplantae; phylum Streptophyta; class Magnoliopsida; order Poales; family Poaceae; genus Triticum; species Triticum dicoccoides. The sequence goes on from NC_041385.1 coordinate 820,539,784, forward strand.
AATACATAGCTGCTTCAGAAGTATCAAATGAAGGAGTCTGGATGAAGGAGTTCATTTCCGATCTAGGTGTCATACCTAGTGCATCGGGACCAATGAAGATCTTCTGTGACAATACTGGTGCAATTGCTTTGGCAAAGGAATCCAGATTTCACAAAAGGACCAAGCACATCAAGAGACGCTTCAATTCCATCCGGGACCAAGTCCAGGTGGGAGACATAGAGATTTTCAAGATACATACGGATCTGAATGTTGCAGACCCGTTGACTAAGCCTCTTCCACGAGCAAAACATGATCAACACCAAGGCTCCATGGGTGTTAGAATCATTACTGTGTAATCTAGATTATTGACTCTAGTGCAAGTGGGAGACTGAAGGAAATATGCCCTAGAGGCAATAATAAAGTTATTATTTATTTCCTTATTTCATGATAAATGTTTATTATTCATGCTAGAATTGTATTAACCGGAAACATGATACATGTGTGAATACATAGACAAACTTAATGTCACTAGTATGCCTCTACTTGACTAGCTCATTAATCAAAGATGGTTATGTTTCCTAACCATAGACATGAGTTGACCTTTGATTAACGGGATCACATCATTAGGAGAATGATGTGATTGACATGACCCATTCCGTTAGCTTAGCACTTGATCGTTTAGTATGTTGCTATTGCTTTCTTCATGACTTATACATGTTCCTACAACTATGAGATTATGCAACTCCCGTTTACCAGAGGAACACTTTGTGTGCTACCAAACGTCACAACGTAACTGGGTAATGATAAAGGATCTCTACAGTTGTCTCCAAAGGTACATGTTGAGTTGGCGTATTTCGTGATTAGGTTTTGTCACTCCGATTGCCGGAGAGTATCTCTGGGCCCTTTCGATAATGCACATCACTATGAGCCTTGCAAGCAATGTAGCTAATGAGTTAGTTACAGAATTATACTTTATGGAACGAGAAAAAAAACTTGCCGGTAACGAGATTGAACTAGGTATTGGATACCGATGATCAAATCTCGGGCAAGTAACATACCGATGACAAAGGGAACAACGTATGTTGTTATGCGGTTTGACCGATAAAGATCTTCGTAGAATATGTAGGAGCCAATATGAGCATTCAGGTTCCGCTATTGGTTATTGACCGGAAACGTGTCTCGGTCATGTCTACATAGTTCTCGAACCCGTAGGGTCCGTACGCTTAAGGTTTCAATGACAGTTGTATTATGAGTTTATGAGTTTTGATGTACCAAAGTTTGTTTGGAGTCCCGTAAGTGATCACGGACATGACGAGGAGTCTCGAAATGGTCGAGACATGAAGATTGATATATTAAAAGCCTATATTTGGATATCGGAAGTGTTCTGGGTGAAATCAGGATTTTACCGGAGTATCGAGGAGTTGCCGGAACCCCCCGGGGGCTTAATGGGCCATAGTGGGCCTTAGTGGAGAAGAGGAGAGGCGGCCAGGGCTAGGCCGCGCCCCCCCCCTAGTCCGAATAGGACGAGGAGAGGGGGTGGCACCCCCCCTTTCCTTCCTCTCTCTCCCTCCTCTTTCCCCACTCTCCAAGTCCAACAAGGAAAGGAGGGAGTCCTACTCCCGGTGGGAGTAGGACTCCCCATGGCGCGGCTCCTCCCTGGCCGGCCGCCACCTCCCCCCTTGCTCCTTTATATATGGGGGCAGGGGGGCACCTCTAGACACAACAATTGATCTCTTGATCTCTTAGCCGTGTGCGGTGCCCCCCTCCATCATAGTCCTACTCGATAATATTGTGGTGGTGCTTAGGCGAAGCCCTGCGACGGTAGAACATCAAGGTCGCCACCACGCCGTTGTGCTGACGGAACTCTTCCTCGACACTCGGCTGGATCGGAGATCGAGGGACGTCATCGAGCTGAACGTGTGCTAGAACTCGGAGGTGCCGTAGTTTCGGTGCTTGATCGGTCGGGCCGTGAAGACGTACGACTGCATCAACCGCGTTGATCTAACGCTTCCGCTTTCAGTTGACGAGGATACGTGGTCACACTCTCCCCTCTCGTTGCTATGCATCACCATGATCTTGGGTGTGCGTAGGAATTTTCTTGAAATTACTACGTTCTCTAATATTGGGGTATTGAGAAGCTACTTGGAGGCCTCCCGCTCCTCCCGAGTGAGTTGCGGACAACCGCACTATCTGCCACATGTCGCAACATTGCGAGCTGCAGCAGATGGATCGATGGTGCATCCCTATGAAGACTAGACTGTTGGCTTTTGATCGCTAGATCAATTCACCCAGGATCCTTACTCGTAGTGCAAAGCTAGCAAGCAAGCTAGCTAGCACCTTGATGGATCTTGCATGCAACAGCGCAAGTACGTAGGCGACCCGTTGAAGCTCTCTCGACGGAACCTCTCGACAAGAACGAACAAACGCGAAGGCACTGAATCGGTGTGATGGCCACAGGCTCGTGTCGAGCCTGTTGAATACTTTGTATTGCTCTTTTTTCGTTGTGGTCTAATACAGATTACAGGGGTTGGTGCACTTATATACACGTACGACAGCCTAGTAGCTAACCGACTAGTACTAGCAAACCTACTCGGTTACTAATTGCACTACTACTCGGACACTACTATACGGACGTGTTTAACTCAACATTCACCCCCTTAAACACGACGTGGTCCTCACTATCGACCTGGGTCCCAAATGTGCCTTGATCTCCCGCTTGTTAGGCTCCGGACAATCCTTTGCAAAGTGACCCATCTCGTTGCAGTTATAGCACTTGACCTCGGACATATCCAAGTTCCGTGGCTTCCGCTCTTTAGATCGGTCCGCCTTACCACGACCTTGTGGCTTGCCTTTTCCTTTGCCTTCTTCGGTTTGTCCGCCACGCTTCGCGTTGCTTGAGCCTTCGCCAACGTTGCGCCTTCCTTTGCTACTTGGGGACTCCCAATCTGCGCGCGAGTACATGAGTTGGTCACTCCCTTCTCCTTTGCCTTTCCGACAACCACGAGCATTCTCTTCCCATGTCCGCAAGCGTCCGATCGCCTCCGTTATGGTCATGTCGTCGATGTCGTAAAGCTGCTCGAGCGTGCCGATGATGTACGTGAATTTATCAGTCACCGAACTGAAAAACTTCTCCACAATCTCGGTCTCCTCGAGCTTTGCACCAAGCGCGCGGATCTCTCCCACCAATGTAGTCAGACGCATGGCATAGTCGTTCACCGATTCAGTTTCCTCCATCTGCAACTTGTGAAATTGGCGCTTCAGCACTTGTGCCCGAGCCTTCGTGACACGATCTTCTCCGATCCTCATCTCTTTGAGTGCCTTCCACGCCTCTCTTGCTGTCTGAACTCCGCCAATGTCATCAGCACGGAATCCTGCACAGACTGGGCTATGGCAGCCATGGCACCTTCGTCACACTCCTCGTCGACGTCATCGTCCGTGATGGCCTCCCACACTCGAAGGGTTCGGAGAATGATCTTCATGTTCACCGCCCACACGCCGTAGTTGGCGTCGATGAGCATCGGGTACTGGATGGGGATGTTGCGATGCACCTGTACGTTGGCGCCGCCCGTTCCGCCACCACTGGTTGCTGACTTGCCACCCTTCTTCACATTGTCGTTCTTGTTCGCCTTTGAACCGCCGTTGCCGGACTTGACGGACTCAACATCGCTGTCCGTCATCGTAGATCGTCGAGGCTCGGTCAAGTTCGGTGATGGTTCAAATGTGGAGATTTACGTGCAAGGCTCTGTCCTCTTTGAGGGTCTCACAGGAGAACATCGCATACTCACCGGAGTGTACTACATCCCACGGCTTCGAAACAACATCATCTCTGTCGGAAAACTTGACGAGAATGGATGCAAGGTGGATATCGAGAACGGAGTGATGACGATCTTCGACAACCTCCGAAACATGCTAGCGCGTGTGAATCGCACGCGGAACAGGCTCTATATCCTCAACCTTGATCAATCTCAACTGGAGTGTTGGCTCGCCAAGAGTGATGATTCATGGTTATGGCATGCTAGATTTGGACACGTTAACTTCTACGCCTTGAAGAAGATGTCGAAGATGGAGATGGTATCTGGGATGCCGTTTATCGACCATGTTGATCGAGTATGTGATGGGTGCTTGGTTGGAAAACAGCACCGCAGGCCGTTCCCTGCTCAGTCTACCTATCGTGCAAGTGATGCACTCGAGCTGCTCCATGGTGATCTATGTGGCCCTATCACCCCAGCAACTCACGGAGGAAAGAAGTACTTCTTCCTTGTGGTAGATGACTACTCGAGATACATGTGGGTCGTTCTCCTACGATCTAAAGATGAGGCGTTTGAAGCGTTCAAGAAGCTGAAGGCTACAACGGAGATGGAACACAAGCTGAAGGTTCGCGCTCTACGGACAGATCGCGGCGGAGAGTTTACGTCAAACGAGTTCAACGACTACTGTGAGAAGATTGGCATAAAAAGGTTCCTCACGGCACCTTATACGCCACAGCAGAATGGTGTTGTTGAAAGGCGCAATCGAACCGTCGTTGACATGGCGAGAAGTTTACTCAAGAGCAAGAATTTGCAGGGGACTTTTTGGGGAGAAGCTGTCTCGACGGCGGTCTATCTTCTCAATCGGGCTCCAACGAAGGCGGTGATTGGCAAGACTCCGTATGAAGCAATTTACGGACGTAAGCCGAATGTGTATCATCTACGGACGTTCGGGTGCGTGGCGCATGTGAAGACGGCGGAGCCGCATCTCTCAAAGCTTGCCGATCGCAGCACCAAGATGGTGTTCATCGGATACGAGAGGAGTTCCGGCACCAAGGCATATCGCTTCTACGATCCACGAACCAAGCGTCTATGGATTTCACGTGACGTTTTTTTTGAAGAAAACCAAGCGTGGAATTGGAGCGCAACAGCCAATGATGCTCCAAACGGTAATATATTCAACGTTGAATTTCCAACTGATGATGATGCAGGGGAAGACATCCAGGTGGTTGGCAAGACGCACAACCGAGGTGACCGCAATGGCAGTGATCATCATGGTGCCGACACCGACGACGACGCGCATGGGTTGCAAGGTGATGGCGACAAAGACGCGCACGACACAGGCGGAGATCTCGACAATGAGGCGCATAGTGATGATGACAATCAAGATGATGGTCATGATCACGACGACTACGCCAACGACGCAGATGCCAACGACCCGACATCTACCACGCTCGAGACTCAACTGTCTTCCTCAAGTGCATCGACGCCGACACAATTTGTGTCGCCTCCTCCGCAAGCCACGACGGATTCTTCCGGGCCTCGTCGCTACAAGACCCTCACGAAAGTCTACAAGTACGCAAAGCGAGTTACGCTCGAGTACTTCGACTTGTGTTTACTCGGAGTTGAGGAGCCGGCGAACTTCGTAGAGGCGAGCAAAAGTTCAAGTTGGATGCACGCCATGGATGAGGAGATGCAGGCGATCGAGAGCAATGGCACGTGGACTTTGTTAATCCGACCTCCGAACCAAAAGGCCATAGGTTTGAAGTGGGTTTACAAGTTGAAGAAGGACACGAAGGGTGCCATTGTGAAGTACAAGGCAAGACTCGTCGCAAAGGGCTACGTACAACGTCAAGGAGTTGACTATGAGGAGGTGTTTGCACCGGTTGCTCGAATCGAGACGGTGAGAGTGCTCCTAGCTTTGGCAGTACAAGAGGATTGGAAGGTTCAACATATGGATGTTAAATCAGCTTTCCTCAACGGCAACCTCAAAGAAGAAGTGTACGTGGAACAACCCCTCGGCTACGAGAAGAAAGGAAGAAGAAGGGAAAGTTTACAAGCTCAAGAAGGCGCTTTACGGGAAGCAAACGCTAAGAGTTTGGAACTCAAAGTTAGACGAAAGTTTGATCACACTCGGATTCAAAAGATGTCACCACCAGAATCCCAAAGACAGTCTATCAAGCACCGAAGAATAGGTGAAGGTTGAAGATGCGACCAAGGAGGAGCGCTGGCGTCAAGCTACAGACGAGCCGACGACAGCAAAGACAGTCCCTGAAATGCTACGAGGAACGACGAAGGCAATGTCGACGATGACACCTATGAGTAGTAGTCATCGCATTTGGGACCCAGGTCGATAGTGAAGACCACGTCGTGTTTAAGGGGATGAATGTTGAGTTAAACACGTCCGTATAGTAGTGTCCGAGTAGTAGTGCAATTAGTAACCGAGTAGGTTTGCTAGTACTAGTCGGTTAGCTACTAGGCTGTCGTACGTGTATATAAGTGCACCAACCCCTGTAATCTGTATTAGACCACAACGAAAAAAGAGCAATACAAAGTATTCAACAGGCTCGACACGAGCCTGTGGCCATCACAACGATTCAGTGCCTTCGCGTTCGTTCGTTCTTGTCGAGAGGTTCCGTCGAGAGAGCTTCAACGGGTCGCCTACGTACTTGCGCTGTTGCATGCAAGATCCATCAAGGTGCTAGCTAGATCGATTGGATCGGCGTACTCCGGCGTCGTCGACGGAACACTTGTGAACGAAACAAACTGATCGAGGTAGATCGCCAAAGGCTCGTATCGAGCCTTGCTCCTTTATTGCTTTTCTCTTTCGTTGTGGTCTAATACAGATTACAGGGGTTGGTGCACTTATATACACGTACGACAGCCTAGTAGCTAACCGACTAGTACTAGCAAACCTACTCGGTTACTAATTGCACTACTACTCGGACACTACTATACGGACGTGTTTAACTCAACATTTTTTTTCGTTGTGGTACAGATTACAGGGGGTACCTTGAGTATATATACTAGCTAACCTGGCTAACTAGTAGTCCTACTCGGTGATGGTTTAGGACACCTACACGGATACATGCATATACACGTGCACGGAACGGACACGGCAAGCAGTCGTGTTTAATCCTAATATAGACGTGGGGCCGGTGTGCCAGCCATGAAAACATCTGCCATGGATCCCCGGGCCACGAAGCTATCCACCTCCTCGGAGTTGAACTCCATTAGTGGTATTAGATAGTCGTTGTCCATCATCCCAACGAGCCGGCTCACAAGACAATGAAACTGAGGACGACGCTTGGATGAGTGCTTCGTGCGACACTGTGGCGCTAGTCAAGCCGGCTTTTGTGAAGATATGAGTTCGAGGCTCGGAAAGCCCAACTAATTGGCCCGATAATGGATGCTCCTGCATGCCAGCAGGTTAGAAATGTTCAACGGAGCATCGAGATGCCATCCTGAGCCATCAATGGTGATCTCGAGGACGCCAAGACAGATGCCGCTGGCGGGAGTCGAGGAAGAAACCATCCGCACAATGATGTCGATAGATGCTTGCCCCCTGGTGGGCTCCAACTATCGTGGATATAATCCTGGCAATACTATCGGGTGTCAATGTAGAGGCAATTGTATCTATCAGTTGTTAGGATGGGAGTATGCTCAAGGGTTTATACAAATTCAAGCCTTCTCTAGTGGGTGTAACGCCATACTCCTGTGATGTTCTTTTCTCTTGGTGTAAGGTGCAATTTGTGAAATTTCAACCCTCAGCCTGATGCCCTCCTTCTGCCTTAATATAGAGTGCACTAGGAGGGGTGTTATAACTGGCTGATATCAATGTTGTTCATCGCCGCATGCATGGTCGACTGTTCATGGCCATTACTTCTAGTAACTACCATACTTAACTAGATTACACTACCGTTGGGTAACATAAGTAATTAAGACATGGTAGAAGAATGAAGAAGATCCGCAACATACTTCTTTAAATCATATGTCTAATCAGAACAAGTGGAAAATCTCCTCTCCAACCGACAACCAAACACAGGCCCGGGCAGGCCAACCCAATGGCCAGGCAAGCAGCTAGCCCGGGCACCCCCGCCGCCACCATTCGCCCCGTGTGTGGGTTCTCCTTCCCGGGTTACTAATGTTCTCGTGCACCTGGTCCATTAAGTCGACCGTCATGGAGGAGGGCGCCACCATGCTTAACTGTGTCACATCACGGGACGGCAACGATGACAAAGAGGAAGTCGCCGTTGTGGAGGAAGTGATCGACATGGCCGACCTCTTCCCATGACATCGTTGTCAACGGCCAGAGTAAGACGACCATGATCTTCGGCTTGGGCCGGCACGACCTGCGGGTGCGACCTAAAACCCCGGCACAACCGAATGAGGCATTTCATGATAAATTTGATCATGTAATCCATTGTTTATTTCCGTCACGAATGTGACTAGACGGTAATTCCCATGTGTCTTCGAGAATATTTTGCTGATTATCAGAGAACTTTCCGATTTGTCCTTTATTACAAAAAGGATTGGGTCACCTTAAGCTTAGTGCACCTTTGCTAATAGCGCTACTTGTTACTTGTTAAGAATTTTCTTGCTACTACACTATCTGTTACGTCTATTTTCAGTACTTGCAGAGGATGAGCATGATGAAAACATCTTTGATCAACAGTTTGATTTTCAGGGTGAAAATGTTGAGTTGAGTTGAGCATGCCCATTAACGTTTGCAAAGTAAACCTAATTTCATACTGAAGTGCGTGATTAAGCAAGTCACTTTCAACTTCAAAATAATTTGATTGAGCATATGTGGACTCGTATTGTCAACCAATAGATATACCAGCTGTTTTTCTATCAATGTACTTGTGACAATTAAAATTTATCTGTTTGTAAGCTATGAGATTTTTATTGGTTGTAAACTATTTATTATTATGATGTAAAAACTATGTGATTTATTTTGTTTCAACTATATACAATATTCTCTTTATAATTGGATTTATGTGCATGAAAGTCTAAATGGGTTGGCCAATTGGGCGCACTGGCTAGATTTGGGCACATGTGGCCTGACGACGCGTCTCCAACCGTCCCAAACGAACAAATAGCGGACCAAATCTATATCCGTTTAGATCGGCGCGTTGGAGTTAGCCTTTTGCATGAATGACTCCACTTACTATGATTTAAGGAACCATGCAAAGCGAGCGGACATTTCTGATCGGCTGTGATTTAAAATCCGGCAAAATACCAAAGTAGAGTACTACAACTTCGTAATCTCACTTTATTAAAACAGTTCATATATATAGAAAATGAGTACATGTAGTATTCATCGTAGTGTCAAACTCTGTATGTCGGCAAAAAAAAGGATCTTTATGCCCACCGTGGTCTCTTATTAGGCCACGTCGTGCTTGTTGTCGTCCTCCTTTCCGTAGACGTAGACGGGGAAGGTCCTTCCCAGTCCTGTGGGCGTCTTGAACGTGATCTTTGAGTGGTTGTTCTTGTCGATGTACATGTCGCAGACGGTGATCCACACGAGGAGCTCCTTGCTCTTGACCCCTGTGATGCGCTTCATCTTGCGATCCTCGACGAAGGCCATCACCTCGGTGGCGTACGAGACCAGCCTGCCGATCTGCTTGAAGGTGTGCGTGAGTGCCTTCTTCTGGCGCAGCCACACGAAGCCCGTAGAGCGGTTGTAGCCGACCTCCTTGATGTCCGCCAGTGGCAGCAGGCCCAGCGGCATGTTGGTCTCGGCCAGCAGCTCCACCGCCTTCTCGGCGCACAGCGCCACGCCGTGTTACACCTCCGCCCCCTCCCTGTTCACCTCGATCACCTGCGACGCCATCTTGATGGATTAAATTTAATCACTCGAAGAAAAGTCTGGCTCAACTCAACCTGTGCTTTTCGATTGATGTGGTGGGATACTGGGATTGGAGGTGGGAAGGGGCGGATTTATAGGCATTGACGCAAACTATATGAGAAATTGTGCTAATGTTCACTGGAATGCTTACCTCTCGAGCAGGAGGGTGAGAAAGCAAAGGTCTGAAGCTGAGGCATGACACTACAGCGACCTGGGTCAACGTTGTGTCGTGTATGGGGAGCGATCGCGCGGATGCAATGGCGTTGCTGGTAGTTGAATTAGTACTCCTGCTAGTGATGTTAGCACGCATCCGACGGGACACTTGTTGGTCCAGTGCAACCACCTGAGTTAATGTGCGATTTTCCTCAACAGCGTTCGTTCATGAACAGTTTGATGCGTGTACAATGCATCATATACTTCCTCCGCCCGAAGAAGTTTGTCCCTTTAATAAATGTATGTTGCTAGATACATCCATTTGAAGGACAAGTAGTTTGGGGAAAGCTTTTTCAAACGGAGGAAATAGTAGCTTCCTACAGTGTTCTGCACTCAGTAGTTTACTGTAGTGGTCTTTCTAGAGAAACACCGATGACGGACGATAATTCATCCTGGAGCCCCGGCTCATCTGCTCCCTCTCAGAAAAAAATTCAAAAAAAATACTAGAAAAATTCAACAAATTCCAAACTTTTTTGTGGTGGTAGATAATTTGACACGTGAGGTGCTCCCCAAAATTCAACTTATTTGGACAACTGAGTAGCTCTCGGCAAAAAAGATAAATCGGGGTCAAAACAGTGCGTGAACAGTAAACATTTTCACAGACCCTGATTTTGTCTTTTTTGCCGAGAGTTGCTCAAATGCTCAAACGAGTTGAATTTGGGGGCGCACCTCACGCCTCAAATTATCTACCACCATAAAAAATTTGGAATTTTTTGAATTTTTCTAGTATTTTTTTTTAATTTTTTTCTAAGCGTGGGTGCAAATGAGTCCAGGTGCAGATTAGCCGCACTCGATGACGGATCCATACTTAACACTAGGTGATTGGGTACGGTGGAGGCATGAAGCGGATTTGGAATTTTTCTCATCTTAACCAAGGCTCTCTTGTCTTACACCACCTGCTAATTGCTATCCCATGGGACCGATCATCGTCGGCGCGGGGACGAACCACTTGGTCCAGCGACACCACTGCAGTGGATCACTCCATGTTGTAGAAGCGCTGCCTCACATCAGGCACCAAAGCCGGGGGGAACTAGTGTGGCCGCCATTCTGCTGTTCTGCCACACCATCTTGCGGTTTTCACCTGTTTTTATTTGACCCTGTTTTCTACTTAAATTTAAAATACGTTATAATTTTCTGAAAACATGTTCACAAATTTATAATCTGTGATTTCTAAAAATATTGGAGAATACATAATATTTTCAAAAATTTGAAAACATTGTCCACAAATTAAAATATGTTCAGATTTAACAAATATGTTCATTCTTTTAAAACCTGTTCATGAATTGGAAAACATGTCCCCAAATTCAAATATGTTCAGATTTAAAAACGATGTTCATGATTTTATAAAAATATTCACAAACATGAAAACATTGTCCACAAAGTAAAATATTTTTAGATTAAAAATCAAATAATATTCATAATATTCAAAATTATCTTGAATTAAAATTTGAAAATGAATTCAAATAATATTCAAAATATTCACAAATTTGAACAAAATTTCAATGAATTCAAATAATATTCAAAAATTCAAAAAACTCATGATTTAAAAATGTTTGCAAATTACAAAAAAATACATATTAAAAAAATTATGGAATAAAAATTGTTCAATTTGAAAATGCGCAAATTCAAAAAATACGTGTGAATTGAAAAAATAAACGAATTTAGATAAATATTCATACATTTCAATAATGTTTGCAAATTTTCAAGAACTTCGTGCATTCGATTAAATATTGGAAAATTCAAAAATGCTCCAAATTTGGAAAATGTTTTTGATTTACAAAAATTATCTTGAATTAAAATATATTTTCATACTTCCAAAATTTTAGCCAATTTCAATAATGTTTGCGATTTCAAAAGATATTTCTTAATTTGAAAAAAATGTTCATTAATTGGAAATAGCTTTTCAGATTTCATGAATGGTTTTGGAATTTAAAATGTAATAAAGAAACAAAAATTGTTTTTGGAGGCCGAGCTTCACGGAGGCCTCCATTTGATTAGATAAATTAAGTTGAAGTTTGGGGGATTTGATGTGGTTTTGCTTGTAGCGATTCCTGCAGGAGTTCTAGGTCTCGGGCGATGTAGATTATGCATAAAAATGGCGCCTGAGATCAGGTTGTTTGCTGAGGAGGTGAATTGGCTGGTCGGTCTTGGTTGGTAGTTGTACTGAGGTATATTTGCACAAAGCACGTATCATAGTATTGAACTTTAGCCTAGGCAATCACGAGGCTTAAAATTCAAGGTCGATATCTTACTTAGTACTCTTCTTAAATCATTGGAAGCAATGGTTAATTAATGGGTATATGTACTGTAGTATATTTGTCTGATGTAGGAGAATGGAAACTACTAGATTATGATGAATTTATCACCGTACACAACCACCAATTGACAAACTGAGTTAAAAATAAGGAAAAAGGTGCGCCTTACAATCGGAAGATAAAATAACCAAGGACAATTAGTAATAGAAACTAAGAATGCGCAAGGTGACCACTGAGCTTATTGTTTTGGTGCTTAGAGAATTCATTCGGGGCTCATCATGTGTCATCTTCAGAGTTGTTGTCTGTGGTTTTGCTAAAATTCCTAGCATATTAGAGCACACCAATATAGGATCATGCTTTGGTGATTTATCTGACATGAGACATTTGATATATGCTTCATTGTATATATTTAAAGAAATTCCTACTATTCAACCAGAAAATAGACAGGCATGGCGGCACACAAGTGCACAAGCGTCGAGGTACTAATCGAGCACTAAAATTTATTTTTTGTAAAAATGTTATATCATAATATAATTCCATCTATTACCATCATTATAGTGGTAAATTAGATGGGCGTAGCAACGTGCATCTTCAACTCAATGATATTTTTCTAACACAGTAGAAACGCAAGCGCTCATACATATGCGCATACACTCACCCCTATCAACGCACGCACGCACACTCTACCCTTATTTGCTCCTTCGAGAGACTGCACTACTGCAGGATGTTGCTAACACGACACTACGATCAGTGACCCTTCGACGAAACTGTGTGCGATGCATTAATCGCAAATTGTGATGTAAAATAATGGTCAAAAAAGGTGTAAAATGTTTGCGATGGCGGGTACATCAGACACGGTTCAGATTTTATTTACGTGTGCGATGATGGCCATACAGTTGATCCAGACGAACTGTTTGTGATTAGGCAACAACAGAGACGGGCAGTCATGTCAATGTGTGTGCAATATACGGCATGTAGTTCGCTCCGATGAACTATTTGCTATTAGGAAAACTTACAAAAACGATCAGCCAAATCAAGGTGTGAGTGATATACGGCATATGGTTCACTCGAATGAACTGTTTGGATTAGGGAAGAGATCATCAACGGTTCAACTTAACAAGATGCGTTAGATACGCGGCAAACAGGCCCGGAGGTTAATTTAAGAACAAGTAAACAGAGGTTAATTTGACATACATGACTTATAAGTTTCACATAAATCATATCACTTTTTTTGGAACATTTAATTGCGTTGAATGTATATAGTGCTCCGTCCTATTAGTTGAATTAACCTCGAGGTCCATGTTTTGGAAACATGTCGTAAAGTAACGGGATAGACCATCATTCAAGCCAATCAACAAGTGTTCAATTTTTTTTTATCAAAAAGTAACGAGATAGATTTTCTTCAAGCCAATCAACATGTGTTCAAAACACAAAAAATGTCAACAAATACAAAACAAAGACTTCGATATTAACTGGATGGATGGGTCACTACAAAGGTTTATAATAAACATTTGCAGTTACCCATGCAACTAGTTAATATCGAGTCCACTTCCCATCCGGTCACCCATCTCATGACTACTTCAGCCTCAGCACAGTTAATTTGGGAGTTCTATTAGATGAGCTATCGGTAGGGAAGCTAGTCCTTGCTACTGGGATCCCTCTCTGCAGCCTTTATTGCGCAGCACAATGGAAACAGTTCAACTAAACAAGACGTGTGTGATACACGGCAAACAAGTCCGTGATCAGAAATGTGTGTGAAGACCAATAATAACACAGACAATTGCTGCTAATAAGCCGTGTGATTTGCTCCATCTATATATATAGGGAGTATCCATCCTACCACACGGTGGTAGTTGCTCCACATATCTCATATACTATCATATGGTACTATATATACTATTTTATTATTTTAAATATGTTCATATACTATGTCTAAGATATTTCAAAACAAGTTACATGAAAAAATTGCATATGAGCCCATAGTTTTTGTTATATTTGTGAAATACGTATATATTTGTATGTAAAAAAGAGCATACTCAAAAAATAGTTCATACTACCAATTTTTTTTATATATACTACCTAATCATTGTTATATACTACATACTAAACATACATACTCTCGGTTTCGACAGATACTACATACAACATACAAAACGCAAGTGGTGATAACTATCACTGTTTGTAGGAAACATTTGTCCTATACCATCCTACCACCCGATGGTAGTTACCCCACATGTCTCATATAGTAGCATGTGGTACTATATATATTATTTTATTATTTTAAATATGTTTATATATTATATATAAGATATTTCAAAACAAGTTACATGAAAAAATTGAATATGAGCCCATAGTTTTTGTTATATTTGTGAAATATGTACATGTTTGTACGTAAAAAAGAGCATACTCAAAAAATGGTACATTCTACCTAAAAATTTGTATATATAGTACCTAATCATTGTTATATACTACATACTACACGTACATACTCTCGGTTTCGACAGATACTACATACAACATACAAAACGCAAGTGGTGGTAACTACCACTGCTTGTATATATATATATATATATATATATATATATATATATATATATATATATATATATATATATATATATATATATATATATATATATACACACACACACACACACACACACACACCTCCTCCTCGCCAAGAAAAGAGTAGTTGCTCTCTTTTTGGTGGTTTTTGTCAGTGCTGAGTGCTCCGCTCTTCTATTCCCCTCCTCCTCTATTTTTGGGTTTTCTTTCTTCCTGTGGCGGCTTGGTTTCTTCCCGCCTGGAAAAAAGAGGCATTTATTTTGTTGTTTTACTCATTCGAGGGTTTCTTAATTTTGCTTTGCTAGGTTTCCTTGCCTTAAAATTATAAATGTGTTCTCTCTGCTCTTGTAACATCCCAAAATTCTAAATTTTCGAATGTTATAATAAATATATAGTTTTGATTGATTGATTGTTTGTTTGTGTGATTGATTGAGTGAAATTGAGTGGAATTTGAAACTTTTTGAAAGTTGAATGAGAGGGAATGAAATGACTTTCCCAAACTTTCCCATTGCCATTTTGGATCTCAATGAATTCAAATTCATTCCAACACAAAACCCTAGAGTTAAGATAAAATGACTTATTCCATTTGAAATGAAAAGGGTTTTGAAACGATTTGAATTACAACTGAAAATATTTCAAATTCGAAACTTTATGCAACTCAATGATTTTCAACAGAGAAGATAAAATGACTTCTTCAAATTATATGAAATTTGAGGTGGAAGTTAAAAGAATCAAATTGGAAGTCATTTGGAAGTATTTTGAAACCCCTTTCAATTTGGAGTTATTTGGATTTTATTCAAATTATTGTTCTCCAAAAATAAAATACATGGAAAATAGGGTAAAATGATTCCCTACAGTAGAAAAGTGGAGAAACATAAATTTGAAATCACATTGGTATTTTAAAAATCATTTTTATTGGGTTTTATTACAATAGTAGCAGAGTTTGCTGTATTTAAATTTGTGTGGATTTTATTTGCCTCTGAAAATATTTTTATGTTTTAGGATTTGTTTTTAGAATTTTTTTGACATATACTCCCTCCGTTCCTAAATACTTGTCTTTTTAGGATTTCAAATGGACTATCACATACGGATGTATATAGAGATATTTTAGAGTGTAGATTCACTCATTTTGATTCGTATGTAGTCAATTGTTGAAATCTCTAGAAAGACAAATATTTAGGAAAGGAGGGAGTAGTATGCATATCTAATGATTTCATTTACTGCTCTTTATTTCAGTTTTACTTGTTTGTATTTATAAAAACAAAATTGGCCGAAAGCCCAGCCGCACCAGGCCCAGCCCCTCCACGACCCAACAGGTCGTCTTCCTCCTAGGAACCCTTCCTACAGGAGTAGAACGCCCGCAGGCCCGCACCCCAGGCAGCGCCCCATCCCGTTCCCTCCTTCCCCTTCCCCTGGAATCCTCTGAATGGATCTATCTCTTTCCCCTACACCTCCCTCTCCACGTAAAAAGCCATTAATGCCCAGGATTTTCTCGTCGGAGATCCAAACTTGCGGTTTTTGCTCGCCACGGCTGCACGTATCTGGACACCCCCTTGCCCTATAAATACCTCCCTCGTGTTGCCCTCTTTCCCCTCGCCCAAAGCCCTCTCCTATGGGAGCTTATCCCCCTCCCTATCCCGCATAATTACTCATCGGAGTTCATAAACTCCGGCGGCTTCTCCGTCGCCGCCCGATGCTCGGTTGGTCCTTCCTCGGCCTTCCCTGAGGTTGCTGAGATCTCCTCTACACCGTCCCGTGCTCTCCTTCCTCTAGGAGACCCAACAACCCCCCTCTAGGAGACCCAACAACCCCGGATCCGATCTTCTTCCTCAACTCCGGCGACTACTCTGGTGAGATCAAAGAAATCCCGTATTTTTTCTTCAGAAAAGTAGCGATCTTAGAAACTTCATACTCCCTCCGTTCCATAATATAGTGCCTATAGATTTTTGCAGAAGTCAAACATTACAAACTTTGACCATATTTATAGAAAAAAGTAGATACATCTAGAATACCAAATGTACATCATTGGATACATCGTGAGTTATATTTTCAGAATGTACATGTTTGATATTTTAGATGTAGACAATTTTCTTTATACGCTTGGTCAAAGTTGGCAAAGTTAGACTTTCATAAAAATCTATAGGCACTACATTGTGGAATGGAGGGAGTATCTATTAGTATACATATCCAAATTGCATGATTCCAATTGCGTTAGATCACAAATTTTGTAAAGTTTCTGAATAGGTAAAAGTTTTTATGTTTGACTATTTAATTATGAACTTGATCAAATTCTCTTAAATCCTTAGATTTGATCTAGCTTGAGTTTAGAAATAGATGTTTGATTGATTCTTTTTGCTACTGTTTTGTTACTGTTTTTTCTATCCAGTAGCATATACTCCCTCTGTAAACTAATATAAGAGCGTTTAGAACACTATTTTAGTGATCTAAACGTTCTTATATTAGTTTACAGTGGGAGTAGTTATTTATTTTGTAGTTTATTTTTAATTAGGTTTATAGCAACAACAGTACTGTCTTTCTGGTTCTGTTTTACTCTTTTCTTTATAGTTTTAGTTGTTTTAAATTATTTATTTTTGTCACTTTTGACAAATTTAGTTTTGTTTATGTTAGTAAACAAAAGAAAATTTTATTTTTATTTTAAAAATGTAATTTATTTAGTTTTGTATGAAAACTTGTATAGGTCATAGTTAGAGTTTTATAAAAGCTTTTTATTTGTTTCTTTTTGCAAATAAAATTTTACTAAAAATAATTTCGGTTAAGTTAGTTGTTTTATTTTTATTTTTTGTTAACTTATTAGTTTAGTGTTTTAGTTGTTGTTAAGTTTTTACTTAGGGCAAAACTTTGTTAGAAGTTTGTAGCAAAGTCAAAGATTTTCGTTAGTAGTTTTTCTTTCTAGTTTTATTTGAAGCTTTTTGGAATTTGTTGGAGTTTTATTATTGAGTTTTTATTTGTTATTTGTTATTTTTATTTTGAGTGTTAGTATTGTTTGCTAGAATGATTGCTTATGGGAATGCTATGTTTGACTTGTATAGATATTCTTCGGAGAGTGACGAATAGTTCTTTCAAGTTTTGTGAGAGCGTTGTTATCTTCATCAACTTACCAGGCAAGTTCACTTTTACCATATTTTTTGTACCTATGTTTTACTTGCATGTAGTAGCACCCTTTCAACAATCCCTCCAGTAGTGTTATTGAATCTTGTAGTTGAGTAGAATGCATGAGGTAGGAACCCATCTCCCCGTTAACAAGTCCCGGACGTTATATAGTTTAATTGCTATGCTATAGTAGACGGGGTTCGGTATGAGTGCACGAGAGTGGTGTGAAGAAGGAGGACTCTACGTCAATGACAACAACTCCATGATCGAGTCTGCAAGGACTGCATCTTCAAGGCCTCAAGACTTCAAGACACGAGACAAGAATTCAATACACACTACTTGGTGAAGGACGGTTGACGGGCACCCTGGAGAAACTTGTGGATGTCCGGTATGCATGGAGAAGCGCCATGAAGAGACGGAAGAATACTTCATGCCCGGAAGCTTACCTGTGCAACCGCAAGTCACTATGGGCTTTGGCTTGGTTGACTCTAGTGGTGACTCTGGCTGGGACGGTGCTAGCAAATGTAGAACTACGATAGGATTGGATAAGCATCGGACAGTGGTTAGGGGAACTCTTCGAAAGACCATGTTTCGATCATCTTGTTCTCAAACATCATGAAGTGCGATAATGTAAAAAGAGGGATCGAATCTTGCGGGTAAAGTGTATGAAACTCTGCAGAGGGTTAAAACCTAATCGATTAGCCGTGTCCCCGGTTACGGACAGTTTGAGCATCTGGACCTAGATCTATCTCGGAACTCTCAACACTAGACTGATAACATAATTGTGGGCAACTTATGATATTTGGGCTATGAGACATCGGTTGGTGGAATCATGTTATGATAGAAAACTCTGTAGTACAGACTCCAGTTATATCCTTTGATGTAGGAAAAATAAAACCAGCTTTTATGCAAAACAACTCAGACACAAAGCCACAAAGCCATATTGCATATCGTATAGTTTTATCATCTATTTTTCTTACAGTGATCTTGCCGGTACATTCAATGTACCAACCCACACGGCTGCAACGTATCATGTTGCAGATTTTTCTTCGACGAGTAAGAGTTACGATACAGGGTTACAGTCTATAGTCAACCGGTCGATGGCGTTGATGGGACTCCACACCCGACTATTTGTTTCCGCTGACAATTATGAGGTATATATCAGTTTTACGTTATTTATACATGTGATTGCACTTTGATATATACATTGATGTACTGTGTGTGCCAGCATACTGATCCAAGGATGGCACAGATACACAGAGGCTTGAGCGTTTGAGGTGGGGTCACTACAGCTCTTCCTTTGGGTCAATTTTTTATTTGTTTGGGAGGCAATGGAGCAACGGTAGCTAGGTTTTGGATTGCTGGTCAGGTTCTCTCTGCTGGCCGCGCAGGCCAGGGCGTGTTGAGAGCGTAGGAATAGAAGAGCGGAGCACTCACCACCGATAAAAACCACCAAAAGAGAGCAGCTTTTCTTTTCTTTGCGAGGAGGAGACATTGAGGCAACATGAAGGCACTGTCTGGGAAGAATAGGAACAAGGATGAGCCCAACTTGAACGACGGACCTAGCAATTCTGAGCTGAACTAGCTGCTTGGTAACCATAGCTCTTTGACGACTTTGTCTATTCCTCCCAAGTTCGACCCCATTGCGTGAAGGAAATATGCCTATAGGCAATAATAAAGTAATTATTTATTTCCTTATTTCATGATAAATGTTTATTATTCATGCTAGAATTGTAGTAAACCGGAAACTTAGTACATGTGTGAATACATAGACAAAGCATATTATCCCTAGTATGCCTCTACTAGACTATCTCGTTAATCAAAGATGGTTATGTTTCCTAACCATAGACATGTGTTGTCATTTGATTAATGGGATCACATCATTAGGAGAATGATATGATGGACATGACCCATCCATTAGCTTAGCATTATGATTGTTACAGTTTCATTGCTACTGCTTTCTTCATGACTTATACATGTTCCTCAGACTATGAGGTTATGCAACTCCCGAATACCAGAGGAACACTTTGTATGCTACCAAACTACACAACATAAAAGGATGATTATAAATGTGCTCTACATGTGTCTCCGAAGGTGTTTGTTGGGTTGGCATAGAGCGAGATTAGGATTTGTCACTCCGTGTTTTGGAGAGGTATCTCTGGGCCCTCTCGGTAATACTCATCACTAAAAGCCTTGCAAGCATTGTGATTAATGAGTTAGTTGCGGGATGAAGTATTACGGAATGAGTAAAGAGACTTGCTGGTAATGAGATTAAACTAGGTATGATGATACGACGATCGAATCTCGGGCAAGTAACATACTGATGACAAAGGGAACAACGTATGTTGTTATGCGGTTTGACCGATAAAGATCTTTGTAGAATATGTAGGAACCAAAATGAGCATCCAGGTTCCACTATTGGTTATTGACTGTAGATGAGTCTCGGTCATGTCTACATAGTTCTCGAACTCGTAGGGTCCGCACACTTAACGTTTGATGACGATATGTATTATGAGTTATGTGTTTTTGATGATCGAAGTTTGTTCGAAGACCCGGATGAGATCACAGACATAACGAGGAGTCTCGAAATGGTCGAGACATAAAGATTGATTTATTGGACGGATATATTCGGACACCAGAAGTGTTCCAGAGAAGTTTCGGATAAACTCGAAGTGCCGGAGGGTTACCAGAACCCCCCGGGAAAAGTTACAGGCCTTATGGGCCATAAGAAGGAAGCACACCAGCCCCTTAGGACTAGGAGAAGGGGGCCGCCCCCCCTTTCCTTCTCCTTCTCCCTTCCCCCTTTCCTACTCTGTGTGGGAGGTGGAATCCTACTAGGACTAGGGAGTCCTAGTAGGACTCCACACCTTGGCTCGTCCCCCTATATGGCCGGCTGCGTCTCCCTCTCCCTCCTTTATATACGGGGGCAGGGGGGCACCCTAGAACACATAAGTTGATCTTTAGTCGTGTGGGGTGCCCCCTCCACAGTTTCCACCTCGGTCATATCGTCGTAGTGCTTAGGCGAAGCCCTGCGTCGGTAACGTCATCATCACCGTCACAACACCGCCGTGCTGTCGGAACTCTCCCGCGGCCTCAGCTAGATCTAGAGTTCGAGGGACGTGACCAAACTGAACGTGTGCAGATCGCGAAGGTGCCGTGCGTTCGGTACTTATCGGTTGGATCGCGGAGACGTTCGACTATAGCAACCGCGTTATGATACGTCTCCAACGTATCTATAATTTTTGATTGTTCCATGCTATTATATTACCGTTTTGGATGTTTATCGGCTTTACTTTACACTTTTATATCATTTTTGGGACTAACCTACTAACCGGAGACCTAGCCCGAATTGCTGTTTTTTTTCCTATTTCAGTGTTTCGAAGAAAAGGAATATCAAACGGAGTCCAAACAGAATGAAACCTTCGGGAGCGATATTTTGGGAACAAACATGATCCAGGGGACTTGGAGTGGAAGTCAGGAAACAAGCGAGGCGGCCACGAGGGTGCCCGGCGCGCCCCTTACAGGTGGGCGTGCCCCCCACACTCGTGGGCCCCTCGAGCATCCACCGACCTACTTCTTCCTCTTACATATACCCATGTACCCCGAAAACAACAGATGCGACCACGAAAAACTATTTCCACCGCTGTAACCATCTGTATCCGTGAGATCCCATCTTGGAGCCTTCGCCGGTGCTCCGCCGTAGGGGGAATCGATCACAGAGGACCTCTACATCATCTCCAAGGCCTCTCTGATGAGTTGTGAGTAGTTTACCACAGACCTTCGGGTCCATAGTTATTAGCTAGATGGCTTCTTCTCTCTCTTTTAATCTTAATACAAAGTTCTCCTTCCTCTTCTTGGAGATCTATTCGAGGTAACTCTTTTTGCGGTGTGTTTGTCGAGATCCGATGAATTGTGGGTTTATGATCAAGTTTATCTATGAGAAATATTTGAATCTCCTCTGAATTCTTTTATGTGTGATTAAGTTATCTTTGCTAGTGTCTTCGAATTATCAGTTTGGTTTGGCCTACTAGATTGATGTTTCTTGCAATGGGAGAAGTGCTCAGCTTTGGTTCAATCTTGCGGTGTACTTTCCCAGTGACAACAGGGGCAGCAAGGCACGTATTGTATTGTTGCCATCGAGAATAAAAAGATGGGGTTTATATCATATTGCATGAGTTTATCCCTCTATATCATGTCATCTTTCTTAATGCGTTACTATTTTCTTCATGAACTTAATAATCTAGATGCATGCTGGATAGCGGTCGATGTGTCGAGTAATAGTAGATGTAGGCAGGAGTCGGTCTACTTGTTACGGACGTGATGCCTATATACATGATCATGCCTAGATAATCTCATAACTATGTGCTTTTCTATCAATTGCTCGACAGTAATTTTTTCACCCACCGTAATAATTATGCTATCTTGAGAGAAGCCACTAGTGAAACCTATGGCCCCCGGGTCTATCTCTTATCATATAAAATTTCAATCTACTTTTATTTGCATCTTTACTTTTCCAATATATATCATAAAATACCAAAAATATATTTATCTTATCAGATTATCTCTATCAGATATCACTTTCGCAAGTGGCCGTGAAGGGATTGACAACCCCTTTATTGCGTTGGTTGCGAGTTCTTGTTTGTTTGTGTAGGTGCGTGGGACTTGCGAGGAGCCTCCTACTGGCTTGATACCTTGGTTCTCAAAAACTAAGGGAAATACTTACGCTACTATTGCTGCATCACCCTTTCCTCTTCAAGGAAAACCAAGGCAAGCTCAAGACGTAGCAAGAAAGATTTCTGGCGCCGTTGCCGGGGAGGTCTTCTCTCAAGTCAAGACCTACTAAGTACGCATCACAAACTCATCTCCCTCGCATTATATTATTTTCCATTTGCCTCTCGTTTTCCTCTCCCCCACTTCACCCTTTGCCATTTTATTCGCCCTCTCTTTCCCAATCTCCTCTCTCTCTCGCTTGCATTTTTGTGTGCTCGTGTGTTAGTTATTTATCTCGTTATCATGGCTAGTCCTCCTATCATCATTAATACTCCCAATCATGAAGTTCTTAATTTTAAACAAACGGAGGGAGAAAACCTTAAAGATGCTTGGTATAGAATTTGCAATGCTCAAAATAGATCTACTAGGAAGCAATCCACTTCCGTTCTTCTTCGCAATTTTTATGTAGGCATTACCCCTTGGAATAGATACATTCTTGATACCATTACCGGAGGGAATTTTTTGGGTAGCCATACTTTTGATGCTTACAATGCCATGATAGATTTGTTCGGTCTACCACCTCTTTTGGTTAATGGAACAATTTTAACTTTAGAACATGTGATGCAAAGGCTTGATATTATTGAAGATAAAGTTTCTACTATCGAGTTGATTGAAAATTTGGATAAAAAAATCCAAAACAAATTACTCAATATGGATCTAAGGTTGGAGTTACTTTGAAACGTTTAAAAGAGAAGGAACCTATACTTAATGAAAGGATAGATCAAGATTCCTTTAGGGTCTTCCTTTTCATCCATGAAAAATACTCCAACTCCTCCTATTAAATTTGGCAAATTAATGTATGTTCCTAAAAATAAGGGTCAATCTTCTAGTAAGGAAAATGCGTGTCTCAAATCCATAAGTGTTCACCCCAGTTTTTCCACTATCATTAAGGAACCTTTTGCTACAAGTGAATTTCTTGATTGCTTGCCTAAAAGTTTATTCATCACTAAAAGAAAGAATTCCCCAAGTGCTCTACTTATGAATCAAGTGCCAAAGATGGCACTATTTAGATCTATCCTCGCTTTTATGCCTAGCTTGGGGCGTTAAACAATAGCGCTAGTTGGGAGGCAACCCAATTTTATTTTATTTATTTTTTCTTGTTTTTGCTTATGTTTAGTAATAAATTTTGCATATACTTTCTGTTAGATGTGTTTTCTTGTTTTAATTAGTGTTTGTGCCAAGTAGAACCTATAGGATAACCTATGGTAAGAGTTAATTTGATTCTGCTGAAAAACAGAAACTTTGCGCTCACGAGAAAAAAAATTCAATAAATCACAGAAACATGCTTTTGCGTTGATTCTTTCTTATGTAGATCCATAGACAAATTGACTAGGACGTCCTATTTTGGTAGGATTTTTAAGGTTCCAGAAGTATTCGAAAGTTACAGATTGCTACAGACTATTCTGTTTTTGACTGATTCTGCTTCTAGTGTGCTGTTTGCTTATTTTGATGCAACTATGGCTAGTATGTAGGGGTATGATTCATAGATAAGTTGGAATACAGTAGGTTTAACACCAATATAAAGAAAGAATGAGTTCATTACAGTAGCTTATGTGGTGTTTTTCTTTCTTGCACTAACGGAGCTTACGAGATTTCCTGTTGAGTTTTGTGTTGTGAAGTTTTCAAGTTTTGCGTAAAGATTTGATGGACTATGGAATAAAGGGTGGAAAAAGCCTAAGCTTGGGGATGCCCATGGCACCCCAAGATATTCAAGGATAACCAAAATCCTAAGCTTGGGGATGCCCTGGAAGGCATCCCCTCTTTCGTCTTCGTCTATCGGTAACTTTACTTGGAGCTATATTTTTATTCGCCACATGATATGTGTTTTCATTGGAGCGTTGTGTATGATATTAGTCTTTGCTTGTTAGTTTACCACAATCATCCTTGCTGTACACACCTATTGGGAGAGAAATACTTGATTTGAAATTTATTAGAATACTCTATGTGCTTCACTTATATCTTTTGAGCTAGATAATTTTTGCTCACTTATATCTTTTAGAGCACGGCAGTGGCTTTATTTTGAAGAAATTGTTGATCTCTCATGCTTCACTTATATTATTTTTAGAGTCTCTTAGAACAACATGGTATTTGCTATGGTTATAAATTTGGTCCTTGAATGATGGGCATCCAAGTTGGGTATAATAAAAACTATCATAGAAAGTGAATTGGATGCTATGATCAATTTGATACTTGATAATTGTTTTGAGATATAGAGGTGGTGATATTAGAGTCATGCTAGTTGGGTAATTGTGAATTTAAAGAATACTTGTGTTGAAGTTTGTGATTCCTGTAGTATGCACGTATGGTGAACCGCTTTGTGATGAAGTTGGAGCACAATTTTATTTATTGATTGTCTTATGAGTGGCGGTCAGGGATGAGCGATGGTATTTTCCTACCAATCTATCCCCCTAGGAGCATGCACGTAGTACTTTGTTTTCAATGGCTTGTAGATTTTTGCAATAAGTATATGATTTCTTTATGACTAATGTCCATGGATTATACGCACTCTCGCCCTTCCACCATTGCTAGCCTCTCTTGTGCCGCACAACTTTCGCTGGTACCATACACCCACCATATACCTTCCTCAAAATAGCCACCATACCTACCTATTATGGCATTTCCATAGCCATTCCGAGATATATTTCCATGCAACTTTCCACCGTTCTGTTTATTATGACACGCATCATCATTGTCATATTGCTCTTTGCATGACCATGTAGTTGACATCGTATTTGTGGAAAAGCCACCTCATAATTTTTCATACATGTCACTCTTGATTCATTGCATATCCCAGTACACCGCCAGAGGCATCCATATAGAGTCATATCTTGTTCTAAGTATCGAGTTGTAAATAAATAAAAGTGTGATGATCTTCATTATTAGAGCATTGTCCCAGTGAGGAAAGGATGATGGAGACTATGATTCCCCCACAAGTCGGGATGAGACTTCGGACTTCAAAAGAAAAAAGAAAGAAAGAAAAAGGCCAAATGAAAAAAAGAAAGGCCAAATAAAAAAAAGAGAAAACAATTTGAGAGAAAAAGAGAGAAAGGACAATGCTACTATCCTTTTTACCACACTTGTGCTTCGAACTAGCAACATGATCTTCATGATAGAGAGTCTCATATGTTGTCACTTTCATATATTAGTGGGAATTTTTCATTATAGAACTTGGCTTGTATATTCCAATGATGGGCTTCCTCGAAATGCCCTAGGTCTTCATGAGCAAGCAAGTTGGATGCACACCCACTTAGTTTCTTTTGTTGAGCTTTCATACTTTTGTAGCTCTAGTGCATCCGTTGCATGGCAATCCCTACTCACTCACATTGATATCTATTAATGGGCATCTCCATAGCCCGTTGATACGCCTAGTTGATGTGAGACTATCTTCTCCTTTTTTGTCTTTGAGGGAGTCCTGGATAAGGGGGTATCCGGACAACCGGACTATGTACTTTGGCCGGACTGTTGGACTATGAAGATACAAGATTGAAGACTTTGTCCCGTGTCCGGATGGGACTCTCCTTGGCGTGGAAGGCAAGCTTGGTGATTCGGAAGTAGATCTCCTTCTCTATAACCGACTCTGTGTAACCCTAGCCCCCTCCGGTGTTTATATAAGCTGGAGGGTTTAGTCCGTAGGACACATCAATAATCATACCATAGGCTAGCTTCTAGGGTTTAGCCTCTCTGATCTTGTGGTAGATCAACTCTTGTAATACTCATATCATCAAGATCAATCAAGCAGGAAGTAGGGTATTACCTCCATCAAGAGGGCCCGAACCTGGGTAAACAATGGTCCCCAGTCTCCTATTACCATTAGCCTTAGACGCACAGTTCAGGACCCCCTACCCGAGATCCGCCGGTTTTGACACCGACATTGGTGCTTTCATTGAGAGTTCCTCTGTGTCGTTGCTGTAAGGCTTGATGGCTTCTCCAATCTTCAACAACGCTGTCCTGGGTGAGACTTTTCTCCCTGGACAAATCTTCGTGTTCGGATGCTTCGTACTGCGGGCCAACTCGCTTGGCCATCTGGAGCAGATCAATAGCTACGCCCCGGGCCATCAGGTCAGGTTTGGAAACCTAAACTACATTGTCGACATCCGCGGAGACTTGATCTTTGACGGATTCGGGCCCATGTCAGGAGCGCCGAACGATCAAGATGTGCATGACCTAGATCTGCCGTTGGACAGTATTCAGAACACCGCGCCTGCTACGGCTCGGGACTTTGTTCCAGAGCCGATTGTTCCTTTCGAGGACAGGTGGATGGACCCCGCCCCGGAGGCTGCACACTCATTGGCGTTGGAGCTGAACACAGACTCCGCTCCTAAGGACAACTGTGTCTCCGAACCCTCGGACTTATCTTCGGTCCCAGGTCCCGGACCGCGTGCATCCATGCCCATCGAATCTGATTGGGCTCCGGTCACGGAATTCACCGCGGCGGATATCTTCCAGCACTCCCCCTTTGGCGATGTGCCAAATTCATTAAGGTCTCTCTCTCTGTCAGGAGATTCCTGGCCGAACTATGTTCGGCTAGAGTGGGAAGCAGGCGACGAAGAAATTCGTCACCCACCCACCACCCACTTCATAGCCACGGTCGATGATTTGACCGACGTGCTTAACTTCGACTCCAAAGACATCGACGGTATAGATGAAAATGCGAGAGAAGAACAGGAACCACCGCCCACAGGGCGCTGGACTGCCACCTCTTCATATGATATATATATGGTGGATCCTCCCAAAGAAAACAATGGTGATGAGGCAACAGGAGATAACCCCTCAGGGAAGAAATGAAAGCATGGCGTCATCGGCGCCGCTCCAAACCGCGCCATAGCAACACCGGCACTGGAGAATAAAATAATCTAGATGGCGCCGAAGAGGAATACAATCCTGATCAGCCTACCTTCGAGCAAGCCGAACAAGAACACGGGCAGGTCAGCCCAGATGAATAGGCGACGGACGGATACTTGGAGGACGATAACTATATGCCTCCCTCCGAAGACAAGGTGAGCCTCGGTGACGACAAATTCGGCGTACCGGAGAATCCCATAGAGCAGGAGCGCTTCAAGCACCCGCTTATAGCCACTGCAAGAAGCCTGCAAAAGAAGCAGCAGCAGCTCCAAGCTGATCAAGATCTGCTCGTAGACAGATGGACCGAGGTCCTGGCGGCCGAAGAATACGGACCCGAGCCTCCCATCAGGGGATACCCAAAGCACAAATCGCTAGAAGAAGAGGCTGAAGAGCCTGAACTTCCAGCACAAGATGAGGCTGACCGGCCACATCATGGCCCGGATAAAACCACATACCAGCCCGCACCCCCACGCCGGTTCACTATGGCCCGGGGCAACACACAGGACCTGCGAGACACATTGGAAAACAACACAGAACAACCAAGATCAATCTACGGATCACGAGGGCGCACCACAACACATGAGGATGATTGTCATGCCGGATACACTAATAATAAATCCAGCCGGGCCAAACATAACCGGCCAGACCTAGCCGGACTGCGTCGTGACATAGCCCGGCACAGAGGCGCCACACACCCCCTCTGCTTCACTGATGAAGTAATGGAACATGGATTTCCAGAAGGGTTTAAACCTGTCAACATTGAGTCATACGATGGCACAACAGACCCCGTGGTGTGGATCGAAGATTTCCTTGTCCATATTCACATGGCTCGCGGTGATAACCTACATGCCATCAAGTATCTCCCACTTAAGCTTAAAGGGCCAGCCAGACATTGGCTGAATAGCCTGCCAGCAAACTCCATTGGCAGTTGGGAAAATCTTGAGGACACATTCCTCGATAACTTCTAGAGCACCTACGTGCGACCATCGGATGCTGATGACTTAAGTCACATTACCCAACAGCCTGGAGAGTCAGCCAGGAAATTCTGGACTCGATTTCTAACTAAAAAGAACCAAATTGTCGACTGTCCGGACGCCGAGGCCCTGGTGGCCTTTAAGTATAATATCCGCGACAAGTGGCTTGCCCGACACCTCGGCCAAGAAAAACCGAAGTCCATGGCGGCCCTCACGACACTAATGACCCACTTCTGCACGGGCGAGGACAGCTGGCTGGCTGGCAGTAACACCGCGCCAGGAAACTCTGGCACTTCAGATATCCGCGATAGTAGCGGAAAGCCATGGCGCAATAGACATAAGCATCGGAACAATGACGACAATACCGAAGATGCGATAGTCAATGCCGGATTCAGCAACTCTGAATCCGATCAGCGGAAGAAGCCGTTTAAAAGAAACAATCCGGGATCGTACAGTCGGGACCGCATACTCGACCGCTCGTGCCAGATTCATGGCACCCCTGATTAACCAGCCAATCAAACTAACAGAGATTGCTGGGTGTTCAAACAGGCTGGCAAGATAAATGCCGAGAACAAGGACAAGGGGCTACACATCAATGATGATGAGGAGCCCCGGCGTCCGAACACTGGGGGACAAAAGAACCCCCCCCAGGTGAAAACGGTAAACATGATCTACGCCACTCACATCCCCAAACGGGAGTGAAAGCGTGCACTTAGGGACATCTAAGCGATGGAGCCCGTCGCCCCAAAGTTCAACCCATGGTCATCCTGCCCGATCACCTTTGATCATAGGCACCATCCCACCAGCATCCGTCACGGCGGCTCATCCGCATTGGTCCTTGACCCAATCATCGACGGATTCCATCTCGCGCGAGTCCTCATGGACGGTGGTAGTAGCCTGAACCTGCTCTATCAGGACACAGTGCGCAAAATGGGCATAGATCCCTCACGGATCAAGCCAACCAAAAGCACCTTTAAAGGTGTAATTCCAGGGGTAGAGGCCCGCTGCACGGGCTCAATAAAACTGGAAATGGTCTTCGGATCTCCGTATAATTTCCGAAGCGAGGAGTTAATCTTCGACATCGTCCCTTTCCGTAGTGGCTATCATGCACTACTGGGACGAACTGCGTTTGCTCGATTCAGTGCGGTACCACACTATGCATACCTCAAGCTCAAAATGCCAGGACCCCGCGGGGTTATAACAGTCAACGGAAACACAGACCGCTCCCTCCGTACGGAAGAGCATACTGCGGCCCTGGCGGCCTAAGTACAAAGCAACATTCTTCGACAGACAACCTATTCGGCAACAACAACCCCGAGCACCGTCAAGCGAGTCTGGAGCACCCCGCAACAGGATGGTCAGGCGCGCCAAGAGCATGATTAGCAATTTGGCCTCCGCAATAGCCCCACTGAGGAGGCATTTGCGCCACGCGTACACAACTACGCACTCAAAATACCATGGGCATATGCGGAGGCAAGTCGACGATGCAGCTCACAGTGCGGTTCAGCCCCCACAAGGCTCGCACATCCTTCAACTTCCTTTCTTTTCAGGACCCCACTTTCGGGAAGCCCCTTCAGAGAACCGGACTATCGGACTCATCACTGAGGGGAACACCAAGGAGGCAAGAGGCTTTGCACACAAGGGAATACCCAGGTGGTCTCTTTCAATGATCGTTATACCTGTTTTTACATACCCGCATGCAGCCTGCCCTTGGACAGGACATGTCACATAGTCCTATTTTTCTATGCTTAATGCATTAATTATACACATACGCCTTGCCGTATTATCCAAATAACAATGGGAAATAGTATACAATGTCAGCTTCTTATTACTATCTTCATGTCTTCCCTAGAATATTTATTCAATATTGGATCCGAAAACTTTGGTACGATCCGTGCGCCAGGGGCTTTCTATTGAGCCCCATAACATGGTAATAAAAGTCCGAACACTTTCGACAGTGCGGCACCCCGAACTTATAGCATTATATGCATCAACTCCGAATCATGTCTTGGGTCAATAGTTGGGTTAGCCCGGCTCCCTTGTTTTGGTACCTTACGTTCCGTTACATCGGCTAAGGTAGCGCAGGGAGAACTACTGCAATTGTGTCCCGGTTCTTCCGGACGAGCACCTCAATAGAGAAAGCCGAAAACTGACCGTCATGATGCGGCGAGAGCTGGTCGCTGTTCGCGAGGTACTAAATCCTTAAAGATTTTTTCCGCTTAAGGCGAGGAATTGGCCTTGCCCAATCTAGGCGTGTATAGCACCCCAGTTCGGCCTTCCGAATACTATGGGCTTCGCCGAAATTTAAAATTATAGACTTCTATGGCCAAGTTTGAGTTATAAAGCCGAATAGTCCGATTGCCTTGTTCGCTGCGCTAAACACCTCCTTAAAGGACCAACAATTTGGATAAAGAGTGTTCGGGTTTTCCACGAACACCCCAGTACTAATTACAAGGGGGTGGAAGCCGACGACTGGCCTACTTTCAGATTTTGATAAACGGCCGCAGAGAAGGTAATATTTTAAATCAAACAGAGCGTTATATAGCACAAACAAACTCGTTCTCATATTACAAAGATGACATGATTACATTCACTCAAAGATTATGTTCTTGGCACATTCATTTGCCACAAGCCGAGCGCCTTTCATAATGCCATCATAATATTTTTCGGGGTAGCAATGCTCCTTACCCTCCGGGGGTCCATCCGTCACGAGCTTCTCAGCATCCAGTTTGGCCCAATGCATCTTCGCGTGGGCAAAGGCCCATCGGGCACCGTCAATACAGACGGACTGCTTGATAACTTCTAGCCGTGGACAGGCATGCACCATCCGCTTTACCAGGCCAAAATAGCTGCCGGGTAGGGGCTCTCCAGGCCACATCCGGACTATGAGGTCATTCATGGCCAATTCAGCCGCATTCTGGAGTTCGACCAATTGCTTCAGTTGGTCACTTAGAGGCATCGGTTCTTCGGCCCAGTGTATTGGGACCAGAACAGCTTCTCCGTTGAGCTCCCCTCTTCAGCATGATAGAACTCCGCGGCATCCGAAATGCTACGTGGCAGATCTGCGAATGCCACTGGAGAGATCCGAATTCGTGTAAGTAAAAGAAATGACTCCTCCACATGCCTGCTTTGCATAAAAAATGCCTTAGCCTCCGCTATTTTCTTGGCCACCTGGATTTCCTGGCGGGCCTTTTGGGCTTCGGCCTTGGCGTCTGTCGCACTCTGGAGGGCCTTTGCAAGCTCTGACTCCCGCGTCTTGAATTCATGCTCTAAGGACTCGAACTTCTTGCCGAGCTCCTGGAGCTCTTGCTGTATGTCTCCCACCCGAGCATCTTACTTTTCACACTCGGTGCGCTCCATAGCCACCTTGGCTTCGGCGCGGACAATGCTTTCTTTAGGGCCACCACTTCGGCTGTGGTGCCTATTTAAAATAATTATGCTTTCTGTTAGCATCATCAATTTTTCCCCTCTATATGACACACGGACGGGGTTTCACTTACCTTTGTTCTCCTCGAGCTATCTCTTCACGAGGCCGAGCTCTTCTTCGGCCTGCCCCAGGTTGCGCTTCAGTCCGGCAACCTCAGCTGTGCGTGCAGCGGCGGTCAGCAGCAATGCCTTCTTGTTAACATAGACAAGTACCATTAGCTAGCTGTGGTTTTTTAGTTGACCCTCCGTTTGCCTTTTCCTTCCGAACACCAAACAGAGTTTCAGGGGCTACTGTCTATCAGGTGATATTTCCTCACACATTCTTACTTACCTCAAAGCCTGTTAGCAGGCTGGTGCAGGCTTCGATCAATCCGCTCTTGGTGAACCGAACCTTCTCAATTACCATACTCATAAGAGTACGGTGCTCATCGTCGATGGAACCGCCTCGAAGCACTTCCAACAAATTATAGAACGCCTCTGGCTGGACGGAGGTCGTCGGCACGGCCGGCTCGCCCTCCTTCGCGAAGGGCTGCCTACTGGAATTTGGAGCCTTTGGGGGCTCTGGCGCAGTAACCGGCTGGGAGCCAGATTTGTTGTAGCTCCCGTCAGCATAATCCATGGGGGTCTTACCACCCATGTGTCTGGCGCCTGGGATTTTACCCTGGGGGACCTCCAGAACGACCGCCCCCTGCTCTAGTATCCTTTGGGACAGCACCTCGGTGTCATCCGCGGGTCGTGGGGAGGTTGCCGTAGGGAGTGAATCGCTGATCATCTTTGACTCACTCAAGGATCCCTCCGAAGAGGATACCCCGAGATTGGACCTGGCCAGGCTGCATATACGAGTTCGGCGTTATTACAAACCATGAAGGCGAAGCCGCAAGAAAAAATATAACAGAATGTAGATACTTACGACCTTGCCCAGGGCTTGTCCCTGGGTAGCCACTCCTCCTTGCTGTACGCGGCGGTAGTGGAGTGATCCGAACAGGACGCCTTTCCCTTATTCGGCGTCCCAACCTCCCCCGACGGGGCGGCCTTCCTTTTCTTCTACTCCCGAGTGCGGGGAGGGGGCATTTCCTCATGTTTCCCCCCGTCTCTGTGGAGGGAATCTTCCTCGTCATCCTCGGATGACGAGTCTATCACGACCTTGCACCGGAGACCTTTTCTGGTCCCCGCAGCCGCCTTCTTGGAGCCTTCGGCCCCCTCAGTGGGGGCGGCCTTCTTCTTTCTCTCCTCCCCTTCGTGGGAGGTGTGTGCCTTGTCATCCTTTGGCGAGGCGTCTGGTGCGGCCTCGCGCTGGAGACCCTTCCTGGTCCTAGTGGCCTTCTTTTCAGCCTTTTTCTCTGGCACCTTGTAAGGCACCGGAACCAGCATCTCCGTTAGGAGTGCGTTTACTGGATTCTCAGGCAGCGGAGCCGGGTAGTCAATCCGCTCCGCCGTCTCCACCCAATCCTGTTTGGTCAACATGGTGACTTAAAAATCCTCCCATGAATGTACTGGGGAAGGAACATCTTGTGATAATCAGAGGACTTACCGGATTGGTGAGGCGCTTTGCGCTGAGTCCACGGTCCTCGGAAAGGGGGGAGGAACTTCGCTGGTCTTGAACAATACCCTCCAGACGTCTTTATGCGTCATGTCGAAGAGTTCCAACAACATCTAGTGTTCGGCTGGATCAAACTCCCACATATCGAATGGCCATCTCTGACACGGGAGAATTCGGCAAACGAGCATGACCTGGACCACATTGACATGCTTGATCTTCTTGTCCCTCATACTTTTGATGCAGGTCTCGAGTCCGGTCAGTTCCATGGGTTTGCCCCAGGCCAGGCCCTTCTTTTCCCAAGAAGTGAGCCGCATGGGGATTTCGGATCTGAATTTGGGGGCCTCCACCTAGTTGGTGTCGCGCGGCTCGGTGATGTAGAACCACCCTGATTGCCACCCTTTCATGGTCTCCACGAAGGAGCCGTCAAGCCATGTAACATTGGGCATTCTTCCCACCATGGCGCCTCCGCACTCCCCTGTTGGCCGCTCACGATATTCGGCGTCACACAGAAGATTTGCAACCACAAGCCGAAGTGGGGCTTGATGCGGAGGAAGGCCTCGCACACGACGATGAACGCCGAGATGTTGAGGACAAAATTCGGGGCTAGATCATAAAAATCTAGCCCGTAGTAATACATGAGCCCGCGGAAAAACGAGTGGAGTGGAAGTCCTAGTCCGCAGACGAAATGAGGGAGAAATACTACTCTCTCCTGAGACTTTGGGGTGGGGGTGATCTGTCCCTCTGCCGGAAGCCTGTGTGCGATGCTCTCGACCAGGTATCCGGCCGCCCGAAGCTTGGTAATGTCCTCCTCTGTGACAGAGGAGGCCATCCACCTGCCTCCCGCTCCGGACATGCTGCGGTCCTACGGAGAAGGTGAGAACTTGGGCGCTGGAGCTTGAGAGTGCGAGAACGGATGAGCAAAGGAGGAGGAAGGCGTGGGTGAAAATGGGAGATCCTTGTCCAAAGGCGGTGCAGAATGTGCGCCTCCACACTTGCCTCTCGAAATCACTTATTTTCCAAGCGCCTCGATTGATGGTGCTGGTTGGGTTACCCATACCCGTATTGATGGAGATCCCGCGATAAGGGGACACGATCTCTGCCTTGACAAGACGTGCCAAAGAAACCGCCTCGCGATGTGTGCGGGAGCTGGTTGTGAAAAGCGGTTCGAATAATGACCGGACCATGGTGTGCTGTCACGTTTTGAAGAGTTGTCAGCAGTTTAGATTTGTGAAATATTATTCTCTCTACGGTGGTATATCGAATTTGTCTCCCAGAGGTGGACAATGTTCTTTTGTTCGGAATTTATCTTGGAGAATTCGGAGATGGAACCCGCCTCGCAATGCCGAAGACAATCTACGCCCCGGACTCATCGTCATTGAAGCCTGGTTCAGGGGCTACTGAGAGAGTCCTGGATAAGGGGGTATCCGGACAACCGGACTATGTACTTTGGCCGGACTATTGGACTCTGAAGATACAAGATTGAAGACTTCGTCCCGTGTCCGGATGGGACTCTCCTTGGCGTGGAAGGCAAGCTTGGCGATTCGGATGTAGATCTCCTTCTCTGTAACCGACTCTGTGTAACCCTAGCCCCCTCCGGTGTCTATATAAGTCGGAGGGTTTAGTCCATAGGACACATCGATAATCATACCATAGGCTAGCTTCTAGGGTTTAGCCTCTCTGATCTCGTGGTAGATCAACTCTTGTAATACTCATATCATCAAGATCAATCAAGCAGGAAGTAGGGTATTACCTCCATCGAGAGGGCCCGAACCTGGGTAAATATCATGTCCCCAGTCTCCTGTTAGCATTAGTATGCTTGAAGTATTACTATTTCTTATGTCAATACGAACTTTTATTTTGAATCATTTGGATCTGAACATTCATGCCACAATAAATAAAATTACATTGAGAAATATGCTAAGTAGCATTCCACATCAAAAATTCTATTTTTATCATTTACCTACTCGAGGACGAGCAGGAATTAAGCTTGGGGATGCTTGATACGTCTCCAACGTATCTATAATTTTTGATTGTTCCATGCTATTATATTACCCGTTTTGGATGTTTATGGGCTTTACTTTACACTTTTATATCATTTTTGGGACCAACCTACTAACCGGAGGCCCAACCCGAATTGCTAATTTTTTTGCATATTTCAGTGTTTCGAAGAAAAGTAATATCAAACGGAGTCCAAACAAAATGAAACCTTCGGGAGCGATCTTTTTGGAACAAACGTGATCCAGAGGACTTGGATTGGAAGTCAAGAAACAAGCGAGGCGGCCACGAGGGTGCCCGGCGCGCCCCCTACAGGTGGGCACGCCCCCCACCCTTGTTGGCCCCTCGAGCATCCACCGACCTACTTCTTCCTCTTACATATACCCATGTACCCCAAAAACATCAGAGGCTACCACGAAAAACTATTTCCACCGCCGTAACCTTCTGTATCCACGAGATCCCATCTTGGAGCCTTCGCCGGTGCTTCGCCGAAGGTGGAATCAATCACGGAGGGCCTCTACATCATCTCCAAGGCCTCTCCGATGAGTTGTGAGTAGTTTACCACACACCTTTGGGTCCATAGTTATTAGCTAGATGGCTTTTCTCTCTCTCTTTGAATCTCAATACAAAGTTCTCCTTCTTCTTCTTGGAAATCTATTCGATGTAACTCTTTTTGCGGTGTGTTTTTCGAGATCCGATGAATTGTGGGTTTATGATCAAGATTATCTATGAGAAATATTTGAATCTCCTCTGAATTCTTTTATGTGTGATTAAGTTATCGTTGCAAGTCTCTTCGAATTATCAGTTTGGTTTGGCCTACTAGATTGATCTTTCTTGCAATGCGAGAAGTGCTTAGCTTTGGGTTCAATCTTGCAGTGTCCTTTCCCAGTGATAGCAGGGGCAGCAAGGCACATATTGTATTGTTGCCATTGAGGATAAAAAGATGGGGTTTATATCATATTGCATGAGTTTATCACTCTACATCATGTCATCTTTCTTAACGCGTTACTCTATTCTTCATGAACTTAATACTCTAGATGCATGCTGGATAGCGGTCGATGTGTGGAGTAGTAGTAGATGCAAGCAGGAGTCGGTCTACTTGTTACGGACGTGATGCCTATATACATGATCATGCCTAGATAATGTCATAACTATGCGCTTTTCTATCAATTGCTCGACAGTAATTTGTTCACCCACCGTAATAATTATGCTATCTTGAGAGAAGCCACTAGTGAAACCTATGGCCCCCGGGTCTATCTCTTATCATATAAACTTTCAATCTACTTTTATTTTCATCTTTACTTTTCCAATCTATATCATAAAATCCCAAAAATATATTTATCTTATCATATTATCTCTATCAGATCTCAGTTTTGCAAGTGGCCGTGAAGGGATTGATAACCCGTTTATTGCGTTGGTTGCGAGTTCTTGTTTGTTTGTGTAGGTGCGTGGGACTTGTGAGGAGCCTGCTACTGGCTTGATACCTTGGTTCTCAAAAACTAAGGGAAATACATACGCTACTATTGCTGCATCACCCTTTCCTCTTAAAGGAAAACCAAGGCAAGCTCAAGACATAGCAAGAAAGATTTCTGGCGTCGTTGCCGGGCAGACCATATAGAGTCATATCTTGTTCTAAGTATCGAGTTGTAATTTTGAGTTGTAAATAAATTAAAGTGTGATGATATTCGTTATTAGAGCATTGTCCCAGTGAGGAAAGGATGATGGAGACTATGATTTCCCCACAAGTCGGGATGAGACTTCCGACTTCAAAAGAAAAAAGAAAGAAAGAAAAAGGCCAAATGAAAAAAAAGAAAGGCCAAAAAAAAGAAGAAAAAGAGAAAACAATTTGAGAGAAAAAGAGAGAAAGGACAATGCTACTATCCTTTTTACCACACTTGTGCTTCGAACTAGAACCATGATCTTCATGATAGAGAGTCTCATATGTTGTCACTTTCATATATTAGTGGGAATTTTTCATTATAGAACTTGGCTTGTATATTCCAATGATGGGCTTCCTCAAAATGCCCTAGGTCTTCATGAGCAAGCAAGTTGGATGCACACCCACTTAGTTTCTTTTGTTGAGCTTTCATACTTTTATAGCTCTAGTGCATCCGTTGCATGGCAATCCCTACTCACTCACATTGATATCTATTAATGGGCATCTCCATAGCCCGTTGATACGCCTAGTTGATGTGAGACTACCTTCTCCTTTTTTGTCTTTGAGGGAGTCCTGGATAAGGGGGTATCCGGACAACCGGACTATGTACTTTGGCCGGACTGTTGGACTATGAAGATACAAGATTGAAGACTTCGTCCCGTGTCCGGATGGCACTCTCCTTGGCGTGGAAGGCAAGCTTGGTGATTCGGAAGTAGATCTCCTTCTCTGTAACCGACTCTGTGTAACCCTAGCCCCCTCCGATGTTTATATAAGCCGGAGGGTTTAGTCCGTAGGACACATCAATAATCATACCATAGGCTAGCTTCTAGGGTTTAGCCTCTCTGATCGCGTGGTAGATCAACTCTTGTAATACTCATATCATCAAGATCAATCAAGCAGGAAGTAGGGTACTACCTCCGTCGAGAGGGCCCAAACCTGGGTAAACATTGCATCCCCAGTCTCCTGTTACCATTAGCCTTGGACGCACAGTTCGGGACCCCCTACTCGAGATCCGTCGGTTTTGACACCGACATTGGTGCTTTCATTGAGAGTTCCTCTGTGTCGTTGCTGTAAGGCTCGATGGCTTCTCCAATCTTCAACAACGCCGTCCTGGGTGAGACTTTTCTCCCCAGACAAATCTTCGTGTTCGGCTGCTTCGTACTGCGGGCCAACTCGCTTGGCCATCTGGCGCAGATTGATAGCTACGCCCCGGGCCATCAGGTCAGGTTTGGAAACCTAAACTACACTGCCGACATCCGCGGAGACTTGATCTTCGACGGATTCGGGCCCATGTCAGGAGCGCCGAACGATCACGACGTGCATGACCTAGATCTGCCGTCGGACAGTATTCAGAACACTGCGCCTACTACGGCTCCGGACTTTGTTCCAGAGCTGATTGTGCCTTCCGAGGATGGGTGGATGGACCCCGCCCCGGAGGCTGCACAGTCATCGGTGTTGGAGCTGAACACAGACTCCTCTCCTAAGGACAACTGTGTCTCCGGACCCTCGGACTTATCTTCGGTCGTAGGTCCCGGACCGCGTGCATCCATGCCCATCGAATCTGATTGGGCTCCGGTCACGGAATTCACCGCCGCGGATATCTTTTAGCACTCCCCCTTTGGCGATGTGCCAAATTCAGTAAGGTCTCTCTCTCTGTCAGGAGATTCCTGGCCGAACTATGTTCGGCTAGAGTGGGAAGCAGGCGACGAAGAAATTCGTCACCCATCCACCACCCACTTCATAGCCACAGTCGATGATTTGACCGACGTGCTTAACTTCGACTCCGAAGACATCGACGGTATAGATGAAAATGCGGGAGAAGAACAGGAACCACCGCCCACAGGGCGCTGGACTGCCACCTCTTCATATGATATATATATGGTGGATCCTTCCAAAGAAAACAATGGCGATGAGGCAACAGGAGATAACCCCTCAGGGAAGAAACGAAAGCATGGGCGTCATCGGCGCAGCTCCAAACCGCACCATAGCAACACCGGCACTGGAGAATAAAATAATCCAGATGGCGCCGAAGAGGAATACAATCCTGATCAGCCTACCTTCGAGCAAGCCGAACAAGAACACGGGCAGGTTAGCCCAGATGAACAGGCGACAGACGAATACTTGGAGGACGATAACTATATGCCTCCCTCCGAAGACAAGGTGAGCCTCGGTGACGACGAATTCGGCGTACCGGAGAATCCCATAGAGCAGGAGCGCTTCAAGCACCGGCTTATAGCCACTGCAAGAAGCCTGAAAAAGAAGCAGCAGCAGCTCCAAGCTGATCAAGATCTGCTCGTAGACAGATGGACCGAGGTCCTGGTGGCCGAAGAATATGGACCCGAGCCCCCCATCAGGGGACACTCAAAGCACAAATCTCTAGAAGAAGAGGCCGAAGAGCCTGAACTTCCAGCACAAGATGAGGCTGACCGGCCACATCGTCGCCCGGATAAAACCATATACCAGCCCGCACCCCCACGCCGGTTCACTACGGCCCGGGGCAACACACAGGACCTGCGAGACACATTGGAAAACAACGCAGAACAACCAAGATCGATCTACGGATCACGAGGGCGCACCACAACACATGAGGATGATTGTCATGCCGGATACACTAATAATAAATCCCGCCGGGCCAAACATAACCGACCAGACCTAGCCGGACTGCGTCGTGACATAGCCCGGCACAGAGGCGCCGCACACCCCCTCTGCTTCACTGATGAAGTAATGGAACATGAATTCCCAGAAGGGTTTAAACCTGTCAACATTGAGTCATACGATGGCACAACAGACCCCGCGGTGTGGATTGAAGATTTCCTTCTCCACATTCACAAGGCTCGCGGTGATGACCTACATGCCATCAAGTATCTCCCACTTAAGCTTAAAGGGCCAGCCAGATATTGGCTGAATAGCCTGCCAGCAAACTCCTTTGGCAGTTGGGAAAATCTTGAGGACGCATTCCTCGAAAACTTCTAGAGCACCTACGTGCGACCATCGGATGCTAATGACTTAAGTCACATTACCCAACAGCCCAGAGAGTCAGCCAGGAAATTCTGGACTCGGTTTCTAACTAAAAAGAACCAAATTGTCGACTGTCCGGACGCCGAGGCCCTGGTGGCCTTTAAGTATAATATCTGCGACGAGTGGCTTGCCCGACACCTCGGCCAAGAAAAACCGAAGTCCATGGCGGCCCTCACGAAACTAATGACCCACTTTTGCGCGGGCGAGGACAGCTGGCTGGCTGGCAGTAACACCGCGCCAGGAAACTCTGGCACTTTAGATATCCGCGCCAGTAGCGGAAAGCCATGGCGCAATAGACATAAGCATCGGAACAATGGTGACAATACCGAAGATACGATAGTCAATGCCGGATTCAGCAACTCCGAATCCGGTCAGCGAAAGAAGCCTTTTAAAAGAAACAATCCGGGATCATACAGTCGGGACCGCATACTCGACCGCTCGTGCCAGATTCACGGCACCCCCGATTAACCAGCCAATCAAACTAACAGAGATTGCTGGGTGTTCAAACAGGCTGGCAAGATAAATGCCGAGAACAAGGACATGGGCTGCACATCGATGATGACGAGGAGCCCCGGCGTCCGAACACTGGGGGACAGAAGAAACCCCCCCCAGGTGAAAACGGTAAACATGATCTACGCCACTCACATCCCCAAACGGGAGCGAGAGCGTGCACTTAGGGACGTCTAAGCGATGGAGCCCGTCGCCCCAAAGTTCAACCCATGGTCATCCTGCCCGATCACCTTTGATCGTAGGGACCATCCCACCAGCATCCGTCATGCCGGCTCATCCGCATTGGTCCTTGACCCAATCATCAACGGATTCCATCTCACGCGAGTCCTCATGGATGGTGGTAGTAGCCTGAACCTGCTCTATCAGGACACAGTGCGCACAATTGGCATAGATCCCTCACGGATCAAGCCAACCAAAAGCACCTTTAAAGGTGTAATTCCAGGGGTAGAGGCCCGCTGCACGGGCTCAATAAAACTGGAAGTGGTCTTCGGATCTCCGGATAATTTCCGAAGCAAGGAGTTAATCTTCGACATCGTCCCTTTCCTAGTGGCTATCATGCACTACTGGGACGAACTGCGTTCGCTCGATTCAATGCGGTACCGCACTATGCATACCTCAAGCTCAAAATGCCAGGACCCCGCGGGGTTATAACAGTCAACGGAAACACAGACCGCTCCCTCCGTATGGAAGAGCATACTGCGGCCATGGCGGCCTAAGTACAAAGCAACATTCTTCGAAAGACAACCTATTCGGCAACAACAACCCCGAGCACCGTCAAGCGAGTCCGGAGCAACCCGCAACAGGATGGTCAGGCGCGCCAAGAGCTTGATTAGCAATTCGGCCTCCGCAATAGCCCCACTAAGGAGGCATTTGCGCCACGCGTACACAACTACGCACTCAAAATACCATGGGCATATGCGGAGGCAAGTCGATGAGGCAGCTCACAGTGCGGTTCAGCCCCCACAAGGCTCGCACATCCTTCAACTTCCTTTCTTTTCAGGACCCCACTTTCGGGAAGCCCCTTCAGAAAACCGGACTATCGGACTCATCACTGAGGGGAACACCAAGGAGGCAAGAGGCTTTGCACACAAGGGAATACCTAGGTGGTCTCTTTCAATGATCGTTATACCTGTTTTTACATACCCGCATGCAGCCTACCCTTGGACCGGACATGTCACATAGTCCTATTTTTCTCTGCTTAATGCATTAATTATACACATACGCCTTGCCGTGTTATCCAAATAACAATGGGAAATAGTATACAACGTCAGCTTCTTATTACTATCTTCATGTCTTCCCTTGAATATTTATTCAATATTGGATCCGAACACTTTGGTACGATCCGTGCGCCAGGGGATTTCTATTGAGCCCCATAACATGGTAATAAAAGTCCGAACACTTTCGACAGTGCGGCACCCCGAACTTATAGCATTATATGCATCAGCTCCGAATCATGTCTTGGGTCAATAGTTGGGTTAGCCCGGCTCCCTTGTTTTGGTACCTTACGTTCTGTTACATCGGCTAAGGTAGCGCAGGGAGAACTACTGCAATTGTGTCCCGGTTCTTCCGGACGAGCACCTTAGTAGAGAAAGCCGAAAACTGACCATCAGGATGCGGCGAGAGCTGGTCGCTGTTCGCGAGGTACTAAATCCTTAAAGATTTTTGCGCTTAAGGCGAGGAATCGGCCTTGCCCGATCTAGGCGTGTATAGCACCCCAGTTCGGCCTTCCGAATAATAGGGGTGAGGGAGTCCCGGACTAGGGGGTGTCCGGATAGCCGAACTATCATCATCGGCCGGACTCCAAGACTATGAAGATACAAGATTGAAGACTTCGTCCCGTGTCCGGATGGGACTTTCCTTGGCGTGGAAGGCAAGCTTGGCGATACGTATATGGAGATCTCCTACCATTGTAACCGACTCTGTGTAACCCTAGCCCTCTCCGGTGTCTATATAAACCGGATGGCTTTAGTCCATAGGACGAACAACAATCATACCATAGGCTAGCTTCTAGGGTTTAGCCTCCTTAA
Organism: Triticum dicoccoides; assembly: GCF_002162155.2. Lineage (NCBI taxonomy): Eukaryota > Viridiplantae > Streptophyta > Magnoliopsida > Poales > Poaceae > Triticum > Triticum dicoccoides. Next base: position 820,582,263 of record NC_041385.1, read on the forward strand.
TCTCGTGGTAGATCTACTCTTGTAACCCACATCATCAATATTAATCAAGCAGTACGTAGGGTTTTACCTCCATCAAGAGGGCCCGAACCTGGGTAAAAACATCGTGTCCCTCGTCTCCTGTTACCATCCACCTAGACGCACAGTTCGGGACCCCCTACCCGAGATCCGCCGGTTTTGACACCGACATTGGTGCTTTCATTGAGAGTTCCTCTGTGTCGTCACCGATAGGCTCGATGGCTTCTTAGATCATCATCAACGACGCCGTCCAGGGTGAGACCTTCCTCCCCGGACAGATCTTCGTATTCGGCGGCTTTGCACTGCGGGCCAATTCACTTGGCCATCTAGAGCAGATCGAAAGTTACGCCCCGGGCCGTCAGGTCAGATTTGGAAGTTTGGACTTCGCGGCTGACATCCGCGGGGACTTGATCTTCGACGGATTTGAGCCACAGCCGAGCGTGCCGCGCTGTCAGGTCGGGCATGATTTAGCTCTGCCGCCGGACAGTACCCTGGAGGCCGCACTCGAAACCACTCCGATCTTCAATTCAGAGCTAGCTCCGCAGATCGAGGATGGATGCCTAGACACCGCCTCGGGGGATGCAACCTCTACGGCGATAGAGCCGAACACTTACTTCGTCCCTCATAAAGCTCCTGACTCCAAGGTGCCGGACTCCTCGCCGGACTCTGAACCTCCCGCGCCCGCCCTGATCGAATCCGACTGGGCACAGATCATCGAGTTCACCGCAGTGGACGTCTCTCAACACTCACCTTTCGGCGACATCTTGAGTTCGCTAAAATACCTCTCGTTATCAGGACGGCCGGGATGCGGACGACGAAGAAATTCAAGGCCCACCCACCACCCACTTGGTAGCCGCTGTCGACGATTTAACTGACAAGCTAGACTATGACTCCGAGGACATCGACGGTATGGACGACGATGCCGGGGACGACCAAGAACCAGCGCCTAACGGGCGCAGGAAAGCCACCCCATCCCACAACGTATGCATGGTGGACACACCAAAAGGAAGCGACAATAAGAAAAAACGGGACGTGGCAAAGGACAACTCCCCCAACAGACAAACAAAGCGGCGACGCAAGCGCCGCCCAAAGACCGGCATCGACAAAAACGGTACCCATATGGACCCGGCCCTAGAGCAGGGCGAAGCAGTGGACGACGCACACGTCAACAAGCAGCCAGCCGGACATGAACCGGACAAGCAACCCATCCCCGGCGAAGATGATCTCACATCACCAGAGCATATGAATCTCCATAACAGGATCGTCGCCACTGCAAGAAGTTTGAAGAAGCAAAAGCGGAAGCTCAAAACAGCGGAAGACACACTCAGAATGTGATGGAGCAAAGTACTCAACACCACAGATAAATATGGCACTAGTCACCAGACAAAGAGCTACCCGAAGCGCAAGCTATTGCCCAAATTTGACGAGGAGGCCTTCGAGCCCCCGCAGTAAAAAAAGAAAGGGGCCGCCTGGCCGGATAGACGACCAGATGATAGGCCAAGAGCCACACGGGGCGCCACACACAAGCCGGCACATGATCATCATAAAGATCTTCAGAAAAAGGATAACCCGGCCAGGTCTATCTATGGGCCAGAAAAGAAGACTCCAGGAAGTAACACAACCAGCCGAGCATTTGAAGACAACGGCACACCCAAATACAGGGGCGCCGCACACCCACTATGTTTTACCAACGAGGTACTGGATCATGGATTTCCAACGGGATTTAAACCCATAAACATAGAGGCATACGACGGAAAAACAGACCCCGGAGTCTGGATTGAGGATTATATCCTACACATACACATGGCAAGAGGAGACGATCTCCATGCCATAAAATACCTTCCCCTCAAGCTCAAAGGGCCGGCACGGCATTGGCTTAAAAGCCTCCCAGAAAAATACGATTGGGAGTTGGGAAGAGCTTGAGGATGCGTTTCGAGCAAATTTTCAGGGGACTTATGTCCGGCCTCCGGATGCAGATGATTTAAGTCACATAACTCAACAGCCCGGAGAATCAGCACGCAAATTCTGGAACAGGTTCCTCACTAAAAAGAACCAAATAGTCGACTGTCCGGACGCTGAAGCCTTAGCAGCCTTCAAACACAACGTGCGAGACGAATGGCTCGCCAGACACCTCGGCCAGGAAAAACCAAGAACAATGGCCGCACTAACAAGTCTCATGACCCGCTTTTGCATAGGGGAAGACAGCTGGTTGGCTAGATGCAGCACCAGCGACCCGAGTACATCCGAAATCAGGGATGGAAATGGGAAATCACGACGCAAAAAAGATCAGCGCCGGAATAAGGAGGATGGCCCAAATAGTACGGCGGTCAACGCCGGATTCAAAAGCTCTCAGCCGAACAACAAAGCACTACCCTTAAAGGATAACAGTGACGAGCTATCCAACCTCAACAAGATCCTGGATAGACTGTGTCAAATACACGGTACCTCCAGGAAGCGTGCAAACCATACCCACAGAGATTGTTGGGTCTTCAAGCAGTCTGGCCGACTTAACGCCGAACACAAAGGGCTCGACACACCAAGTGAAAGTGACGAAACCCAAAAGCAGCGCTCCGGAAACCAAAACACTTTCCCGTTAGAAGTCAAAACAGTGAACTCACTTCACGTGATAACACGCAGCGCGGCCCCTGCTATACCAGGACACCGTCCGCTGACTGGGGATAGAACCCACCAAAATTCGCTATAGCAAGCACTTCCTTCAAAGGAGTGACGCCAGGCCTTTTCAGCCAATTTTACAGGCTCTGCACCACTAGAGGTCGTGTAAGGTTCATCCGACAACCTCCGTCGCGAAAAGCTCACCCTCCATCGCCCCATTTAGCAGTAGCCCTTAAGCACTACTGGGGCGTGCAGCTTTCGCCCGCTTTAATGCAATACCACATTATGCGTCTCTTACGCTTAAAAATGCCCGGTCCACGTGGCATATTCTTAAAACTCCAAGTGTCTCTCGACCATGGAGAATGTGCGGCTGCCTAGACAGCCACACATTATTCTGACCTTGCAGGTCAAAGCCCCTATAAACAGGTCATTTAGACCTCGGACATGGTTAGACGAGTCCGGCGTAACTTAACAAGGGGCTTCCCAGCCGCATACCCCCTTTTTTTAGGGGGCCGCGCGCATAAATGATGAAAGCTAATAAAGCTCAACTTTCTTCATCTTCCAAATTATACTTTATTTTGATACACTTTTTGCACGATATTTCTTAGAAACTAAGTCCTTCTCTTTTACAGATGAAGCACGTGCTACACCCATCCAGGATACAGCACAACGGAGACACAGGAGCAGACGTGCAGTAGGGACCAGTTGCAAGGATTCTTTTCAGATTAAGACCCTGCGTAAACCTTTCTCACAATCTCTTGTTGATACACATCCCCCGGTTTCCTACCAGAGCCGAGGAGGAGGCTGGCGTTTTGGCATCGGCCGCGTCAGAAGTTCCGCCTATACCTGGACACTAGGGGCTTAGGGCTTTATTCTGCCCGATATCATAAAGACCGAACACCTCAGGGAGTGTTCGGGACTCGAGTTAGGCCTTATATGCATCAGCTCCGAATCATGTCTTTGGTCAAATGTTGGGTTTGCCCGGCTCCTGTGTTTTGCTGCCTTACGTTCCGTATCATCGGCTAACGCGGCACCAGGAGAACTACTGCGGTTGTGCCCCGGTTCGGCCGGGAGAGCACCTCAGTAGAGAAAGCCGAAAACTGACTATCATGATATAGCGAGAGACTGGTCAACCACTCGATCGACCATTGGAATGTTTAGAATTCCTCCGCTTTGACGAAGGACCGCTTTCCGGTCAGGCACATACGCGCCCCAAGTTCGGAGAAGCGCGGTGCCATCAGGGGCTATATAGTAGCCCCACATTCGAGCTCCTATGGCTAAGTGAAAGTGATAAAGCATTATAGTCCGGTTGCCTAGTTTGCTATGCTATCACCTCCTTAAAAGGACCAAGACGTTGGATTAAGTGTGAAAAAGCGTTTTTCTTTTTGCAAACACCTCCGCACCATGTGCGTGGGGGCTGAAGCCAAAGACTGCCATCTTTCAGATTATACATACATATACGGCCGCACAGGAGATAGTTCAATACTTGAAAACACAAGTATAAAAAGTCATTGCATTATAAACATGATCTTAGAAATCATACATGTCATTCAAACATAACATCTTTCGAGCACTGCGACTCTATTATACGAGCGCCCTGCAGGACTTCCTCAAAGTAATGCTCGGTGGGGAATCGGCTTTTGTCCGAACCCCGGGATGCAACAGCGGTGGCATCCATCTCCGCCTAGTATGTTTTACCACGGGCGAGAGCCATCCGCGCACCTTCTATGCATGCCGACCACTTCATTGCCTTAATATGCGGCACTGCCCCAAGGAATTGCTGCAACAAGCCAAAATAACTCTTCGGCTTGGGCCTTTTCGGCCACAGATGAGTTACCACATCCGTCATGGCCAGTCCAGACAATCTATTCAGCTCAGCCCACTCAACCAGCTGATCACTCAACAGAAGTGGACGCTCCGGACTATGGAATTGAGACCAGAAAAGCTCTTCCATTTCATGATCCTCCTGGCTTCGAAAGTGCACGACTGCGTCAGCTGCACTCGCCGCCAAGTCCAGATAAGGATCCTCCGCACCGCACAATCGGCCTAGCTGAGCATACTTCGGATCCGTGAACTTCCTACGCAGCATAAAGGGCTTTCCAGCCACAATGTCTCCGACCTGACGCAGTTCCTCCTTCATAGCCCGAATCGCACTACGGGCATCCTTGGCCTCGGCATCGGCCTTCTTCAGGTCCTCTTACTCCACTGGGCGTTCTCCTTCAAGAACTTCCAGGCGGTCGGTAGCAACTCTTAATTTCATGGCCATTCTATCCATCTCCTCCCTGCTTCGGCAGTGAGCAGCCTTCTCGGCTTCTAGCCCTTCCCCTGCCCTCAAGGCAGCTGCCTCGCTTTTTCTGGCTTGCTCCTTGGCCTGAGCAAGTTCTGCTCGAAGGTCCTCCACAGCAGCAGCACCATCTGCATCTAAGCATACAATTTGTAAGGAATGGGCGTCAGCTCCCTTACTAACCAACCGCGGGGCAACCACATACCTTGTGACTCATCAAGTCGTCTATTGACCAGCGAGATGTCCGCATCTGCAGCGTCGAGTTGCTTCTTCAGCTCGGCAAGTTCATCAGTCCGGATGGCCACCGAACATTCCGCCACTTGGATGGGAAAGGCGACATTTAATAACCGAGATTACGATCCTAGGCACGCTGTCGTTTTCGACAGCATACCAAGTCTCGGGGGCTACTATCTATACAGGGCGCACTTCATGTGCAAAACTATCAACAGGTATGTCATTTTTTGCGTACCTCAAATCCCGTCAGTAAACTTCCGACGGCCTCATACAACCCGGTTTCGGCGGACGAGATCCTCTCAATCACACCACCATTAATGTGCGGTGATCTTCTAAGATGGACGCCCTCTTAAGAAAATCCCGCAGCTCCACCGGCCGTACTCCAATGGGCGCCGAACTGTCCGGTCCCGCCGGATTCGGGGAGACCCTCCGCGACGACACCTCAGGGTCGTCCGCCCCGCACGACGGAGCGGCAGATGAAGGCGTTTCGCTTTCCATCATCTTCGGACGAAGGTCTCCCGAAGATGAGCTGTGCTGAGATGGGCTGGGATCCGAACTACAAGGTAAAAACTTCGTTACCTTTAGACATTAAGCAGGGGTGTCTGATAATTATAAAATCCCCCTTTTCACTTACGGCTTGTTAGAGGGCTGATTCCTCCGAGGAGACAGTACGACCGGGGCGCTTTCTGGTGCAGGACCTTCCGGTACAGATTTCTTTCCCCGTTTTGAGGCCATGGCCTCCGGGTCTTTGAAAGCGTTCCTCTTCTCCCCCTGGAAGGAGGGACTCTCGGTTCCTCCCTTACTAAACGCCTCCTTGGCAGAGGTGACAGTTTCCCCGTGCCCCCCTTCGCCCTCATTCGAAGGCGCAACCTCCAACATTTTGATTAACACGGGATCCTGCGTGGTCTCAGGGAGGGGGGCCAGACACTGTATCAGTTTTGCTTGCGCTATCCACTCCTGTCTAGGGATAGCTGGTTAAAATGCAAGCTCACGATAAATAAATGGATGGTGTGTCCGGACACATGGTTACTTACTTGAGTATCCGGGCGATTGCAGCTTAGGCCAGCGTCCTCGGTCAAATCCGGATGCGTCTCTTGCGATTCGAAGAACAGTTTATACATCTCCATGGGAGTCAAACCCATGAAGTGTTAAAGAGCTCGCGGCCCCTCCGGATTAAATTCGCACAGGCGGAGGGGGCAACGTTTGCAGGGCAGTAGGCGCCAGATCAACATGACCTGCACCACTGCGACCAGATTGATCTCCCTTTCTTGGAGGCCTCGAATCCGGTCCTGCAACAGGGGGACGTCTTTGGGCGGCCCCCAGTCACGCCCCTTGTTGACCCATGACGTCAGGTGCTGTGGAGGGCCCGAGCGAAAGACGGGCGGCGGCTTCTGCCTGCTGCCCCGGGGAGTGGTGATATAAAACCACTCCTGTTGCCACAAGCTGAGCTCCTCTTGGAAAGAGCCCTTGGGCCATGGAGCTTCGCCCCGCCGCACTCTGCCTGACGCCCCTCAATCATCTTCGGCTCCATGTTGAAGGTTTTGAGCCATAAGCCGAAGTGAGGGGTAGTGCGGAGGAAGGCTTCACAGACGACAATGAATGATGAGATATGGAGGATGGACTCCGGAGCCAGGTCGTGGAATTCCAGCCCATAGTAAAACATGAGCCCCCTCATGAAGGGATCCATCGGGAAGCCTAAACCCCGACGGAAGTGAGACGTGAACATGACGATCTCGCCAGGCTCGGGAGTTGGGATAACTTGCCCTCGGGCAGGCAGCGTATGCGAAATCTCGTAGGTTAAATACCTGGCATCTCTCAGCTTTAGCACGTCTTCCTCCGTGACGGAGGAGGGCATCCACCGGCCTCATAGATCAGGACCGGACATTGTCGAGGATCGAAGGTACCTGAATTCGGAGCCCTGGGTGTTGGAACTCAGGGAGAGGGGCGGATTCGATAGAGGATTGAATAAAAAAATGGGCCTTGGTCTCATTATAAAGAGGAAGAATACCAAGAGCCGTCCCTGTGACTGTTTGGAACCCGCCTTCTATGGAGGGGCGTGGCAACGGGCGCGGTTGGGTTACCCATGTCCGTATTGATGGGAATCCCGGAATAAGGGGAACACGATCTCTGCTTTGACAGATGTGCCAAGGAAACCGCCTCGCTAAACGCGCTGAGGTGGAACAATAGAAACAATTCGAGTAAAGGCTTGGAAGTGGTGTGACGTTACGCCACAGAATACGTTAGCAGATTGATCTTGTGTAATATTATTCTCTCTACGGTGGTATGTGGAATTTATTTTTGCAGAGCCGGACACTATCCTGGTGTTCACAATCTTCTATAAATTATTCGGAGGAGGAACCCGTCTTGCAATGCCGAAGACAATATGCGCGCCGGACTCGTCGTCATTGAAGCCTGGTTCAGGGGCTACTGAGGGAGTCCCGGACTAGGGGGTGTCCGGATAGCCGAACTATCATCACCGGCCGGACTCCAAGACTATGAAGATACAAGATTGAAGACTTCGTCCCGTGTCCGGATGGGACTTTCCTTGGGGTGGAAGGCAAGCTTGGCGATACGGATATGGAGATCTCCTACCATTGTAACCGACTCTGTGTAACCCTAGCCCTCTTTGGTGTCTATATAAACCGGATGGCTTTAGTCCATAGGACGAACAACAATCATACCATAGGCCAGCTTCTAGGGTTTAGCCTCCTTTATCTCGTGGTAGATCTACTCTTGTAACCCACGTCATCAATATTAATCAAGCAGGACGTAGGGTTTTACCTCCATCAAGAGGGCCCGAACCTGGGTAAAAACATTGTGTCCCTCGTCTCCTGTTACCATCCGCCTAGACGCACAGTTCGGGACCCCTACCCGAGATCCGCCGGTTTTGACAACGACAAGGGGCTTCGCCGAAATTTAAAATTATAGACTTCTATGGCCAAGTGAGAGTTATAAAGTCGAATAGTCCGATTGCCTTGTTCGCTGCGCTAAACACTTCCTTAAAGGACCAACAATTTGGATATAGAGTGTTTGGGTTTTCCACGAACACCCCAGTACTAATTACAAGGGGGCGGAAGCCGATGACTGGCCTACTTTCAGATTTTGATAAACGGCCGCAGTGAAGGTAATATTTTAAATCAAACAGAGCGTTATATAGCACAAACAAACTCGTTCTCATATTACAAAGATGACATGATTACATTCACTCAAAGATTATGTTCTTGGCACATTCATTTGCCACAAGCCAAGCACCTTTCATAATGCCATCATAATATTTTTCGAGGTTGTGATGCTCCTTACCCTCCGGGGGTCCATCTGTCATGAGCTTCTCGGCATCCAGTTTGGCCCAATGCATCTTCGCGTGGGCAAAGGCCCATCGGGCACCGTCAATACAGATGGACTGCTTGATAACTTCTAGCCGTGGACAGGCATGCACCATCCGCTTTACCAGGCCAAAATAGCTGCCGGGTAGGGGCTCTCCAGGCCACATCCGAACTATGAGGTTCTTCATGGCCAATTCAGCCGCATTCTGTAGTTCGACCAATTGCTTCAATTGGTCACTTAGAGGCATCGGTTGTTCGGCCCAGTGTATTGGGACCAGAACAGCTTCTCCGTTGAGCTCCCCTCTTCAGCACGATAGAACTCCACGGCATCCGAAATGCTACGTGGCAGATCTGCGAATGCCCCTGGAGAGATCCGAATTCGTGTAAGTAAAAGAAATGACTCCTCCACATGCTTGCTTTGCATAAAAAATGCCTTAGCCTCCGCTATTTTCTTGGCCACCTGGATTTCCTGGAGGGCCTTTTGGGCTTCGGCCATGGTGTCTGTCGCGCTCTGGAGGGCCTTTGCAAGCTCCGACTCCCGCGTCATGAAGTCATGCTCTAAGGACTCGAACTTCTTGCCGAGCTCCTGGAGCTCTTGCTGTATCTCTCCCACCCGAGCATCTTGCTTTTCACACTCGGTGCGCTCCATAGCCACCTTGGCTTTGACCGCGGACAACACTTTCTTCAAGGCCACTACTTCGGTTGTGGTGCCTATTTAAAATCATTATGCTTTTTGTTAGAATCATCAATTTCCCCCCTCTATATGACACACGGACGGGGTTTCACTTACCTTTGTTCTCCTCGAGTTGTCTCTTCACGAGGCCGAGCTCTTCTTCGGCCTGCCCCAGGTAGCGATTCAGTCCGGCAACCTCAGCTGTGCGTGCAGCGGCGGTCAGCAACAATGCCTGCTTGTTAACATAGACAAGTACCATTAGCTACCTGTTGTTTTTTAGTTGACCCTCCGTTTGCCTTTTCCTTCCGAACACCAAACAGAGTTTCAGGGGCTACTGTCTATCAGGTGATATTTCCTCACACATTCTTACTTACCTCAAAGCCTGTTAGCAGGCTGGTGCAGGCTTCGGTCAATCCGCTCTTGGCGAACCAAACCTTCTCAATTGCCGTACTCATAAGAGTACGGTGCTCATCATCTATGGAAGCACCTCGAAGCACTTCCAACAAATTATACGACGCCTCCGGCTGGACGGAGGTCGTCGGCACGTCCATCTCGCCCTCCTTTGCGAAGGGCTGCCTACTGGAATCCGGAGCCTTTGGGGGCTCTGGCGCAGTAACCGGCTGGGAGCCAGATTTGTTGTAGCTCCCGTCAGCATAATCCATGGGGGTCTTACCCCCCATGTGTCTGGCGCCTGGGATTTTGCCCTGGGGGACCTCCAGAACGACCGCCCCCTGCTCTGGTATCCTTTGGGACAGCACCTCGGTGTCGTCCGCGGGTAGTGGGGAGGTTGCCGTAGGGAGTGAATCGCTGATCATCTTTGACTCACTCAAGGATCCCTCCGAAGAGGATACCCCGAGATTGGACCTGCCCAGGCTGCATATACGAGTTCGGCGTTATTACAAACCATGAAGGCAAAGCCGCACGAAAAAACATAACAGAGTGCGAATACTTACGACCTTGCCCAGGGCTTGTCCCTGGGTAGCCACTCCTCCTCGCTGTACGCGGCGGTAGTGGAGTGATCCGGATGGGACGCCTTTCCCTTCTTCGGCGTCCTAGCCTCCCCCGACGGGGTGGCCTTCCTTTTCTTCTACTCCCGAGTGCGGGGAGGGGGCATTTCCTCATGTTTCCCCCCGTCTCCGTGGAGGGAATCTTCCTCGTCATCCTCGGATGACGAGTCTATCACGACCTTGCACCGGCGACCTTTTCTGGTCCCCGCAGCCGCCTTCTTGGAGCCTTCGGCCCCCTCAGTGGGGGCGGTGAGGGATTCCCGGACTAGGGGGTGTCCGGATAGCCGAACTACCATCATCGGCCGGACTCCAAGACTATGAAGATACAAGATTGAAGACTTCGTCCCGTGTCCGGATGGGACTTTCCTTGGCGTGGAAGCCAAGCTTGGCGATACGGATATGTAGATCTCCTACCTTTGTAACCGACTCTGTGTAACCCTAGCCCTCTCCGGTGTCTATATAAACCGGATGGCCTTAGTCCATAAGACGAACAACAATCATACCATAGGCTAGCTTCTAGGGTTTAGCCTCCTTGAACTCGTGGTAGATCTACTCTTGTAACCCACATCATCAATATTAATCAAGCAGGACGTAGGGTTTTACCTCCATCAAGAGGGCCTGAACCTGGGTAAAATCATCGTGTCCCTCGTCTCCTGTTACCATCCGCCTAGACGCACAGGTCGGGACCCCCTACCCGAGATCCGCCGGTTTTGACACCGACATTGGTGCTTTCATTGAGAGTTCCTCTGTGTCGTCACCGATAGGCTCGATGGCTTCTTCGATCATCATCAGCGATGCAGTCCAGGGTGAGACCTTCCTCCCCGGACAGATCTTCGTATTCGGCGGCTTTGCACTGCGGGCCAATTCGCTTGGCCATCTAGAGCAGATCGAAAGTTACGCCCCGGGCCGTCAGGTCAGATTTGGAAGTTTGGACTTCACGGCTGACATCCGCAGGGACTTGATCTTCGACGGAGTCAAGCCACAGCCGAGCGTGCCGCACTGTCACGTCGGGCATGATTTAGCTCTGCCGCCGGACAGTACCCTGGAGGCCGCACTCGAAACCACTCCGATCTTCAATTCGGAGCCAGCTCCGCAGATCGAGGATGGATGCCTAGACACCGCCTCGAGGGCTGCAACCTCTACGGCGATAGAGCCGAGCACCAATCTTGTCCCCCCATGAAGCTCGTGACTCCGAGGTGCCGGACTCCTTGCTGGACTCCGGACCTCCCGCGCCCCCTCCAGTCGGATCCGATTGGGCGCCGATCATGGAGTTCACCGCAGCGGACATCTTTCAACGCTCACCTTTTGGCGACATCTTGAGTTCACTAAAGTACCTCTCGTTATCAGGAGAGGCCTGGCCGGACTGCGCCCAGGACGGTTGGGATGCGGACGACGAAGAAATTCAGAGCCCACCCACCACCAACTTGGTATCCACTGTCGACGATCTAACCGACATGCTAGATTACGACTCTGAGGACATCGACAGTGTGGACGACGATGCCGGAGACGACCAAGAACCAGCGCCCACCGGGCACTGGAAAGCCACCTCTTCATACGACATATACATGGTGGATATCCCAAAGGATGGGAATGGCGAAGGAATAGCGGAGGATGACCCCTCCAAGAAACAGCCCAAGCGCCGGCGTCAGCGGCGCCGCTCTAAATCCCGCCATAGCAAGAATGAGGATTCCGGCACCGGAGACAATAATACACCGGATAGCGCCGAAGACAACCCACTCTAGCAAATCCAGCACAGGAGGAGGGGGACGCCAACCCTCATGAGAGAGCGACCGAAGAAGAGGTAGAGGACTATATGCCTCCCTCCGGAGACGAGGCAAGCCTCGACGACAATGAATTTGTCGTGCCTGAGGATCCCGTCGAACAGGAGCGTTTCAAACGCAGGCTTATGGCCACGGCAAACAGCCTCAAGAAAAAGCAGCAGCAGCTTAGAGCTGATCAAAATCTGTTAGCCGACAGATGGACCGAAGTCCTCGCGGCCGAAGAGCATGAACTCGAACGCCCCTCCAAAAGCTACCCCAAACGTAAGCTGCTCCCCCAATTAGAGGTGGAGGCATATGATCCCGCTTCACCAGGAGACAATACGGCTGATCGACCACCCTGTGGTCGCGACAGAGAGGCCTCAAGGCCCTTCACTAGACCCGTACCCCGGCATCGCTCGAAAAGCACAAGGCCACAGGGGAACACTCCAGACCTGCGAGACATATTGGAGGATAAGGCAAGACAATCAAGATCGATCTATGGATCACGTGGGCGCCCCACGATACGTGACGATCACCATCACCCCGGACACAGTATGTCCGGCCGGGCCGAACACAACAGACAAAGCTCATTTGAGCTCCGTCGCGAATCGCCCAGTACAGAGGCGCCGGACACCCACTGTGCTTCACAGATGAGGTAATGGATCATCAAATCCCAGAAGGGTTTAAACCCGTCAATATTGAATCTTATGATGGCACAACAGACCCCGCGGTCTGGATCGAGGACTATCTCCTCCACATCCACATGGCCCGCGGAGACGATCTCCACGCCATCAAATATCTCCCACTCAAACTTAAAGGACCAGCCCAACACTGGCTTAATAGCTTGCCAGCAGAGTCAATCGGGAGTTGGGAGGACCTGGAAGCCGCATTCCTCGATAACTTCCAAGGCACGTACGTGCGACCACCAGATGCAGATGACCTAAGCCACATAATTCAGCAGCCAGATGAATCGGCCAGACAATTCTGGGCACGGTTCTTAACCAAGAAAAACCAAATCGTCGACTGTCCAGATGCCGAGGCCCTCGCGGCCTTCAAGCATAACATCCGCGACGAGTGGCTTGCCCGGCACCTGGGACAGGAAAAGCCGAAATCCATGGCAGCCCTGACATCACTCATGACCCGCTTCTGTGCGGGTGAGGATAGCTGGCTAACATGCAGCAACAACCTCAACAAAAATTCTGGCAGTCCGGATATCAAGGACCGTAGTGGCAGGTAGCGTCGCAACAAAAACAAACGCCGCATTAACGGCGATAACAGTGAGGATACGACAGTTAATGCTGGATTCAGAGGCTCTAAACCCGGTCAACGGAAAAAACCATTCAAAAGAACAACTCAGGGTCCGTCCAATGTGGACCGAATTCTCGACCGCTTGTGCCAGATACATGGCACCCCTGAAAAGCCAGCTAACCACACCAATAGGGACTGTTGGGTGTTCAAGCAGGCAGGCAAGTTAATTGCCGAAAACAGCGACAAGGGGCTACATAGAGACGACGAGGAAGAGACCCGACCGCCGAACAATAGAGGACAGAAGGGTTTCCCCCCACAGGTGCGGACGGTGAACATGATATATGTCACGCACATACCCAAAATGGAGCGGAAGCATGCACTCAGGGATGTATACGCGATGGAGCCAGTTGCCCCGAAGTTCAATCCATGGTCCTCTTGCCCGATCACCTTTGACCGAAGGGACCACCCCACAAGCGTTCGCCATGGTGGGTTCGCCGCATTGGTTCTAGACCCAATCGTCGATGGATTTCATCTCACCAGAGTCCTGATGGACGGCGGTAGCAGCCTAAACCTGCTTTATCAGGACACGGTGCACAAAATGGGCATAGACCCCTCAAGGATTAAACCTACCAAGACGAACTTTAAAGGCGTCATACCAGGTGTAGAAAACAATTGTACAGGCTCAGTTACACTGGAAGTGGTCTTCGGATCCCCGGATAACTTCCGAAGCGAGGAGTTAATCTTCGACATAGTCCCGTTCCGCAGCGGCTATCATGCCTTGCTCGGACGTACCGCGTTTGCAAAGTTCAACGCGGTGCCGCACTACGCATACCTCAAGCTCAAGATGCCATGCCCTAGAGGAGTCATCACGGTCAACGGAAACACTGAACGCTCCCTCCGAACGGAGGAACATACAACGGCTCTCGCGGCAGAAGTACAAAGCAGCCTTTTAAGGCAATTCTCGAGTCCGGCTACCAAGCGGCCGGACACAGCTAAGCGTGCCCGGAGTAACCTACAACACGACCACCTGGCACGTTCCGAGCACGCGTAGCAGTGCGGCCCCAACCCCAGCCCCTGTAAAACATTAAGACAGACGCTTCGCGTACTCCATTACACTCTGAAGATACCATGGGCATGGGGCAAGGGGCTCGACCACGATAAGCCCAGACTGCAGCTCAACCACACCAGGGGCTCTTAACTATGTCGTTTCTTTTTCTTTTCCTTTTTTACCTGCAGGACTTCGTTCGTCAGAGCCCCTGTCCAGCAGCAGACATGCCGAACCCACGATGCAACAGCCAGGGAAGGAGAAAGGCTACAACAAAAATCCAGGTGGTCTCCATCATGAGCATTAAATCTTTTTTATGCATTATTTCGTAGCCTACCCCTGGAGGGGGACCTGTTAAATAGTCCCATCCCTTGCTTACCGCACCACTTGTATCGTCCTGCACTTATAGCAGTTTTTATTGAAAAGCAATGCAACACATTTTTGCTTCCAATTGCATTTCTTTCTTACACATATGTTCATCTATGACATGTTGCATCCGTACGTTTTGGTACGGCTAAATACACCAGGGGCTTATGTTTCCCGCGTTATGGTGTGATAAGTCCGAACACTTTCACAAGTGCGGCACCCCGAACTTATAGCATTATATGCATCGGCTCCGAATCATGTTCTTGGGTCAATAGTTGGGTTTGCCCGGCTCCCATGTTTTGGTACCTTACGTTCCGTTTTATCGGCTAAGGTAGCACTGGGAGAACCACTGCGATTGCACCCCAGTTGAGCTGGGTTAACTCCTCAGTGGAGAAAGCTAAAACTGACCGTCATGATGAGGCGAGAGCTGGTCACTGTTCGAGAGGTTCTTTGCGAGTCCCAAAGACTTATGCCGCTTCGAGCGAGGAGTCGGATTCTGTCCGGCCAAGGCGTGGATAGCGCCCCAAATTTGGCCTTCCAAAAACTAGGGGCTTCGCCGAAATTTAAAATTATAGAATTCTATGGCTAAGTGAGAGTGTTCAAGCATTATAAGTCCGGTTGCCTTGTTCGTTGTGTTGAGCGCCTCCCTCGATGGACCCAAATATGGGAACAAGAGTGCCCAAATTTATCCCGAACACCCCAGCACTCGTGGCATGGGGGCTGAAGCCGACGACTTGCCATCTCTCAGATTTGATAAACAGCCACACAGAAGGTAATATTTTAAATTAACAAGTGTTGCTTCGCGCATATGAACTTAGTTTTCAGCGCACAGGATAACAAAACGCGAGTCTACTCAAACACTTCTTCTTTGGAGCACTCACCCGCAATAATGCGGGCGCCCTTCAGCACACTCCTATAATACATCTCGGGTGTGCGATGCTCCTTGCCCTCTGGTGGGGGTCCGTCACAAGCTTCTGGGCATCCATCTTGCCCGAGTGCACCTTTGCGCGGGCAAGGGCCCGACGCGCACCCTCGATACAGGCGGAGTGCTTGATAACTTCAACCCACGGGCACGCGTCCACCAGCCGCCGCACTAGGCCGAAGTAGCTCCCAGGTATAGCCTCCTTAGGCCACAGCCGAACTATGAGGCCCTTCATGGCCTGTTCTGCCGCCCTGTGGAGCTCGACCAGCTGCTTCAGCTGGTCGCTCAGGGGCACCGGATGTCCGGCCTCAGCATACTGAGACCAGAAGACCTTCTCCGTTGAGCTCCCCTCCTCGGCCCGGTAGAATGCGGCAGCATCGGACACGCTGCGGGGAAGATCTGCGAACGCTCCTGGAGAGCTCCGAATTCGGGTAAGAAACAGGTAATTCACACTCACATGCTTACTTTGCATGAAAAATGCCTTACCCGCTGCTATTTTCTTCACCGCCTCTATCTCCTGGAGGGCCTTGTAGGCTTCGGCCTTAGCGGCTTTGGCACTCTCAAGAGCCGTTTCAAGCTCAGACTCTCGAGTCTTCGAGTCACGCTCCAGGCTCTCGTGTTTCTTCACGAGATCCTGGAGCTCTTGCTGTACCTCCGCCACCCGCGCCTCCTGTTTCTCTCGCTCGGTGCGCTCTGTAGCCGCATTGCGTTCGGCCGCGGCCACCGCCTCCTTCAGGGTCGCCACCTCGTTAGTGGCCCCTGCAATACCCCAGTTATCCTTGTCATTTTTCTTGCAACCAAATCCTTTTCTGTAAGGTACAATTTTCATAAGGTATTACTCACCTTCTTTTTCCTCGAGCTGCTTCTTGGCATGGCCGAGCTCGTTCTCGGACCGTTCGAGGTTTTCCTTCAAAGTATTGACCTCCGTAGTCAGTGCGGCAGAGGTCAGCAGCACAGCCTGCAGTCCCATATTGACATATTTTCATGACTCCTGCGTTTATCTTTCTAAAGATCCTCAGTCCGGCTTTTCTTTCCGAACACCGAACCGAGCATCAGGGGCTACTGTCTATGCGGTACCATTTTACATATATTGAAATTCTTACCTCAAAGCCTGTTAGGAAGCTGCTGCAGGCTTCGGTCAGCCCGCTCTTGGCGAGCTGAACCTTCTGAATCACCACACTCATAACAGTGCGGTGTTCCTCTTTGATGGAGGCGCCGTTGAGCGCCTCCAGCAAATTATCCGGCACCTTCAGTTGGACGAAGGCAGCCGGCGTCGCGGTCTTGCCCTTCTTACGAAGGGGTCGCCCGCCGGACTCCGGAGCCACTATGGGTTCCGGGGCTAAGTCCGGTGCAAAGTCCGGGAGGTTGTCCTGCGACACCTTCGGGGCCCTCTCCTCCTGGTGGGTCCCTTCCTGGGATCCCACCTCGGCATTGTCCGCATCAGAGGGGGTGGAGGCAGTTGGAAGAGAATCCATATCCGACGCCCCTAAGGACCTGCTCGATGAAGTGGGAGATCATCCTTAGGCGGACTGCAGGGTTGTATGCGGCATTAGAAAGACATAATGTGGCGGAAAACGAAAACCTTGAAGTTATTCGGGAGTCCGGATACTTACGATCTCGCCAGAGGCTTGGCCCTTGGAGGCCAGTCCTCGTTGTCGTCACTAGCGTTGGCGGAACAGTCTGGGGGAAGAGTTTTTCCCCTCTTGGACCCTTCAGCCTCCCTTGTTCGGGAGGCCTTCCTTTTCTTCCCTCCCCCCACTGGGGGAGAGGCTTTCTTCTTCTCCTCCTCGCCTTTGTGGGAGGAGTCGGCCTCGGATTCATCGTCCGATAGCACCTGAAAACGGGAACTCTTCCGAGTCCCCGTGGCCTTCTTCTTGGCCTTCTTCTCCGGCACCACGTGGGGTGCCGGAGCCAGTAGCCCCGTTAGGCGGGCGTCAGCTGGGTCCTCTGGCAATGGGGCCGGACAGATAGCCTGTGCGGCCTTCTTCAGCCAGTCCTATCAATGTAAAGGGAGTTTAGATCCCGCATAGAGTCAAACTATGAATAACAAGCGTCCCGTAAAGGACAATATCACTTACCTCGTCAGCTGGACGCTGCGAGCTGAATCCGCGATCTTCGGTAGCGTATGCGGGAGCCTCGGCGCCCTTGAACAACACCTTCCAGACCTCTTCGTACATAGTGTCGAAGAGCCCATTCAAAGTCTGGTGCTGCGCCGGATCGAACTCCCACATATTGAAGCCCCGTCGTTGGCACGGCAGAATCTGGCGGATGAGCATGACCTGGACTACATTGACAAGCTTGAGCTTCTTGTCCGCCAGCTTTTGGATGCAGGCTTGGAGTCCGGTCAGCTCCTCCGAATCGCCCCAAATCCGGCCGCTCTCTTTCCAGGAGGTGAGCCGTGTGGGGATGCCGGATCTGAATTCGGGGGCCGCTGCCCATTCGAGATCACGCGGTTCGGTGATGTAGAACCACCCCGATTGCCACCCCTTGATGGTTTCCACAATGGTGCCCTCCATCCACGTAACATGGGACATCCTGCCCGCCATGGCGCCTCCGCACTCCGCTTGGCTGCCCTTCACAACCTTCGGCTTGACACTGAAGGTCTTGAGCCACAAGCCGAAGTGGGGCTGGATGCAGAGGAAGGCCTCGCACACGACGATAAACGCCGAGATGTTGAGAATAAAATTCGGGGCCAGATCTCGGAAATCTAGGCCGTAGTAGAACATGAGCCCCCGGACGAAGGGATGAAGTTGGAAGCCTAGTCCACGGAGGAAATGGGGAAGGAATACTACCCTCTCATGGGGCCTGGGGGTGGGGATGAGCTCTCCCTCGTCGGGGAGCCGATGCGCGATGTCGCTGGACAAGTATCCGGCGCTGCGCAGCTTTTGGATATGCCCCTCCGTGACGGAGGAGGCCATCCACTTGCCTCCCGCTCCGGACATATTTGGAGAAGGTTGAGGTGAGATGTGCGGGCTTGGGCGCTAGAGCTCGAGTTCGCAGAGATGTATAAGCCAAGGAGGAAGAAGGCGCAGGTAAAGAGGTTGGATCTTTATCCCCTTATATGGGCGGACAGAAACACGCGTCCCCACCGTCCTGGTAAAACTCGCTTATGTCCCAAGCGTCACAATCAATGGCGCGGTTGGGTTACCCACGTCCGTATTTATGGGAATCCCGGAATAAGGGGAACACGATCTCTGCTTCGACATGCGTGCCAAGGAAACCGCCTCGCTAAACGCGCTGAGGTGGAACAATAGAAACAATTCGAGTAAAGGCTTGGAAGTGGTGTGACGTTACGCCACAGAATACGTCAGCAGATTGATCTTGTGTAATATTATTCTCTCTACGGTGGTATGTGGAATTTATTTTTGCAGAGCCGGACACTATCCTGGTGTTCACAATCCTCTATAAATTATTCGGAGGAGGAACCCGTCTTGCAATGCCAAAGACAATATGCGCGCCGGACTCGTCGTCATTGAAGCCTGGTTCAGGGGCTACTGAGGGAGTCCCGAACTAGGGGGTGTCCGGATAGCCGAACTACCATCATCGGCCGAACTCCAAGACTATGAAGATACAAGATTGAAGACTTCGTCCCGTGTCCGGATGGGACTTTCCTTGGCGTGGAAGGCAAGCTTGGCGATACGGATATGTAGATCTCCTACCTTTGTAACCGACTCTGTGTAACCCTAGCCCTCTCCGGTGTCTATATAAACCGGATGGCCTTAGTCCATATGACGAACAACAATCATACCATAGGCTAGCTTCTAGGGTTTAGCCTCCTTGATCTCGTGGTAGATCTACTCTTGTAACCCACATCATCAATATTAATCAAGCAGGACATAGGCTTTTACCTCCATCAAGAGGGCCCGAACCTGGGTAAAAACATCGTGTCCCTCGTCTCCTGTTACCAACCGCCTAGACGCACAGTTCGGGACCCCCTACGCGAGATCCACCGGTTTTGACACCGACAGGCGGCCTTCTTCTTTCTCTCCTCCCCTTCGTGGGATGAGTGTGCCTCGTCATCCTCTGGCAAGGCGTCTGGTGCGGCCTCGCACCGGAGACCCTTCCTGGTCCTAGTGGCCTTCTTTTCAGCCTTCTTCTCTGGCACCTTGTAAGGCACCGGAACCAGCATCTCCGTTAGGAGTGCGTTTACTGGATCCTCAGGCAGCGGAGCCGGGTAGCCAATCCGCTCCGCCGTCTCCACCCAATCCTGTTTGGTCAACATGGTAACTTAAAAATCCTCCCACGAATGTACTGGGGAAGGAACATCTTGTGATAATCAGAGGACTTACCGGATTGGTGAGGCGCTTTGCGCTGAGTCCACGGTCCTCAGAAAGGGGGGAGGAACTTCGCTGGTCTTGAACAATACCCTCCAGACGTCTTTATGCGTCATGTCGAAGAGTTCCAACAGCATCTAGTGTTCGGCTGGATCGAACTCCCACATATCGAATGCCCATCTTTGACACGGGAGAATCCGGCGAACGAGCATGACCTGGACCACATTGACAAGCTTGATCTTCTTGTCCCTCATACTTTTGATGCAGGTCTCGAGTCCGGTCAGCTCCATGGGTTTGCCCCAGGCCAGGCCCTTCTTTTCCCAGGAAGTGAGCCGCATGGGGATTCCGGATATGAATTTGGGGGCCTCCACCTAGTTGGTGTCGCGCGGCTTGGTGATGTAGAACCACCCTGATTTCCACCCTTTCACGGTCTCCACGATGGAGCCGTCAAGCCATGTAACGTTGGGCATTCTACCCACCATGGTGCCTCCGCACTCCGCCTGTTGGCCGCTCACGATATTCGGCTTCACTCAGAAGATTTGCAACCACAAGCTTAAGTGGGGCCTGATGCGGAGGAAGGCCTTGCACACGACGATGAACGCCGAGATTTTGAGGATAAAATTCGGGGCTAGATCATAAAAATCTAGCCCATAGTAATACATGAGCCCGCAGAAAAACGAGTGGAGTGGAAATCCAAGTGCGCAGACGAAATGAGGGAGAAATACTACTCTCTCCCGAGACTTTGGGGTGGGGGTGATGTGTCCCTCTGCCGGAAGCCTGTGTGTGATGCTCTCGACCAGGTATCCGGCCGCCCGAAGCTTGGTAATGTCCTCCTCTATGACAGAGGAGGCCATCCACCTGCCTCCCGCTCCGGACATGTTGCGGTCCTACGGAGAAGGTGAGAACTTGGGCGCTGGAGCTCGAGAGTGCGAGAAGGGATGAGCAAAGGAGGAGGAAGGCGTGGGTGAAAACGGGAGATCCTTGTCCAAAGGCGGTGCAGAATGTGCGCCTCCCCACTTGCCTCTCGAAATCACTTATTTTCCAAGCACCTCGATTGATGGCGCTGGTTGGGTTACCCATACCCGTATTGATGGAGATCCCGCGATAAGGGGACACGATCTCTGCCTTGACAAGACGTGCCAAAGAAACCGCCTCACGATGTGTGCGGGAGCTGGTTGTGAAAAGTGGTTCGAATAATGACCGGACCATGGCGTGCTGTCACGTTTTGAAGAGTTGTCAGCAGTTTAGATTTGTGAAATATTATTCTCTCTACGGTGGTATATGGAATTTGTCTTGCAGAGGCGGACACAGTTCTTTTGTTCGGAATTTATCTTGGAGAATTCGGAGATGGAACCCGCCTCGCAATGCCGAAGACAATCTACGCACTGGACTCATCGTCATTGAAGCCTGGTTCAGGGGCTACTGAGAGAGTCCTGGATAAGGGGGTATCCGGACAGCCGGACTATGTACTTTGGCCGGACTGTTGGACTATGAAGATACAAGATTGAAGACTTCGTCCTGTGTCCGGATGGGACTCTCCTTGGCGTGGAAGGCAAGCTTGGCGATTCGGATGTAGATCTCCTTCTCTGTAACCGACTCTATGTAACCCTAGCCCCCTCCGGTGTCTATATAAGTAGGAGGGTTTAGTCCATAGGACACATCGATAATCATACCATAGGCTAGCTTCTAGGGTTTAGCCTCTCTGATCTCGTGGTAGATCAACTCTTGTAATACTCATATCATCAAGATCAATCAAGCAGGAAGTAGGGTATTACCTCCATCGAGAGGGCCCGAACCTGGGTAAATATCATGTCTCCAGTCTCCTGTTACCATTAGTATGCTTGAAGTATTACTATTTCTTATGTCAATACGAACTTTTATTTTGAATCATTTGGATCTGAACATTCATGCCACAATAAAGAAAATTACATTGAGAAATATGCTAGGTAGCATTCCACATCAAAAATTCTATTTTTATCATTTACCTACCCGAGGACGAGCAGGAATTAAGCTTGGGGATGCTTGATACGTCTCCAACGTATCTATAATTTTTTATTGTTCCATGCTATTATATTACCCGTTTTGGATGTTTATGGGCTTTACTTTACACTTTTATATCATTTTTGGGACCAACCTACTAACCGGAGGCCCAACCCGAATTGCTATTTTTTTTGCATATTTCAGTGTTTCGAAGAAAAGGAATATCAAACGGAGTCCAAATGGAATGAAACCTTCGGGAGCGATCTTTTTGGAACAAACATGATCCAGAGGACTTGGATTGGAAGTCAAGAAACAAGCGAGGCGGCCACGAGGATGCCCGGCGCGCCCCCTACAGGTGGGCACGCCCCCACCCTTGTTGGCCCCTCGAGCGTCCACCGACCTACTTCTTCCTCTTACATATACCCATGTATCCCAAAAACATCAGAGGAGATCACGAAAAACTATTTCCACCGCCGTAACCTTCTGTATCCACGAGATCCCATCTTGGAGCCTTCACCGGTGCTTCGCCGAAGGTGGAATCAATCGCGGAGGGCCTCTACATCATCTCCAAGGCCTCTCCGATGAGTTGTGAGTAGTTTACCACACACCTTTGGGTCCATAGTTATTAGCTAGATGGCTTTTCTCTCTCTCTTTGAATCTCAATACAAAGTTCTCCTTCTTCTTCTTGGAAATCTATTCGATGTAACTCTTTTTGCGGTGTGTTTTTCGAGATCCGATGAATTGTAGGTTTATGATCAAGATTATCTATGAGAAATATTTGAATCTCCTCTGAATTCTTTTATGTGTGATTAAGTTATCTTTGCAAGTCTCTTCGAATTATCAGTTTGGTTTGGCCTACTAGATTGATCTTGCTTGCAATGCGAGAAGTGCTTAGCTTTGGGTTCAATCTTGCGGTGTCCTTTCCTAGTGATAGAAGGGGCAGCAAGGCACATATTGTATTGTTGCCATTGAGGATAAAAAGATGGGGTTTATATCATATTGCATGAGTTTATCCCTCTACATCATGTCATCTTTCTTAACGCGTTACTCTATTCTTCATGAACTTAATACTCTAGATGCATGCTGGATAGCGGTCGATGTGTGGAGTAATAGTAGATACAAGCAGGAGTCGGTCTACTTGTTACGGACGTGATGCCTATATACATGATCATGCCTAGATAATGTCATAACTATGCACTTTTCTATCAATTGCTCGACAGTAATTTGTTCACCCACCGTAATAATTATGCTATCTTGAGAGAAGCCACTAGTGAAACCTATGGCCCCCGGGTCTATCTCTTATCATATAAACTTTCAATCTACTTTTATTTTTATCTTTACTTTTCCAATCTATATCATAAAATACCAAAAATATATTTATCTTATCATATTATCTCTATCAGATCTCACTTTTGCAAGTGGCCGTGAAGGGATTGACAACCCCTTTATTGCGTTGGTTGCGAGTTCTTGTTTGTTTGTGTAGGTGCGTGAGACTTGTGAGGAGCCTCCTACTGGATTGATACCTTGGTTCTAAAAAACTGAGAGAAATACTTACGCTACTATTGCCACATCACCCTTTCCTCTTCAAGGAAAACCAACGCAAGCTCAAGACGTAGCACGTTACATAACGCTTTCGCATTCGGTCTACAAGGGTACGTGGACATACTCTCCCCCTCGTTGCTAGGCATCACCTAGATAGATCTTGTGTGATCGTAGGATTTTTTTAAAGTACCGCGTTCCCCAACAATGGTATCTGAGCTAGGTCTATGCGTAGATGCTATATGCACGAGTAGAACACAAAGAGTTGGGGGCGATAATAAGTCATATTGATTACCACCAATGTCTTATTTTGATTCGACGGTATTGTTGGATGAAGCGGCCCAGACCGACATTACATGACCGCGTTCATGAGACTGGTTCTACCAACGTGCTTTTGCACAAAGGTGGCTGGCGGGTGTCAGTTTCTCCGACTTCAGTTGAATCGAGATTGACTATGGCCAGTCCTTGTTGAAGGTTAAAACAACACACTTGATGAAAAATCGTTGTGGTTTTGATTGGTAGGTAAGAACGGTTCTTGCTAGAAGCCCATATCAGCCACGTAAAACTTGCAACAACAAAGTAGAGGACGTCTAACATGTTTTTGCAGGGCTTGCTATGATGTGATATTGTCAAGGCATGATGTGATATAAATTGTTATATGAGATGTTCATGTTTTGTAATAAAGTTATTGGCAACTGGCAGGAGCCAGATGGTTGTAGCTTTATTGTATGCAATGCAATCGCCATGTAATTGTTTTACTTTATCACTAAGTGGTAGCGATAGTCGTAGTAACAATAGTTGGCGAGACGACAACGATGCTACAATGGAGATCAAGGTGTTGCGCTGGTGACGATGGAGATCATGACAATGCTTCGGTGATGGAGATCATGAGCACAAGATTATGATGGCCATATCATGTCACATATTATGATTGCATGTGATTTTTATCTTTTATGCATCTTATTTTGCTTAGTAAGACGGTAGCATTATAAGATGATCCGTTACTAAAATTTGAAGGTATAAGTTTTCTCCTTGAGTATTCACCGTTGCGACAGTTCTTCGTGCCGAGACACCACGTGATGATCGGGTGTGATTAGATCTATGTTCACATACGACGGGTGCAAGCCAGTTTTGCACACGTAGAATACTCGGGTTAAACTTGACGAGCCTAGCATATGCAGATATGGCCTCGGAACACTGGAGACCAAAAGGTCGAGTGTGGATCATATAGTAGATATGATCAACATTGAAAACTACTCCATCTCATGTGATGATCGGACATGGTTTAGTTGATATGGATCACATGATCATTTAGATGACTGGAGGGATGTCTATCTAAGTGGGAGTTCTTAAGTAATATGATTAATTGAACTTTAATTTATCATGAACTTAGTCCTGATAGTATTTTGCAAATTATGTTGTAGATCAATAGCTTGCGTTATAGCTTCCCTATGTTTTTATATGTTCCTAGAGAAAACTAAGTTGAAACATGATAGTAGCAATGATGCAGACTGGGTCCATGATCTGAGGTGTATCCTTATTGCTGCACAAAAGAATTATGTCCTTGATGCACTGCTAGGTGACAAACCTATTGCAGGAGCAGATGCAGATGTTATGAACGTTTGGCTATTTCAATATGATGACTACTTGATAGTTTAGTCCACCATGCTTGACGGCTTAGAACCGGGACTTCAAAAATGTTTTTGAAACGTCACGGAGCATATGAGATGTTCGAAGAGCTGAAATTGATATTTCATACTCATGCCCGTGTCAAGAGGTATGAGACCTCTGACAAGTACTTTGCCTAAAAGATGGAGGAGAATTTCTCAACTAGTGAGCATGTGCTCAGAATGTCTGGGTACTACAATCACTTGAATCAAGTGGGAGTTAATCTTCCAGATAAGATAGTGATTGACAGAGTTCTCTAGTCACCATCACCAAGTTACTGGAACTTCGTGATGAACTATAGTATGCAAGGGATGACAAAAATGATTCCTGAGCTCTTCGTGATGCTGAAATTCACGAAGGTAGAAATCAAGAAAGAGCATCAAATGTTGATGATTAAACAAGACCACTAGTTTCAAGAAAAAGTCAAAGGGAAAGAAATGGAACTTCAAGAAGACTGGCACGCAAGTTGTCACTCCCGTGAAGAAGCCCAAAGCTGGACCTAAGCCTGAAATTGAGTATTTCTACTGCAAGGAAATGATCACTGGGAGTGGAACTGCCCCAAATATTTGGCGAATAAGAAGGATGGCAAAGTGAACAAAGGTATATTTGATATACATATTATTGATGTGTACCTTAATAGTGCTCTTAGTAATCCCTGGGTATTTGATACTTGTTCGGTTGCTAAGATTAGTAACACGAAAGAGGAGTTGCAGAATAATTAGAGACTAGTTGAGTATGAAGTGACGATGTGTGTTGGAAGTAGTTCCAAGATTGATATGATCATCATCGAGCACTCCCTATACTTTCGGGATTAGTGTTGAAGCTTAATAACTGTTATTTGGTTTTTTGCGTTGAGCATGAATATGATTAGATCATCTTAATTGCAATACTGTTATTCTTTTAAGACAGAGAATAATTGTTATTTTGTTTACATGAATAAAACCTCTATGGTCATACGCCCAACGTTGATGGTTTATTGCATCTCGATCGTGGTAATACACATATTCATAGTATTGATGCCAAAAGATGCAAAGTTCATAATGATAGTGCAACTTATTTGTGGCACTGCCGTTTGGGTCATATCGGTGTAAAGCTCATAAAGAAACTCCATAAAGATGGACTTTTGGAATCACTTGATTAGGAATCATTTGATGCTTGCGAACCGTGCCTTATGAGCAAGATGACTAAAACTCTGTTCTCCGGAACAATGGAACGAGTTAGTGACTTATTGGAAATAATACATACCGCTGTATGCGGTACAATAAGTGTTGATGCTCGTGGCGGGTATCGTTATTTTCTGACCCTCACACATGATTTGAGCAGATATGGGTATATCTACTTAATGAAATACAAGTCTGAAACATTTGAGAAGTTCATAGAATTTCAGAGTGAAGTGGAGAATCATCGTAACAAGAAAATAAAGTTTCTACGATCTGATCGTGGAGGAGAATATTTGAGTTACAAGTTTGGCCTTCATTTTAAACAATTTGGAATAGTTTCACAGCTCACGCCACCTGGAAAACCACAACGTAATGGATTGTCGAACATCATAACCGCACTTTATTGGATATGGTGCGATCTATGACGTCTCTTCCCGATTTACCACTATCGTTTTGGGGTTATGCATTAGAGATAGCGACATTCATGTTAAACAGGGCACCATCAAAATCTGTTGAGACGATGCCTTATGAACTATGGTTTGGCAAGAAACCAAAGTTATCGTTTCTTAAAGTTTGGGGCTGCGATGCTTATGTGAAAAGCTTTAACATGATAAGTTCGAACCCAAACAGAGAAATCTATCTTCATAGGATACCCAAAAGAAACTATTGGGTACACCTTCTATCACAGATCCGAAGGCAAGATATTCGTTGCTAAGTGGATCCTTTCTAGAGAAGGAGTTTTCTCTTGAAAGAAGTGAGTGGGAGGAAAGTAGAACTTGATGAGGTAATTGTACCTTCTCCCTTATTGGAAAGTAGTTCATCCCAGTAATCAGTTCCAGTGATTCCTACAACAATTAGTGAGGAATCTATTGATGATGATCATGAAGCTTCAGATCAAGTTACTACTGAACCTCGTAGGTCTTCCAGAGTGAGATTCACACCAGAGTGGTACGGTAATCATGTTCTTGAAGTCATGTTACTTGACCATGGTGAACCTACGAACTATGAGGAAGCAATGATGAGCCCAAATTCCGTGAAATGGCTTGAGGACATGAAATCTGAGATGTGATCCATGTATGAAAACAAAGTATCGACTTTGGTGGACTTGCCCGATGATCGGCAAGCCATAGAAAATAAATGGATCTTCAAGAAGAAGACCGACGCAGACGGTAATGTTAATGTCTAAAAAGCTCGACTCGTTGCAAAAGGTTTTCGACAAGTTCAAGGAGTTGACTATGATGATACTTTCTCGTCCATAGCGATTCTTAAGTCTGTCTGAAGCATGTTAGCAATTGCCGCATTTTATGATTATGAAATTTGGCAAATGGATGTCAAAACTGCATTCCTGAATGGATTTCTGAAAGAAGAGTTGTATATGATGCAACCAGAAGGTTTTGTCGATCCAAAGGGTGCTAACAAAGTGTGGAAGCTCCAGCGATCCATTTATGGACTGGTGCAAGCCTCTCGTAGTTGGAATAAATGCTTTGATAGTGTGATCAAAGCATATGGTTTTATGCAGACTTTTGGAGAAGCTTGTATTTACAAGGAAGTGAGTGCTAGCTATGTTGCATTTCTAATATTATATGTGCATGACATATTGTTGATTGGAAATGATATAGAATTTCTGGATAGCATAAAGGAATACTTTAATAAGAGTTTTTCAATGAAAGACCACGGTAAAACTGCTTACATATTGGGCATCAAGATCTATAGAGATAGATCAACACGCTTGATAAGATTTTTCAATGAGTAAATACCTTGATAAAGTTTTGAAGAAGTTCAAAATGAATCAGTGAAAGAAGGATTTCTTTCCTGCATTGCAAGGAGTGAAGTTGAGTAAGACTCAAAACTCGACCACGACAAAAGATAGAAAGAGAATGAAAGTCATTCTCTATGCCACAGTCATAGGTTCTATAAAGTATGTTGTGCTGTGTACCAGACCTATTGTGTACCTTTCCATGAGTTTGGCAAGGGGGTACAATAATGATCTAAGAGTAGATCACTGGAGAACGGTGAAAACTATCCTTAGTGAGGACTAAGGAAATGTTTCTTGGTGATGGGGTGATAAAGAGTTCGTCATAAAGAGTTACGTCAATGCAAGCTTTTACACCGATCCAGACGACTCTAAGTCTCAATCTTGATACATACTAAAAATGGGAGCAATTAGCTAGAGTAGCTCTATGTAGAGCATTGTAGACATAGAATATTTGCAAAATACATACGGCTCTCAGTGTGACAGACCCGTTGACTAAACTTCTCTCATAAGCAAAACATGATCACACCTTAGTACTCTTTGGGTGATAACCACATAGAAATGCGAACTAGATTATTGAGTCTTGTAAACCCTTTGGTTGTTGGTCACATGGAGATATGAACTATGGGTGTTAATCACATACAGATGTGAACTATTGATGTTAAATCACATGGCGATGTGAACTAGATTACTGACTCTAGTGCAAGTGCGAGACTGAAGGAAATATGCCCTAGAGGCAATAATAAAGTTATTAATTATTTCCTTATTTCATGATAAATGTTTATTATTCATCCTAGAATTGTATTAAACCAGAAACTTAGTACATGTGTGAATACCTAGACAAAACATATTGTCCCTATATGCCTCTACTAGACTAGCTCGTTAATCAAAGATGGTTATGTTTCCTAACCATAGACATGTGTTGTCATTTGATGAACGGGATCACATCATTAGGAGAATGATGTGATGGAGATGACCCATCCGTTAGCTTAGCATTATGATCGTTACAGCTTCATTGCTATTACTTTCTTCATGACTTATACATGTTCCTCAGACTATGAGATTATGCAACTCCCGAATACCAGAGGAATACTCTGTGTGCTATGAAATGTCACAACGTAAAAGGGTGATTATAATGGTGCTCTACAGGTGTCTCCGAAGGTGTTTGTTGGGTTGGCATAGATCGGGACTAGGATTTGTCACTCCGTGTTTGAGAGAGGTATCTCTGGGCCCTCATGGTAGTACTCATCACTATAAGCCTTACAAGCATTGTGACTAATCACTACTAGGGAAAACCTTATACACAGAATCTTACCAGTAGCGCTTGTTAAAATGAGGCGCTACTGCTACGTAGCAGTAGCGCGTCTGCTAAAACCGCGCTACTGTTACCCCCTTAGCAGTAGCGCGGCAGGAACAAAACATGCTACTACTACAATTGCCACACCGGTCCCGACGTGCTAGGTATAGTAGTAGCGCCCTTCTAGAAACGGCGCTACTACTACGGATTTTAGCAACAGCGTATTTTTCCTCCCCACGCTACTGTTAAAGCTATTTTCACCTAACCCCCCATGCGGCTTGATTCCCTCTCCTCTGCTTCCTCCCCCAATTCCCCACTCTCTCTTCTCCCCCTCGTCGCCTCCGCCTCGCCGCCGTCTCGCTGCCGTCTCCCTCGACCCCGCCTCGCGGCCATCTACACCGACCCTGCCTCGCCGCCGTCTCCCCCGACCCCGCCTCGCCGCCGTCTCCCTCGACCCGCCTCGGCATCGTCTCCC
>NC_041385.1:820612494-820636624 GCF_002162155.2 Triticum dicoccoides
CCCGCCTCGCCGCTGTCTCCCCCGACCACGCCTCGCCGCTGTCTCGCCCGACCCTGCCTCGCCGCGCCTTGGTGCCGCCGTCTCCCCCGACCCCATCTCTCTCCCCGGCTGCCCTCTGTAAGCACTCTCCTCTTTCGATCCCTCTTGTTTGCTTAGTATGAACCCTAGCTATTTAGTGCTATAGTATGAACCCTAGGCTATTTTTAGTGCAAGTTAATTAATTACAATTAGTATTAACCCTATTTAATTAGGTAGTACGAACCCTAGTTAAAAAATGGATACCTATATGGTAATTAGGGCAGTAGTTCCTAGGTACTAATTAGTTAGTAAGAATTAGGTACTAATTAGCTAGGTACTAGTTTATTTTTATTTATAGTAAGTTTATTTTTAGTAAGAACTAATTGAATTAATAGAACTAGTTAGTAAGAACTTGTTGCTATTTTTTTAGTTAAAGCAATTTTTCCCGCATCGACGTGGACGATGCCTATCCCGCATCCTCGTCGTCGAGTCGGCGGAGGACGACACCTGCTTGACCAGATGGGCCATGTCCGGGACTGGGCTCCGTCGGGGTGCTACTGGGAGGCGCTACCTACCGGGGGGCGCAGGTTGGTAAGGAGCCAGCCTGTCGTTGACCCAAACCTTCTTTGGTGACAGTCGCGTGGGCCAGTGACGGACCAGAGGCTCGAGGACCCCGCAGAGGTGGTGCATCACCGTGTCAGTGAGGAGGACGGGCACGTCCGTCTATACTTGTTTGCGTTGGAGCACAGGTTCTCCAATACCTGGTAGGTTCTCCAGGGATCTCACTGGAGCTATGATCCCGTGATGGTTCCTTCTCTGTGGGTGTCCATCGCCCGCGCCGATACGCGTCGTGTGCTAGGTTTTTAGTTGTATTAGTGATGTTATATGTATGACACTATTCGGGATGTATTAGTGATAATATTCGACGATGTACGGACGCATGAGATGATTTACTTTTGCTTATTGAATGCATGCTAATTTGAGTCCTATAAGATATTTTGAAATGTATATCTTGTGTTGCTCAAATAGGATATGTGCTTGCCCAAGTGGCCGGTCATGTTTGCAGGTTACACCTCCGAGTGGCCTATGTTTTGCCGGAGTGTTGATTCATTTCCGTTCTGGCAAATTTCAGGCGCTCGATATGTCCTATTTTAGCAAAGGTCTTGCCGGGTTTTTCCGTGAATTTTGGCATGACTTGTGCCAGAATATGTAGGAAATATCGAGTGCCCCGGATTTATGTGTTGAGTATCCTGGTAGTTGTCTTCGATCGATTTTCAATTAATGTTTCAACTATGAACATAGGAAATGTTTGACGATGAAAAGGATTTCGGTATTTGCAAAGACTGCAAAGACGAGCGCGGCCTGTGCGACAGAATCTTCCTAGATGATGATAGGCGCTTCAGCATCAAGCTGGACGAGAACTTCGAAGTGGATACAGTAAGTCAGAACGACAAGTCTTTTTTCATAATTAAGCATGACATCTGCTTCATTTGCTTCAACTTATTTATTTTTTACTATTCTACTAGCGTATCCCCTGCCATGCAAGAGTTTTTGTATTGGATAAGATAGGTTGCAGTCGTACTATGGAGGTAAAGAAAGTTTACTTGAAGACCGAGCATGGTTAGATTTGCCACGAAAAATTATACAATTCAGATGACTACACCTATTTTGGATGCAAAACATGACAAGCACTATGCAAGACTTATGCATTTGAGCCTGATATGGTTATCACCTTTGATATTCGTCCGAAAGATGATATTGAAGGTAATACCGACATCTGAGTCAATGTGTAGACGCCTCCAGTTATACCATTATGTAAGTTTCTCAACCATATTTATGTCTTTGATATTTTTTATTCAAAAATAGTTGACAACTAATTTGTATTGTCAGCTTATTTCGGTGCAAGCAAACATGTTCAACGCTTGGTAGACAGGACCGTATACTGTGCCGGGGCTGAACTCAACTGCAAGGAGCTCAGTCATTATGTTTCATGGCTTGCGGATCTTGATACTGTCAAGACACATTTTCTTCCTGCATTTAGAAATGTTAGTACTGAAAATGTGCGACCAATAGTGTTCGTAATGAACTACGGTCACATCTATTTAGGAAGGATGGTAAGATTTTTACTATTTGTCCTCAGTGCATCTTTTCCATACATTATTTTTGAAGCTAAACTTCATTGCTAAGTATGTTACCATACGATGTTCTTCAACAGGGAGTCCAGATGAATGTTGTGCCTTATCGGATCGAGACTAAAGGTACCATGAGTATTATTATCTTACGGCCAAGATATCCTACAGATTACTTTAGTGCATTCAAGATTAGCGACGGATGCTTAATAGTGCAAGACTGGACCAAATATGTGATGGGGGAGCACAGAGAAGTACTAGGGGGCAGCAAACAGATGCGATACCCACGATTAGGAGACAGGTTCATCTGCATGCTCCAACTTGATCAAGGAGGAGAGCTATACATGTTTTATGTTATTTTACCTGCGAGAGAGCAGCAGGAGTGATTAGCTAGCTAGAAATGAGTTTGAAGATCATGATGTGCTACACTGTTACTATGATGATAAAATAGCTAGTGTTGGTGGTAATGACTATGATGATTATTATTAGCTAGTGTTAGTGGTGATTAAATAAATATTGTTGGTGATAATGACTATGATGATGATTAAATAGCTTGTGCTGGCGGATTAGATTCAAGTGGAGGCAACATGTGGTGCACATCGAAAGTACTACTAGTCCAAACTAGATCAAGTTTGTATTAGTAGTATACTTTTGACATGCACCACATATTGCCTCCACTTGAACCGAATCCACCTTCATTTGACACACTGTTATGGACATAATGATGTAAACCTCATAACTGGTATTGTACCAATATTTGTACGATGGAGAGAAAACCGCATAAATACACTAAAAATAAAAAAATAAAAAATGAATAGTAGTAACGATGGAGAGAAAACGCGTTGCCACTAGTTACATTAGCAGTAGCGTGGGTGTGAACAAACACTGCAGCTATTTGTCCTAGCAGTAGCGCGTGCCGGCACGCGCTACTGCTAAGCAATAGCTGTAGCGCCTTATTAGTAGCGCGCCTATCCGCGCTACTAGTGATCACAAAACCAGCGCTACTGCTAGGGTTTTCCCTAGTAGTGAATGAGTTAGTTGCAGGATGAAGTATTACAGAACGAGTAAAGAGACTTTCCGGTAATGAGATTGAACTAGGGATGATGATACCGACGATCGAATCTCGGGCAAGTAATATACCGATGACAAAGGAAACAACGTATGTTCTTGTGCTGTTCGACCGATAAAGATCTTCGTAGAAGATGTAGGAACCAATATGAGCTTCTAGATTCCTCTATTGGTTATTGACCGGAGATGAGTCTCCGTCATGTCTACATAGTTCTTGAACCCGTATGGTCCGCACGCTTAACGTTCGATGACGATATGTATTATGAGTTATGTTTTTTGATGACCGAAGTTTGTTCGGAGTCCTGGATGAGATCACGGACAGGACAAGGAGTCTCGAAATGGTCGAGACATAAAGATTTATATATTGTACGGCTATATTCTGACACCGGAAGTGTTCTGGAAAAGTTTCAGATAAAACCGGAGTGTCGGAGGGTTGCCAGAACCCCCCAGGAGAAGTTATGGGCCTTATGGGCCATAAGAGGGAAGCAAACCATCCCACAAGGGGCTGGTGTGCCCCCCCTTGGGCAGGAGGACGATTAGTACTAGGAGAAGGGGGGCGGCCCCCCTTTTCCTTCTCCTTCTCCCTTCCCCCTTTCCCACTCCGTGTGGGAGGTGGAATCCTACTAGGACTAGGGAGTCCTAGTAGGACTCCACACCTTGGCGCACCCCCTATGGCCATCTGCCTCTTCCTCTCCCTCCTTTATATACGGGGGCAGGGGGCACCCTAGAACACACAAGTTGATCTTTAGCCGTGTGCGGTGCCCCCCGCTATAGTTTCCACCTCAGTCATATCATCGTAGTGCTTAGACGAAGCCCTGCGTCGATAACTTCATCATCACTGTCACCACACCGTCATGCTGACTGATACGTCTCCAATGTATCTATAATTTATGAAGCATTCATGCTATTATATTATTTGTTTTGGATGTTTACGGGCTTTATTTTACACTTTTATATTATTTTTGGGACTAACCTATTAACCAGAGGCCCAACCCATATTGATGTTCTTGCCTATTTCATTGTTTCAAAGAAAAGGAATATCAAACGGAGTCCAAAAGGAATGCAACCTTCGGGAAAGTTATTTTTGGAACGGAAGCAATCCAAGGGACTTGGAGTGCACGTAAGGGAAACTTCAAGGAGGCCACAAGGCAGGGGGCACGCCCACACCCCCTGGGCGTGCCCTCCACCCTCGTGGCCCCCTCGTGGCTCGCCTGACCGACTTCTTTTGCCTATATATCTCGATATACCTTGAAACCATCGAGGAACACAATAGATCGGGACTTCCGCCGCCGCAAGCCTCTGTAGCCACCAAAAACCAATCGGCGCCCTGTTCCGGCACCCTACCGGAGGGGGGATCCTCACCGGTGGCCATCTTCATCATCCCGGCGCTCTCCATGACGAGGAGGGAGTAGTTCACCCTCGGGGCTGAGTGTATGTACCAGTAGCTATGTGTTTGATCTCTCTCTCTCTCTCTCATGTTCTTGATTCATCATGATCTTGATGTATTTCGAGCTTTGCCATTATAGTTGGATCTTATGATGTTTCTCCCTCTCTACTCTCTTGTAATGGATTGAATTTTCCCTTTTAAGTTATATTATCGGATTGAGTCTAAGGATTTGAGAACACTTGATGTATGTCTTGCCGTGCTTATCTGTGGTGACAATGGGATATTCACGTGATCTACTTGATTTTTGTTTTGGTGATCAACTTGCGGGTTCAGTGACCTTGTGAACTTATGCATAGGGGTTGGCACATTTTTTTCGTCTTGACTCTCCGGTAGAAAATTTGGGGCACTCTTTGAAGTACTTTGTGTTGGTTGAATAGATGAATCTGAGATTGTGTGATGCATATTGTATAATCATGCCCACGGATACTTGAGGTGACAATGGACTATCTAGGTGACATTAGGGGTTTGGTTGATTTGTGTCTTAAGGTGTTATTCTAGTATGAACTCTATGATAGATCGAACAGAAAGAATAGCTTCATGTTATTTTACTATGGACTCTTGAATAGATAGATCAAAAAGGATAACTTGGAGGTGGTTTCGTACCCTACCATAATATCTTCGTTTGTTCTCCGCTATTAGTGACTTTGGGGTGACTCTTTGTTGCATGTTGAGGGATTGTTATGTGATGCAGTTATGTTATTATTGTTGAGAGAACTTGCACTATTGAAAGTATGAACCTTAGGCCTTGTTTCCTACCATTGCAATACCATTTACGCTCACTTTTATCGCTTGCTACCTTGCTGTTTTTATAATTTCAGATTACAAATACCTTTATCTACCATCCATATTGCACTTGTATCACCATCTCTTCGCCGAACTAGTGCACCTATACAATTTACCATTGTATTGGGTGTGTTGGGGACACAAGATACTCTTTGTTATTTGGTTGCAGGGTTGTTTGAGAGAGACCATCTTCATCCTACGCCTCCCACGGATTGATAAACCTTAGGTCATCCACTTGAGGGAAATTTGCTACTGTCCTACAAACCTCTGCACTTGGAGGCCCAACAACGTGTACAAGAAGAAGGTTGTGTAGTAGACATCAAGCTCTTTTCGGGCACCGTTGTCGGGGAGGTGAGTGCTTGAAGGTATATCATTAGATCTTGCAATCAAATCTTTTTGTTTCTTGTTTTATCACTAGTTTAATCTATAAAATAAAACTACAAAAAAATGGAATTGAGTTTGGCTCATATGCTTCATCTTTTTAATATCTTTCATGAGAATGATGGTAAGGAAAATTGTGCTCAAGTGCTAGAAGAAGAAATCTATAAAATGTTTGGCACTAAATCTTTGAATGAGGAGCATTATTGCAATGTTATTAGTATGAATTCTTTGAATACCCATGATGCTAATGATATGCAAAGCCACAAGCTTGGGGATGCTATGTTTGATGAATATGATATTTTTTGTCCCCCAAGTTTTGATGAGAATATTTTTTCTGATGAAAGCATGCCTCCTATTTTTGATGATTATATTGATGAAAGTGGATTTGGAGAGGTCATGACTATATTTAGTGATGAATCCACTATTTTGGAAGAGGTTCCAATTGATTATGAGAACAAAGTTGCTATCTATGATGATTATTGTGATGACTTGTATGCTATTAATAATAATAATAACCATGAAACTTGTCATCATGATTTTAGTTTTCAATTGGGTTATGCTTCACATGATAATTATTTTGTTGAGTTTGCTCCCACTACTATTGATGAGAATAAATTTTCTTATGTGGAGAGTAATAAAAATTCTATGCTTGTAGATCATGAAAAGAATGCTTATGTGCTGGTTATATTGTTGAATTCATTCATGATGCTACTGAAAATTATTATGAGGGGGGAACATATGCTTGTAGGAATTGCAATAATATCAAGTTTCCTCTCTATGTGCTTAAAGTTTTGAAGTTATGCTTGTTTTGCCTTCCTATGATGTTGATTATTGTTCCCATAAGTTGTTTTCTCACAAAATCTCTATGCATAGGAAGTGGGTTAGACTTCAATGTTCTAGTCATATTCTTCATGTTGCTAGGGGCGTTAAACGATAGCGCTTGTTGGGAGGCAACCCAATTATAGTTTTGTTCCTTGCTTTTTTCTCCTGTTTAGTAATAAACAATTCATCTAGCCTCTTTTTAGAGGTGGTTTCATGTTTTAATTAATGTTTGTGCCAAGTAGAGCCTTTGGGAAGACTTGGGTGAAGTCTTTATGATCTTGCTGTAAAAAACAGAAACTTTTGCGCTCATGAGATTAGCTGCCATTGTTTAGGTTGATTCGTTTTACAGATGATTAATAGACAAATTCCTCAGGTACACCAATTTATTTCAGAATTTTTGGAGTTCCAGAAGTATACGTTTGATACATATTACTATAGACTGTTCTGTTTTTGACAGATTCTGTTTTCTATGTGTTGTTTGCTTATTTTGATGAATCTAGGAGTAGTATCGGAGGGTATGAACCATAGAGAACTTGGAATACAGTATATATTACACCAATATGAATTTAGAATGAGTTCACAACAGTACCTAAGTGGTGATTTATTTTCTTATACTAACGGAGCTTTCGAGTTTTGTTTTGAGTTTCGTGTTGTGAACGTTTCAAGTTTCGGGTAAAGATTTGATGGAATATGGAATAAGGAGTGGTAAGATCCTAAGCTTGGCGATTCCC
The DNA here is from genome assembly GCF_002162155.2 of Triticum dicoccoides. Classification (NCBI taxonomy): domain Eukaryota; kingdom Viridiplantae; phylum Streptophyta; class Magnoliopsida; order Poales; family Poaceae; genus Triticum; species Triticum dicoccoides. The sequence continues at coordinate 820,619,874 of NC_041385.1, forward strand.
AAGGCACCCCAAGGTAATATACAAGGACAACCAAGAGCCTAAGCTTGGGGATGCCCCAGAAGGCATCCCCTCTTTCGTCTTTGTTCATCGGTAAATTTACTTGGAGCTATATTTTTATTTGCCACATGATATGTGTTTTGCTTGGAGCATCATTTTATTTTGCTAGTATGTTCTTTCTGTTATTTAGAATTATGTTTTGCACCTTTATTTTCAATAAAAAGGTCAAGGATAGCCTTTACCATGCTTATTTTTCAAGTATACATGTTGCTGTTTCAAAACAGAAAGTTTACCGCTCTTGCAAAAATCCCCTAGGAAAGTCAGAGGATGATATAACGTTGAATCTTTTTGCATAATGAGCTCTGATAAATATTCTACAGCGTAGTATTTTTCTTATAATTGTTGGAGTTAGGGAAGTATGATGAATCTTGCATTCTTTACAGACTATACTGTTTTGGCAGATTGCTGTTATGTTTGCATATGCTTGCTTGTTTAATGATTCTATTGGAGGATAGGAGTATTAAATATGCAGAGACATTTAGTAGGCAATGCTGAATAATAATCTTTGTGATTTTTTACAGTAGAGAATGATAAGGTTTTTGCACTGTTTTAAACTAACTTATCTTACGAGTTCTAGTTGATTTTTGTGTGGATGAAGTTTTTGAGATTTAGGAAAACCGTGATATGAGAGGAATTAAGGAGATACAAAAGCTCAAGCTTGGGGATGCCCAAGGCACCCCAAGATAACATTCCAAGAAGTCTCAAGAATCCAAGCTTGGGGATGCCCCGGTAGGCATCCCACCTTTCTTCTTCAACAATTATCGGTTAGTATCGGTTGAACCTAAGTTTTTGCTTCTTCACATGAGTTGTGCTATCCTTAAAAGGTCATTTTGTTTTGTTTTGCTTGCTGTTTGAATAAAATACCAAGATCTGAAATTCTTAAATGAGAGAGTGTCTTCACATGGCTACATAATTATTTAACTACTCATTGATCTTCACTTATATCTTTTTGGAATAATTTGTCATTTACTCGTGTTCTTCACTTATATCCTATGAGTAAATGGTTGAATGAGTTGAATGTCATAAATCTGAAATTATATATGTTTCATATGCTTACCCTGTTGGGATTAATGACTTCACATCTAAGAAGTGGAGGTAGTAAATTTATTGAAGGTTGGCAAGCATTGTATTGGTCACTTGAACCATTCATGAAAGAATATTGAAGGAAGACAGATTTCACACACAAATATACTATCTTGGACATCTTCTATGATTGTGAGCCCCGTTAATTATTTTCAAACCTGAGAAAATTAGTTTAAGTTGGACAAGGAAGACAACGTAATGAGTTATGCTTGGGTGTATTTGTATAGAAGTTATATTGTTATAGATCCTCCAACATGTGGTGCTTGCTATTTAGAATCCTTTGCTAGCCTAAATATCTGTACTAAGCGGGAATACTGCTTGTGCATCCAAATTCCTTGAACCAAGTTTCTTCCATGAGTGTCCACCATACCTACATATATGCGGTATTTACCTGCCGTTGCAAGTAAATTTGCATGTGCCAAACTCTAAACCTTCAAATAATAATCTGTTTTGTATGCCCGAATCGCTCATGTAGCAACTAGGGGCTATCAGTATCTTCCATGCTAGGTGGGTTATTCTCACGATGAGTGGACTCCGCTCATCATTCACGAGAAAAATGGCTAGCAACTGGGATGCATAGTCCCATGATCAAAATATCAAAATCAAATCAAAATAATTGCAAACAAAAACTCCCCCAGGATTGATGTTAGTTGGGGGCACCCATTGTTTCGGGCAAGCCATGGATTGATGATTGTTGGTGGAGGGGGATTAAAAACTTTACTATTCTGTTTGGGAACCGCCTATAATGTATGTAGTATGGAAGATATTGGGAACTCTTGGTTGTTATGTTGACAATGAGATCATACCTCTCAAAATTATTTATCTCTATTTCCAAATCGAGCTCTGGCACCTCTGCAAATCCATGCTTCCCTCTGCGAAGGGACTATCTTTTACTTTTATGCAAGAGTCAGTAGTATTCCTTCTCATCCCTACCTACTCTTTAGTTGGCAAGCATCGTGTGTTGGGGAAAGATGTAAGCATATATGGTCATGCAAATATATTTGATCATGAATTATTATTGTTGAAAATTATCTATATGATAAGTGAGTTGGGAGGCGAAACACTAATCCCCTATCTTTCTTTGTGTTTGATGGATGCTATTTGTTCTAAGAATATGCTTTGAGTGGTAGCAATCATGGAGGACTATATGATAGTTGAGTATGTGGAGTTTGCTAAATCAAAGCTCTAACATAGACCCTTCCTGAAAATAAGATGAATTGTAATTGTTTGATGACTGAGAATAAAGTTTGCTAGTTTTCAAGAAAGTTTATGGTCTATGATTTAACATGTGAATAGCTTGTTACTTGATCTTGTGAAGTTTTATGAGATGAACTACTTGATGATGTTATGTACCTAGGGTAGGGTCATGGACCTATCTAGGATACCATACCAAAGGACATCCTTAGACGAAGCTACCTTTCAGTCGACCAAGAGGGACTTCACTCGACGAACTCAAGGACACTCGACGACGAAGATAGCCACTCAACCATGGAGCTAACCACTCGACGGCCAGGAGACCTAAAGTCACTCAGCACGCAACGGTCTGTCATTAAGTAGCTTTAATAGTCTTCATAGAACTTTATGAGGGCGTTGCCAGTAACCCCCTGTCTTAATGTACTTTAAACCCTGCATAACTGAGGGCCGGAGGGGTCTAGCAAACTCTATATAAGCCACCCCCCTCCTCAGTGTAGAGGGTTCGCACCCCTGTAACTCATATACACATAAACCAGTCGACTGCCTCCGGGCTCCGAGATGTAGGGCTATTACTTCCTCAGAGAAGGGCCTGAACTCGTTAAACACTCGTGTGTACAACTACTCCATAGCTAGGATCTTGCCTCTCCATACCTACCCCCCATTCTACTGTCAGACTTAGAACCACGGCAGTTGGCGCCCACCTTGGGGCAGGTGTCTTAGCGACTTTTTGGAGAAGTTGCAATTTGTCCGATTGCCTTCATCATGGTTTCTGGCGGAGCTCTGGTCGAGGGCCGCGAGATCCGTCTCGGCGCGCTCTCTTTCATCACCGATGACTCCGCTTGGCTCCAGGAGGCACCACTCGACATCGACGCGCTCCCCGTCCGCGGGGCGACGCACTTTCAGGCGTGTGTCCGCGGCGTCCTGCTGTGGCAGCCGTCGACCCCATACCGATCGACTCCTGTGCCGTCCTCCCTCCCTGTCTCCCGCCAGCGGAAGCGCTCTGGTCGGTCGAGGCTTTAGCGATGGGTGAGACACGCAGTGGCTCGCCAATCGGCCACCACCCAAGTCGCGGCGATTGAGCCCGACGAATCTCTCTACGGCCTGTTCGATCTATCGACCGGCTCCGTAGATACTGCATCCGAGTGCGACAGCAGTGATCCAGCGGCGGAGGTCCTGATGGTCAATGGGCCTCGTAGCCCTCCCGGTTTCCCCCGCATCGACGGGATGGACGATGGAGGTGACCCCACTCAGGCCCACGAAGAATATCAGCCCGGGCCGCTCACCTCTCAGCAAAGAGAAGATCTTCGCCGCCGGAACATGGATGCCCTGCATATACTCCCATCGCAGGAGAAACTCCTGAGGCTCGTGCCTTGGAAGAGGCGCGTTTGGCCAACTTGGTTGAACGCACTCGACTGGAGAACCTCCAGCGAGCACTCGACAAGCGTGCGCGTCAACGAGTACCCGACTCCAGCCGATGTCAGCTCTTTCCGCAACCAACTCAGGTATATCGAACCCCGATTCAGAATTTGGCAGCTGCAGCCCGTATAGCAGAGTCAATTCAGCCCTCTCAGTCGGAGGCTGGAAGAGGCTTGATGTAGATCAGAGATTTGCTCCGGGCGGCAGGAGATCAGAATTCAGTTGTGTCACAGTCGCGCAACAGGATTCACAGTCGATCCGTCGCTGCGAATACTGTTCAGTCGGCTCACAGCCCAAGGTCGCCTCTGAGGCGCGTGGGACGTGAAGACCGGCGGGACCACTATGATGATCGATTTGATCGTGACGACAGGCGTCGAATGCCCTCTCCTCCCCCGAGAAGTGGGTCTAACGCTCATCGGCAGCAAGATGACAGGCGCCAACTCAGTGTTGGGCGGAGAGTTCCAGTCGACCCCACAGAGCCGGGATTTGACGCGAGATCCATCATCGTGCAAGGTTTGGTCGACCGAAACAGAGCTCACAGAGGTGGCCATGACAGAGATGTGCCCACAAGTAGCCGAGTCCACGTTTCAGGTCCAGAATGCTTTAGCAGAGCCATCAGAGCCGCAGTGATACCCCCCAACTTCAGGTTGGCGACTGGGGTAAGTAAGTTCACCGGAGAGTCTAAGCCTGAAACTTGGCTTGAAGATTACCGAGTGGATGTGCAAATTGGTGGCGGTAATGATGAGGTGGCCACGAAGCATTTGCCACTTATGCTAGAGGGTTCGGCCAGGGCGTGGTTGAATCAGTTAGCTCCTAGCAGCATTTACACCTGGCAAGATCTTTCCCGAGTGTTCGTCAGGACATTCGAGGGAACTTGCAAGCGACCGGCCGGATTGACAGAGCTGCAAGTTTGCGTACAAAAGTCGAGTGAAACATTGAGAGATTACATCCAGAGATGGATCACTTTGCATCATACTGTAGAGAATGTGTCAGACCATCAAGCGGTCTGCGCCTTCAAGGATGGCGTCAAGAACAGAGAGTTGAGCCTGAAGTTTGGTCGAACAGGAGATATGACCCTGAGTTGGATGATGGAAATAGCCACCAAGTACGCCAATGGCGAAGAAGAGGACCAACTCCGGAGTGGCAAGTACAAGCCGAGTCAGTCGGAGAAAGGAAACTCCAGTCGGAAGCAGAAGCGGAAGGCCGAGCCGGCTACTCCTGGAGAGGCTCTGGCCGTGACTCAGGGCAAATTCAAGGGGAAGCCCAAAGGATCTTGGGACCCCAAGAAGGTAAAGGATAAGGAAGGTAATGACGTGATGGATCTACCGTGTCATATCCACACGAAGAAAGACGAAGAGGGTAACTTCATCTACCCAAAGCATACCACTCGCCAGTGTCGGCTCTTAATCCAGCAGTTTCAAGGAAAACAGCCGAAGGACAAAGAGAAGGAGTCGGACAAGTTCGAGGACAAGGAGGACAGTGATGGAGAGTACCCTCATGTCAACTCCACTCTGATGATTTTTGCTGATGTAGAGAGCAAAAGTCGACTGAAAGTGATCAACCGTGAGGTCAATATGGTCGCCCCGGCGACACCAAGCTATCTGAGATGGTCGCAAACTCCCATTACTTTCGACCAGTCTGATCACCCTTCTCACATTGCCACCCCTGGGAGGCAAGCGCTGGTGGTTGACCCAGTCGTCGAAGGCACTCGACTGACGAAGGTATTGATGGATGGCGGCAGTGGATTGAATATACTGTATGCAGAGACGCTCAAGGGAATGGGCATTCCGATGTCCAGGGTCGGTTCTAGCAACATGAGTTTTCACGGAGTCATCCTTGGAAAGAAGGCTGAGTCACTCGGCCAAATAGCTCTGGATGTAGTGTTCGGCGACTCGAAGCATTTCCGCAAAAAGAAGCTGACATTTGAAGTCGTGGATTTCCGAAGCGCCTACCACGCTATTTTGGGAAGACCAGCCTATGCTCGCTTCATGGCTCGACCATGTTATGTGTACCTCAAATTAAAGATGCCTGGCCCCAAAGGCGTGATCACTATCACTGGCAGCTGGAAGAAGGCAGAAGAGTGTTTCCAGAAAGGCTCAAAGATTGCGGATGACCAGATAACAGTGGTAGAGCTGGAGGAATAGAAGAAAAATGCAGATCCGAGTGATTTGTTGCGGGCCAATAAGCCCGCCACAGAGTCAGCATTTCAGTCGTCTGGGGAGACGAAGCCAGTTCATATCCACCCGACTGACCCCAATGCAGCTCCGACCCATATTTCCACAACACTCGACTCTAAATAGGAAGAAGCGCTCATCCAGTTCCTTCGTGAGAACTGGGACATCTTTGCACGGAAGCCAGCTGACATGCCGGGTGTTCCCAGGGGGCTGGCTGAGCATCGCCTTAGAGTCGACTCAAAAGTGAAACTTGTTAAAGAACATCTTCGACGGCCTGCCGTTCAGAAGAAAAAAGCCATTGGCGAGGAGGTGGCTCGACTCCTTGCAGCAGAGTTTATCCGAGAGATATACCACTCCGAGTGGCTTGCCAATGTCGTCATGGTTCCCAAGAAGGACAACTCACTTCGCATGTACATTGATTTCAAACATATCAATCGGGCCTGCCCAAAAGATCATTTTCCTCTCCCTCGCATCGACCAAATTGTCGACTCGACCGCAGGGTGCGAGAGATTGTCTTTTTTAGACGCTTATTCCGGGTATCATCAGATCCGTCTGTATGGACCTGACGAAATCAAAACAGCTTTCATCACTCCATTCGGGTGCTTCTGCTATATCACCATGCCATTCGGCCTCAAGAATGCCGGAGCCACATTCATGAGAATGATTCAAAAGTGTTTACTCACTCAAATCAGTCGGAATGTGGAAGCGTACATGGATGATATCGTGGTCAAGTCGCGAAAGGGTTCCGACCTATTGACTGGCGTAGCTGAAACATTTGCCAATCTCAGAAGGTATGATATCAAGCTCAATCCATCGAAGTGCACATTCGGAGTACCTGGCGGAAAGCTACTCGGTTTTCTCGTTTCAGAACGAGGAATCGATGCTAACCCAGAAAAAGTTGGCACCATACTCCGAATGAACCGCCCTGTGCGTGTGCACGACGTCCAGAAGCTTACTGGATGCTTGGCCGCGTTAAGTCGATTCATCTCTCGCCTCGGTGAAAAGGCATTGCCCCTTTACCGATGAAGAAGGAAGACAAGTTCGAGTGGACTCCAGAAGCTGATGCAGCGTTTGCCGAGTTAAAAACTCTGCTCTCCACCCAGCCGGTGCTTGCTGCTGCAATCAGCAAAGAGCCTCTGTTGCTTTATATTGCAGCCACGGGACAAGTCGTCGGTATAGTACTTACGGTCGAGCGGGAAGAAGAAGGGAAAGCCTTCAAAGTTCAGCGCCCAGTATATTATCTCTCTGAAGTTTTGACCCCATCGAAGCAAAGATATCCTCATTATCAGAAGCTTGTATATGGGATCTACATGACCATGAAGAAGGTTGCTCATTATTTCTCTGATCATGACATTACAGTCATCAGCGACGCACCATTGTCAGAGATTCTGCACAACAGAGATGCAACTGGTCGAGTGGCTAAATGGGCGATTGAACTCCTTCCCCTTGATGTCAAATTCGAGGCAATGAAAGCCATTAAGTCCCAGGCTATAGCAGATTTCCTTGCCGAGTGGATTGAGCAACAGCAGCCGACTCAAGTTCACTCGGAGCATTGGACCATGTTCTTTGATGGATCTAAGATGTTAAATGGTTCTGGTGCTGGGGTTGTTTTGGTTTCCCCCCAAGGAGATAAACTCAGATATGTGCTCCAAATCCACTTTGATTCCTCCAACAATACAGCAGAATATGAAGCACTCTTGTATGGGTTGTGCATGGCCATTTCACTCGGCGTCTGTCGCCTTATGGTCTATGGCAACTCAGATTTAGTGGTCAATCAGGTGATGACGGAATGGGACGTTAGAAGCCCAGCCATGACTGGATACTGCAATGAAGTGAGGAAGCTCGAAAAGAAGTTCGAAGGGTTAGAGCTCCACCACATACCCCGACTGAAAAATCAAGCAGCTGATGATTTGGCGAAGATAGGATCCAAGAGAGAAGCAATCCCCAGTGATGTGTTCTTGGAGCATATCCACACTCCGTCAGTCGTAGAAGATCCTTTTATCGATGAAGCTCCGCAACCTAAGAGTGTTACGGATCCGACTGAGGTTGAAGTCCCAGCAGTGGTCGACCTGATCATGGAAGTTTTAGTGATCACTCCCGATTGGACAGTACCATATATCGCGTATATCTTGAGGAAAGAACTCCCGGAGGACGAAGAAGAGGCTCGACAGATCGTCCGCCGATTTAAGGCCTTTACTGTGATAAGGGGACAGCTGTACAGAGAAAGCGCAACTGGAGGTGGTCAGAAATGCATAACACGGGAGGAAGGTCGAATAATCCTTGATGACATCCACTCGGGGACCTGTGGCCATCATGCGTCCTCTTGGACCATCGTGGCCAAAGCATACCGAGCCGGATTTTATTGGCCAAGAGCGAATGAAATGGCGAAGGAGATAGTCGACAAGTGCGAGGGATGTCAATTTTACTCCAATATGTCACACAAGCCCGCGTCAGCTTTGAAGACTATACCACTCGTCTAGCCCTTTGCAGTATGGGGTTCGGATATGGTCGGTCCTTTCAGAACAGGCAGAAGCGGTTTTACCCATGTGCTGGTAACAGTCGACAAGTTCACCAAGTGGATCGAAGCTAAACTCATCAAGAACCTCGATGCCGGTACTGCTGTCAGCTTCATCAGAGAATTGATATTCAGATATGGAGTCCCGCATAGCATCATCACTGAACACGGGTCAAACTTCGATTCCGAAGAGTTCAGAGCTTTCTGCACGTCTCAAGGCACACGAGTCGACTATGCTTCAGTCGCTCATCCACAGTCGAATGGACAGGCAGAACGAGCCAACGATTTGATTCTCAAAGGGTTGAAACCCCGTTTCATGCGTGATCTTAAGCATGCGGCTGGTGCATGGGTCGACGAACTTCCCTCGGTGCTTTGGGGGTAAAGGACCACGCCCAACCGGTCGACTGGAAGAACTCCATTCTTCTTGGTCTACGGAGTTGAAGTAGTCTTGCCGAGTGACCTTCTCCACAATGCTCCCCGGGTCGAGCTCTACACCGAAGCTGAAGCAGAACAAGCGCGGCAGGATGCAGTCGACCTTTTAGAGGAAGAAAGGGAGATGGCTCTGATCAGATCGACCATTTACCAACAAGACTTGCGTCGCTTCCACGCCAAAAACGTAAAGAGTCGAGCCTTCCAGGAAGGAGATTTAGTTCTCCGAGTGGACCAGCAGAAACCACACAAGCTTGCTCCTTCTTGGGAAGTTCCCTTCATCGTCACCAAGGTTCTCCACAATGGAGCATACCGTCTTTACAATGTCGAGCATCAGATCGACGAGCCCCGAGCTTGGAACGCGGAGCTTCTCTGCCCCTTTTACACATAAGTATTCACTCGGATGAGTTGTAATAAAAGTACTTCTGTAGTTTATTTATCAAAGACAAGAGCTTTATAATTTTCCCGGTAATCGTTATTTCTTTTGTCCACACAAAACAATCCCCCAGTGGGTGGCTTGGCTGCGAATCCGATTCGTCCCAAGTCTGTAAAAAAAATCCTAACCGAGTCGTGAGCCAGTCTCCCACACGAAGGCTTAGCTGCGAAATCCGTTTCGCCTAAGATAAACAAAATCCTACCGAGTGGTAAGCCAGCCTTCCACTCGGAGGCTTAGCTGCAGTCCAAGTACTCGCCTAAGATAAACAAAATCCTACCGAGTGGTAAGCCAGCCTTCCAATCGGAGGCTTAGCTGCAGTCCAAGTACTCGCCTAAGATAAACAAAATCTTGTCGAGTGGTAAGCCAGCCTTCCACTCGAAGGCTTAGCTGCAGTCCAAGTACTCGCCTAAGATAAACAAAATCCTACCGAGTGGTAAGCCAGCCTTCCACTTGGAGGCTTAGCTGCAGCATTGCGCTCGTCTAAGTACAAATACAACATGCGCTTTGCAAGGAGGACGAGGTGCATGTCGACTGCTACCCTCTCCTTTCGAGCTATGCCACAAATACAACATGCGCTCTGCAAGGAAGACGAGGTGCAGGTCGACTGCTACCCTCTCCTTCCGAGCTACGCCACAAATACAACGTGCGCTCTGCAAGGAGGACGAGGTGCAGGTCGACTTCTACCCTCTCCTTCCGAGCTACGCCACAAATACAACATGCGCTTTGCAAGGAGGACGAGGTGCAGGTCGACTGCTACCCTCTCCTTCCGAGCTACGCCACCAATACAAAACCCTACCGAGTGGAGAGCAGACCTCCCACTCGGGGGCTTAGCTGCAGCCCAGTGCTCGCCTAAGTTCTTGAAAATCCTACCGAGTGGAGAGCAAACCTCCCACTCGGAGGCTTAGCTGCAGCCCAGTGCTCGCCTAAGTATCTGAAATCCTACCGAGTGGAGAGCAGACCTCCCACTCGCGGGCTTAGCTGCAGCCCCAGTGCTCGCCTAAGTATCTGAAATCCTACCGAGTGGAGAGCAAACCTCCCACTCGGGGGCTTAGTTGCAGCCCCAGTGCTCGCCTAAGTATCTGAAATCCTACCGAGTGGAGAGCAAACCTCCCACTCGGGGGCTTAGCTGCAGCCCCAGTGCTCGCCTAAGTATCTGAAATCCTACCGAGTGGAGAGCAGACATCTCACTCGGGGGCTTAGCTGCAGTCCAGTGCTCGCCTAAGTTTTTGAAAATCCTACCGAGTGGAGAGCAAACCTCTCACTCGAAGGCTTAGCCGCAGCCCAGTGCTCGTCTAAGTATATTGGGGAACAAGTCGATTGCAATGAGCGCTTCGCTTTAACCTGCAAAAGACACCTCAAACCAAATGCAAACATATTCAACGTTGAATCCAAGTTCGGATAACACCTAATGGAACCGAAAGTGCTCAGGCGCTAAGCCTGTTAAGGTTTGTCGGTTACAAAACTCACTCGGCATACCGAGGCAAATTTAAAGTATCAAGCTCAGAAGTTTTTTACCCCTCTTCTGGAGGCCTGGAAGGCGTAACAAACTCGTCCAGGTCGATTCCATCTGCAATTCGAGTGGCGGTGGCGATGAAGGTCTCCATGAAGGATCAGAAATCGTGCTTCTTGGTGTTAGCCACCCTAAGGGCCACCAGCTTGTTCTCTCGCGCATCCTTGCAATGAACGCGGACCAGAGACAGAGCAACATCCGCACCACACCTGGCCGAAGACTTCTTCCACTCCTGCACTCGACTTGGGACCTCGTTCAGTCGAGTCATCAGAGACTCGAGGTCGTTCTGGAGCGTCTCTCTTGGCCAGAGTGTTGTGTCGATGCGAGAAGTTGCGACCTTCAGCCTTGCGAGATAGTCGATGACAGCAGCAACACAAGATTCAAGCCGAAGCACATTCATGGCGACTTCATCTTTCACGGGAGAGTTGATGGGGTCCAGGTTTACTTCCAGTCGACCAGTCTCCTCTTCAAAGTTCTGGCAAAATTCTGCAAGCACAACCACCGAGTCAAGACAGCAGTCGGAGGTTACAGTTAAAATACTTGTTTGATACAAAAGATTACCTTCAAGCATGAGGAACAACTTCTTGTCGAGTCCACCCAGATAAGCCTCCAGATCGTTCTTCTTTCTCACCAACTCATTGGCCTTGTCATTCAGGGTGGTCTTGTCACTTTTCAGTCGACTGACCTCCTGGTTGGCAGCATCAAGAGCAGCTTTCAGATTGGTGTTTTCTTCTTCAAGCTTGGTCACTGAAGCCAGCTTCTCATCTGCAAGCTTGGTCTTCTCTAAAGAAGTTTTTTGCATCTTAGCCAAGTCAAGGTCTTGCTTCTTCAGGGCATCCCTCACTTTGTCTACAAAGTTACAGTGAGATTAAGAATCGGAAACAAGTGAGAGGCAAAGGCAGTTGTTGAAGGCCTCACCAAACATACCTTTAGCTTCCTCCTTCGCCTTCGTCAAGTTTTCTTGGGCCAGTTTCAGATCAAGCTCGAGCTGAATGTGTTTGTTCTCCAACTCAGTGTAACGAGCCGCAAGGTCACATGATTTCTACGAAGAACCAATCGACAGATGTCAAAGACAATTCACTTCCGAGTGACTAAGGAAAAATCATAGCATTTCTAAGACTATGGCCGAATACAAACATTCGACCACAGTCTCGGGGACTACACCCAGTGGGTGTACTCAGCGTGCCCCCACTAGTTTCATCAGTTAGAGTCGACCAGTCGACCAACAAAAAAAACAGGAGATGTTCTTCAGACTATAGTCGACTGCCAGCAGTCGACCACAGTCTCGGGGACTACACCCAGTGGGTGCACTCAGCGTGCCCCCACCGGTCTATGAATCTATTCGACCTAGTCGAGTAAGGAAAAAACTTAAGACATAAAGCCTATGGTCGACTGCCAGCAGTCGACCATAACCTTGGGGACTACACCCAATGGGTGCACTCAGCGTGCCCCCACTAATCCGGAATTTCAATCGACACACCCAGTGGGTGTAGGACAAACTCTAAGAATTTCAGAAAGAAGAGTTTTCAGATATCATATCCTAACAGAACAGGCAGTGACCGACTGACCTGAACATTACTCTGAAGAGCCGAACTGGCGTCATAGGCTGCCTGGCTGGCTTCTCGTATTGCCTTCACTTGCTCCATCATGACCCCCGCTTGGCGTATTGCTTCTTTCGCAGCACTAGCTTGGTCTTCTAGAACGTGGTAGGTTGAGAAAAGCGAGGGTTGAGCAGCACTCGACGATGAAGGACGAGCACTCGTCAACGGCACCGCAAAGGTTACGGTAGGCCGAGTGACATTGTCTCCCTCGACGACCAACGTCTCGGGTGCTGGCACGTCCTGAGTCGCCTTGCCAGCAGACGCTTTCTTGCTCCTCCTCCGCATTGGAGGTTCCTCGTCGTCCTCGTCGGGAAGATCGATAACGACGTTAGATGAAGCTGCAGAAAAAGAATCAAAATTAGAGACAAGAAGCCAATCGACTGAAGACGGAACTACAAGAGTCATACGAGGTTTTGAAGTAACAGCATCCTCCACCTACTGATCTCCAGCTCTGGCCGAGGTATCAGAAGTAGCAGCACTGCAGTTTCAGAAGACAGTCGATGAGCTCATGAGTCGACCAAGAATAAGTTCATGAGGAGCAGACAAATTCAAGCTACACCATTACCCTGAGATAGTGGGGATCACCATCTTCATCTTCGGCAAGACCTTCGCCGACTTCGACGGCGCCACCCAAGATTGCTTCGGAGCTTTCTCAGTCGGCACCGGAGAAGTAGTCCGAGGGCGCTTGGACGACTGCGTGACGATTGCGACCCCCTTACCGCGCTCGACCGTGGGATCATGGACAAGCTTCGAGCGTCTTTCCAAGCGAGGAGGTACAACTTCCTCCTCCGCCTCCTCTTCTTCCTCCTCACTAGAGTCATCACCCTCACCATCGTCGTCAGCATCCGAATCCCACTCCTTCGGGCTTTCGCCCCCACTTCCTTCCTCCTCCTCAGTCGGTGTTTGCGCTCCATTGGGCATCGAGTATAACTCCGTGGTGGCCTGTCAGGCAACAAAGCAAAACAAAGATCACTCGACCAATTCGCAGCAAAGCAGAATGAATAAAGCAAGATTGCAATTGGAAATAAGTGGCCATACTGTGTCCGGTGTGTAGGTACAGTCGAGTGGCGGGATCCTCCTAGGCCCTCGAGGGTTGTCCTTATTCCCCGTCATTGCGGCCACCCACCTTTCCAGTGTGGCGTCGTCGACCGCTTCTGGATGAACCCGAGTGGTGTCTTCGGTACCACAATACAGCCACATCGGATGGCCTCGGTACTGAAGTGGTTGGATGCGTCGCCTAAGGAAGACTCCAGAAGATCCATACCCGTCACTCCATCCCTAACGAGTTGGACTACGCGCTCCATCAGCATTTTTACCTGAGCTTTCTCCTCAGGAAGCACTTTCAGAGAAGAGGGTTTGTCCACTCGGTCCATGGAAAACGGAGGGAGACCAGTCGACTGCCCCGGTGTCGGCTTGTCTTGGCAGTAAAACCAAGTCGACTGCCACCCTCTGACCGACTCAGGAAGGGTCATGGCTGGGAAAGTACTCTTATTCCTCATCTGAATCCCAAGACCCCCGCACATCTGGATAACCTTAGTCCTCTCGTCACCCCGACTCGCCTTCTTCACCGTCTGTGAGCGACAGGTGAATATGTGCTTAAAGAGACCCCAATGACGTCGACAACCCAGGAAGTTCTCGCACATGGAAATGAAAGCAGCGAGATGGGCGATAGAATTGGGAGTGAAATGGTGGAGTTGCGCCCCAAAGAAGTTCAAGAACCCTCGGAAGAAAACACTCGGCGGCAGAGAGAATCCACGATCGATATGAGTGGCTAGGAGGATGCACTCACCCTCCTGTGGCCGCGGTTGACACTCGGACCCCGGAAGCCTTGCTGACCCATGGGGGATCAGACCCTCGTTGGCCAGGTCATTGAGATCCGTCTCGGTGATAGTCTAGCGGATCCAATCCCCTTGGACCCAACCCTCTGGCAGGCGGGATCTTGACGAAGATCCGACCTGACTGGACGCTCTCCCCTTCGCTTTCCCCGCCGCCGTCGCCTTCTTCGCGCGCTCCAAGGCCGCCGTCTTCTCCTTCACCATTGTCGCCGGCGAAGCGCGCGAGGAGTGGATAAGCAGAGGCGAGAGCAGGCGCAGCAGGCGGAGGCAAAAGAGGGCTGAGAGAAGAATGGGAAGGCACTGTTCAAAAAACCCTTGCCCGTCGCTTTATATAAGGACACTTCCGAGTGGCTGACGAGTAGGCCCGGGCGGTCCTGTCACATCCCGAAACAGTCGCGCACGCACGATATGTGGCGAAAAAGGCGGCGCGGAAATCGAGGCGTCCACGCCTTATCCCATCCGAGTACCGCGGTCCGCCCCGCTTCGCGCGCTTCCCAAAATTCGGATCCCGCAAAATCCGCTAACAGCAGATCAATCTGTCAGACGATATCTTTCCTGCGATCCGTCGCTTGGAAGTTCACTAAAGTTCAAAAGTTCACTCGATAGAAGACAAGAATGGATCAAGGCGACTGAAGTAAAAGTTGATGGCAACGCCGAAAGAAGTATCGCCGATCCAGGATATGACATAATCAAAGCACGGGAAATAGGTCGGAGAACATCATCAACTCCTTCCTCACTCAAACCTCGATCCATTCGGGGGCTAATGATGATGTTATGTACCTAGGGTAGGGTCATGGACCTATCTAGGATACCATACTAAAGGACATCCTTAGACGAAGCTACCTTTCAGTCGACCAAGAGGGACTTCACTCGACGAACTCAAGGACACTCGACCATGAAGCTAACCACTCGACGGCCAGGAGACCTAAAGTCACTCAGCACGCAACGGTCTGTCATTAAGTAGCTTTAATAGTCTTCATAGCACTTTATGAGGGCGTTGCCAGTAACCCCCTGTCTTAATGTACTTTAAACCCTGCATAACTGAGGGCCGGAGGGGTCTGGCGAACTCTATATAAGCCACCCCCTCCTCAGTGTAGAGGGTTCGCACCCCTGTAACTCGTATACACATAAACCAGTCGACCGCCTCCGGGCTCCGAGACGTAGGGCTATTACTTCCTCACAGAAGGGCCTGAACTCGTTAAACACTCATGTGTACAACTACTCCATAGCTAGGATCTTGCCTCTCCATACCTACCCCCCATTCTACTGTCAGACTTAGAACCACAACACTACTGTTATGACATATAATGATGCTAGAAAAGGTGATTGAAATTATCATTGATCAAACTTTTGCACCTGCTAGCATTCACACGTCATAAATTCTTTCTTTTATCATTTGCCTAATCGAGGACGAGCCGGAATTAAGATTAGGGATGCTGACACGTCTCCAACGTATCTATAATTTATGAACCATTCATGCTATTATATTATCTGTTTTGGATGTTTACGGGATTTATTATGCACTTTTATATTATTTTTGGGACTAACCTATGAAGCGGAGGCCCAGCCCATATTGATGTTTTCTTGCCTATTTCAGTGTTTCGAAGGAAAGGAATATCAAACGGAGTCCAAACGGAATGAAACCTTCGGGAAAGTTATTTTTGGAACGGAAGCAATCCAGGGGACTTGGAGTGCACGTAAGGGAAGCTTCAAGGAGGCCACAAAGCAGGGGGTGTGCCCACCCCCCTAGGCGCGCCCTCCACCCTCTGGGCCACTCGTGGATTCCCTGACCGACTGCTTTCTCCTATATATCTCCATATACCCAAAAACCATCGAGGAACACTAGAGATTGGGAGTTCCGCCGCCGCAAGACTCTGTAGCCACCAAAAACCAATCGGGGCCATGTTCCGGCACCCTGCCCGAGGGGGGATCCCTCACCGGTGGCCATCTTCATCATCCCGGTGCTCTCCATGACGAGGAGGGAGTAGTTCACCCTCGGGGCTGAGGTATGTACAAGTAGCTATGTGTTTGATCTCTCTCTCTCTCTCTTTCTCTCTCGTGTTCTCGATTCGGCATGCTCTCGATGTATTGCAAGCTTTGCTATTATAGTTGGATCTTATGATGTTTCTCCCCCTCTGCTCTCTTGTAATGGATTGAGTTTTCCCTTTGAAGTTATCTTATCGGATTGAGTCTTTAAGGATTTGAGAACACTTGATATATGTCTTGCCATGCTTATCTATGGTGACAATGGGATATTCACGTGATCTACTTGATGTATGTTTTGGTGATCAACTTGCTGGTTCAGTGACCTTGTGAACTTATGTAGAGGGGTTGGCACATGTTTTCATATTGACTCTCCGGTAGAAACTTTGGGGCACTCTTTGAAGTACTTTGTGTTGGTTGAATAGATGAATCTGAGATTGTGTGATGCATATCGTATAATCATGCCCCCGGATACTTGAAGTGACGAAGAGGAGGAGGAGGAGGAGGAGGAGAAAGAA
>NC_041385.1:820637267-820642809 GCF_002162155.2 Triticum dicoccoides
CGACCTCCGACACCCTGACACCACACCCCTGACCCCGACCCCCGACGACCCCCAACACCCCGACTAAGGGAGTCCTGGATTAAGGGGTATCCGAAGAGCCGGACTATATACATCGTCCGGACTATTGAAGCGTGAAGATACAAGACTCAAGACTTTGGCCCGTGTCCGGATGGGACTCTCCTTTGCGTGGAAGACAAGCTTGGCGATCCGGATATTATATTTTCTTCCTTGTAACCAACTCCATGTAAACCCTAGCTCTCTCTCCGGTGTCTATATAAACCGGAGATGATGGTCCTTAGAAGGCCGATCACAATTATAATCATACCATCATAGGCTAGTGATACGTCACTACTAGGGAAAAGCCTATACACAGAATCTTAGCAGCAGCGCGGTTCAAAAAGGAGCGCTGCTGCAAACTAGTAGTAGCGTGTGTCGTGTAAACTCGCTGCTGATAAGGATTTAGCAGTAGCACGCTCGGCCTAAAACGCGCTGCTACAAATATCGACCAACGGTTTTCACCTAACTCTAAGTACCAGTAGCGCGGTCGCAAGAACCGCGCTACTGCTAAGTATGTAGGAGTAGCGCGCTTTTTCCGGGATCGCTGCTGGTAAATTTCAAATTGCCACACTTTTTTGTCCCAGTTAGCAGTAGCGCCGTATCCCAAAGCGCGCTGCTGCTAAATCCTTAACAGCAGCGCGTTTTATGTCCCGCGCTACTGCTAACCCGCACCAACCCAACACCTTTCCCCACCCGTCCCTCCCCTCCCCCTCCTCTTTTCCCTTCCCCCTACCTCCCCCTCCTCTCTTCCCTTCCCCCTACCTCCACCACATGCTCCCACTCTCACTCTTCTTCTTCTCCTCAATACTTCTCCCCCATTACTCTCTCTCTCTTCTATCCACCTTTCTCTCTCTTTGTTACTCCTACATAACTACACCACCTCCATTAATGCATCTCCTTTCTCTTTTTCCTTCCCCCTCCACTAGTTGAAGTTGTCTCCTCCCAAATCAGGTAGCTAGGTAGATGTAGGATTTAGTTAAGTGACCTATTTGCCCCCTAACTAGATCTATATTTGTCAAGAAGAGCTTTGTGCACTTTTGATCTCCCTACAACATCATCTCCACCGTGTGCTCGATCTCGATCGAGATAGAGGTGATGAAAATTTCATGCTTTTGCAAAATGGAAATATGTTTATGTGTGTGTGATATGTTTGTGGAAATTGTGTGTGTAGCATGAGTTGACGCCGCCAAATTGTGCTTTTGAGTTGCCTATGTTTTGCCGAAATGTCGATTTATTTCCGTTTCGGCGAATTCCGGGAAAACTCTAGATCCATATATGTCCTATTTTTAGGGAAGGTCATGCCAAATTTTTTTATGACTTTGATGCATGCATGCATTTTTATAATCAATTTGTTTATTATTACCATGCAGAGTTGACGATGGTCAGTGGAACGATGGGTGACAGGTGGTTGCGGTCGGCGGTGCAGGACATGAAAGAAAATAACCGGACAGAGGTTTTATGTCCGTGTCGAAAATGCAAAGGAAAAGTTTGGCTCGACCCCCATGACGATGGTCGTGTCGAAGCGCACCTGCTCATGACTGGTTTCATGGATGGCTATACTCGGTGGATAATTGAAGATGAGGATGATGATGTTGAGGATGCCGACGAGGCAGTCAATGATGACACGGGCCAAAATGAAGAGATGATCGATAATGGCGGCGGGGAAGAGGCCGGACATGGCGGTGGAGAAGGGGCCGGACATGGCGGAGGAGAAGGGGCCGGACATGGTGGCAGAGAGAACGACATGGACTCCACGCAGCAGAGTTCGTCGGTACTAAGTTCAATTGTGCGTGACCCTCATGTTCAAGCATTGCTTCGCAAGGAGACGAGTACTGAGAGAGCTGCTTCTAGAGAGGAGGCTAAGCTGGAGCAACTGGTGGTAGACTCGAACACTCCATTGTATGATGGTTGCAATCCTGAGGTGACCCGCTTGAGTTTCACGCTCCAACTCCTGAAGACGAAGGCTAAAAACAAATGGACCGACACTAGCCTCGATGAGCATCTCAAGTACCTAAAGGATGTTCTTCCCGTGGGTAATCTATGTCCTACTAGTGTTGATGAGGCCAAGAAGATCATGTGCCCTCTTGATCTGCCACACGTTAGATACCATGCATGCATCAACGATTGCATAATTTATCGGAAGGAGCACGCGGAAAAAACAAGCTGTCCGGTGTGCAATGCTTCTCGATACAAGAAGGCCGGGAAGAAATGTCCCCAGAAAGTTGTATGGTACTTACCGATCACTCCCCGTCTCCAGGGGTATTTTGTAGATCCCAAGGAAGCAAAGCTAATGCGCTGGCACATGGAGAGGAAGAAGCCCGTCGATGGAGATGATCCGAAGCTGAGACACGTGAAGGATGGAAGCCAGTGGAGAGCGTTGAAAAGCTTCTATCGGTATTTTGAATGTGATGCAAGGAACATCGTGCTCGGCGCGTGTACCGATGGCATGAATCCGTTTGGCAACCAGAACACCAACCATAGCACATGGCCCGTGTTTGTATGGATGTACAACCTCCCCCCTTGGTTGTGCATGAAATCAAAGTACATTCACATGAGCATGCTTATTCAAGGGCCGAAACAACCAGGAAATAATATTAATTTGTATCTGGGGCTACTTCAAGAGGAGTTAGACACGTTATGGAAAACACCGACCAAGACATGGGACGCCAGCAAAGGTGAGTATTTCAACATGAGAGCCGCGCTGATCACGACAGTGCAGGACTATCTCGGTTACGGATATGTGGCAGGCCAGGTGTGCCATGGATATTGCGGACGCACGGGGTGCATGGATGATACAACGTCTCAGCAGCTAACGTCAAGGAAAGATGGTGGGTCTGGGAAAATCGTGTACATAGGGCAACGAAGATGGCTTGAACAGGACGACCCGTGGAGAAACCGTGGAGATCTATTCAATGGTTACGCTGAGCATCGAGGACCTCCACGTAAGCGGAGCGGTGCCGAAATCGATGAGCTGTTGAAAAACTGGAAGGAGTGCCCCGCGCCGGGAAAGATGATGAGAAAGGCGCCGGAGCCGCTACTGAAGGTATGGAAGACGAGGTCTGTGTTCTGGGACTTGGAGTACTGGCACAAACTCGATACACCTCATTGCCTTGATCAAATGCATATCCGTAAGAATGTCCTTGAGAGCTTGCTCGCAACACTGATGAACATGCCAGATAAGACCAAGGATGGGCCGAAGGCAAGAAAAGACTTGCAAGATTTGAAAATCAGGGAAGATCTGCACATGCCGGCCCGTAAATTGTCAGACGAGACAGAGACGGAGACAGAGGCACGGGAGAATAAGGTCAAGAAAATAAAGAAAGAGGATTATTGCCCCCCTTCTTGCTTCACCTTAAGTCAGGCTGAGATCAATCAATTCTTTAAGTGCCTTACCGGAGTCAAAGTTAGTTCCGGTTACTGTGGCAAGATAAGCAGATATCTAGACACGGACAAGAAAAGGTTCAGCGGGATGAAGTCTCATGACTGTCATGTGGTGATGACGCAGATACTACCTGTTGCCCTTAGAGGGATAATGGACAAGCACGTCCGTGACACACTTATTGGTCTCTGCAACTTTTTCGACGTCATCTCTCGAAAGTCGATCAGTGTGAAGCAGCTCCAAAGGCTACAGGAAGAGATCATTGTGATATTGAATGAGGTTGAGATGTACTTCCCGCCCGCGTTCTTCAACGTGATGGTGCATCTGTGTGTCCATATTGTGGATGACATAATAGACCTGGGGCCGTCATTCCTGCACAACATGATGCCGTTTGAGAGGATGAATGGGATCATCAAAGGATTCGTCATAACATGTCCCGTCCGGATGGAAGCATCGTCCAAGGCTATTTGGCACTAGAGTGCATCTCTTTCTGTGAGAATTTTCTATATGGCGCAGACCAGCCGCCTGGTGCTAGTGTTGGTTTGCCCGTTAACAAGCACGATGGGAGGCTCGAAGGAGATGGTCACTGGATGGTCGCAAGGAACTGCATGTGGCATACTCAGATCGACACAGCGACTTTGACACAGCAAACTTGGTAGTGCTACAACACCTAGACGAGGTAGATCCTTTCGTGGCACTGCACAAAGAAATTATCGCAAATAAGTATCCTGACCGGGGGGTATGCAGGACGGACACCGAAATTACTAGAGAGCACAACTCCACTTTCCTGCATTGGTTCAAAGAGCATATTATTGCTAATCCCCCGGAGGAGGGCTCTAAGGACGGATTGCTCATATACGCCTTAGCACATGGCCCCTCGCCCAACCTCGTAACCTATCAGGCATATGATATCAACGGATACACGTTCTACACGGAGGCAAAAGATATGGACAGTGATGATCGAACTCAGGGGTGACGATGGAATGCATGACCGGCAGCGACAACGGCACAACTGAACGATTTTATGGAAGGGTCAAGGAGATCTGGGAGCTTGACTACTCTGGACTGCTCAACACGACGATGTTCCGTGTCAGATGGGCTAAGAATGTCGAAAGAGAAAGCTGGATGTTCACTACCATGACTATACCTGACGCCAAGAGCGCTACCGTGAACGCTATCACAAAAAACGAGCCATGGGTACACGCTAAGCACGTGACACAATGCTTCTTCATAACTGACCCGCGCAATCCCAGCCGTGTTGTCATGAGGAGAGGCAAAAGGAACATCATTGGAATGGATGGATTCGCCAACGAGGAAGACTATGATCAGTATGGCAACCCAATGAGGGAAGATGACGATGATGATGAAGTATACGTCAAAAGAAGAATCAATACTACATTACCTAATAAAAATCGTACTCCATGGAAAAGGCAAAGTCACAATGAGGGGCTCAATTATTCTTCGACGAACAAGAAGGGAAAGAAGCTGACTCAAAAACGAAAACGTCAGCACTAAGGAAACGTATGTTATGGGTCCAATGATGTGTAATATATATATATATGTTCCTATTTTGTATACACACTTAGCCATTATTATGCATGGGTCCAATGATGTGTAATATATATGTTCCTATTTTGCATACATATTTAACCGTCAAATGATGCAATATATATCGCCCTCCCTTCGTTCACTGCCCTTGGGAAATAAAAGTGGGATAAAATAAAGGAAAAGAAAAAGGAAAACTGGCAGTAGCGACGGTAGTAGCAGCGCGTTTTGCATAAACCGCTGCAGCTACTGAATTTAGTAGTAGCGCATTTTACCTAAACCGATGCAGCTACTGATGTTAGTAGCAGCGCGTTTTGACGTAACGCGCTACTGCTACGTCCACTTAACCCAAAATTCTCACTCGCCCTGCTTCATCCCGCCATTTCCCCCCAAATCCCCACTCTCTCTCCCCCGTCGCACCGCTGCGCCCGACCCGGCCCAGGCGCTCGCCCCCGACTCCGCCAGCGCCGGCGCTAGCCCCCGACCCAGGCGCTCACCCCCGTCCCGGCCCTCGACCCCGACCCCGACGTCGGCGCTAGACCCCGACCCTCGACCCTGACC
>NC_041385.1:820642819-820657695 GCF_002162155.2 Triticum dicoccoides
CTGGCCCCCGACCCCGGCGCGCTCGCCCCCGACCCGTCGGCCCTCGCCTCCCTCCTCTCCCCTGCCGGCCGTCGTCGGGCCTGCCTCCTCGCCCCTGCACTCTCTGTAAACCCCCCCCTCTCTGCTAGGGTTCTTCGGTTATGTTAATTAATTAGGTTATCTATTTAGTTATGAATTTATATGCAAATTTGAACTGGACATGTGATATGTGCATATGTCATGTTTTGGACATGTCATGTTTGGAAAATGATCCGAGTGACCTATGTTACGCCGGAATGTTGATTCATTTCCGTTCCGGTGAATTCCAGGCGCTCGATATGTCCATTTTTTAGCAAAGGTCATGCCGAAATTTCCCGCGAATAAAGGCATGATTTGTGCTACATAGTTGGCATATCGAGTGCTGGCACATAGATTTCTTTTTATGTAATTTATCATTTATTCATACTTTTAGAAATAAATGAGGCCACTTAATCATAGGAAACATGTCGAACAACGAAGAAACTGGGCCTTCTGACCAAGATGCAGACGAGATGGATTATGACGGTGAACAAGAGTACCTCGACTATTTGACTGCTAAGCAAGGTTTGCAGGTCGGCCTCGATGATGGTACTGACACCGACATCAACACCGATGGCGGCACCGAGACCGGTGGGGAAGGTACCGGCCCCGATGCCGCTACCGAAAAGAGGAAGCATAAGAAGCAGAGGATACGAAAACCTAACAAACTAGGGATTGGACGACTTGTGATCACAAAGATGGCACCTGGCAAGTTTGAGCCGTCAGAGCCGGAAGAACCTCGCAAGTGCTATGGGAACCAAGTAGGATGCATCCTACGGGAATGCGCGAGCATCAACGACGATGACTTAAGGAGTAAAGAACATTTGACGCAGTTGCTCCTAACGAAGTTGCACAAGAGATTCAAGTTCCCCGACCGGGATGATAACATAGAACAACCGTGGGATGATCCGAAGATGAAAAAGATTAACAATCACGCCATGGGCATGTTCAGCAATGATTTGGCCTCCTGGAAAGGGAGGGTGAAACGAGCTATTGAGGCTGATGAACCCCTGTCCAAGATTCTGGAGGAAAATCCGACACTTACGGAAGAGGAGTTCAAAAAGTTCAAGGACACTTGCGCTACCGAGGCAGCCAAGGCTAAGGCTGCGAAATTCAAAAGCCTTTAGCAAAGGAACACGGGGAAGCATCGCCTCGGAAGCCGTGGCTACCTTGGTAAAAGGCCCATATGGGATTAGGAGGACGCGAAACGTGAAGCCGCGGGTCTCCCAGACCCCTTCGCGAAGTTCACCAACCCCTTGGAGCATGACTTCATCAGGGCCCGCTACAAGTGGGACAAGGAGAAAAAGGTTTTTTACATGGACAAGATCACGAGGAAATTGATTAGACTACTGGAGAAGCAACACCGGCTTGCAGCCGAAAGCCCTACTTCTCCGATGAGGCCCAAGTGGGACACCCCTCTCAACCGGGCCTTGAACGAACTTAAGGGACTCCCGTTGGACCAGCGGCCGCAATATGGTCATGTGCACGGCGCTGGAGACGGCGCCACGTGGAAGGTGTTTTACAACGACGGCCTGGAGGCCAAGAAGCAGAAAAAGAAGTTTAGTCAGGCGGACATCGACGCAAAGGTGAAGCTTGCGGTCGAGAAAAAAGTAGCTAAGGACGCGAAAAAAGAAGCCGAGGACAAATATGAGTTGCTACAGCAGGCAGTCAATGCAGTTGTAACTGCTTGCAGAAATGATTTCGCTACTAACTTGGTTCCAGTTATCATCAACTGGGAGAAGGAAAATCCAGACAAGACGGTACATGATTTCCCGATGCCCAATTTTGTCGCGAGCAACTCCATGAACAACAACACCATCGCACCATCACTTGCTCAAGCAACCGGGCCTCCTCTTGCAGCCGCTCCCGCTCATAGCAGCCCGTCCTCAGTCTCAGGCACGCTAGGTGGGCCTTCGTCTTTGGCTGAGCTCGATGCCGTCACGGTAATCACATGTCGCACCAACATATATATAGATAATATTCCATTTTTGTTGCCTTTCGGTTGTTTTAAGCCACAGACATATGTGTTTGCAGGCGAAAGAAACCCCGTGCACCATACTCTACTTGATCAAAGGCCAGAAGGTGGACGTGGGAAAGGGGATGATAATGGACCCCTCTCAACGTACGTTCCACAACCAGCCGATCCCCGCTAGGCACTTCAGGGTTAGCTTGACCAGTGTGAAATCGGGGCACGAGGATTTGCCTCCTCCAGTACAGCATGTGGGAGCGGACGATGAGACCCCGCCGCGGATTGGAAGCTGCAAGGGTTGGGTGCTGCTATGGCCGAAGAATCTTATTCGTCTAGAGCCGGCCGAGAGCACACCAATAACTACCACACATCAACAAGCATGTGCGGAGACCACCACCCCGCCTACGCAATTACCAGCTCCTGTAGTGCCGGCTGAGAGCAGCGGACGACATGATGAAGGGGGTGCAATAGTACTGGCTGATGTAATTTCTCCTGTAGAATAGAGAATGGATGATGAGACGGAGGTCGACCCTATGGATTAACTCAATACAAACGCGTATGACTGTGACATAGATATGATGAGTCAACCATATGATGAATCGGGCTATCAGCTTGCTAACGAGGATATGGATGATATGCCCGGGCAGGGTCGTACCATGGATTGCAAAAAGTCTCTCTTCATGAAATCCTCATAGGACACGCCTGAAGATGCCTCCTCAACACAGGCTCAACTAGCCGGGTGCGAGGGTCGTTTAGTACTTAGCCCGGGAACACTTGGGCAGGGGTTAAGGAAGGGTCTGGAAGGTCTGCCCAAGAAAAAGGAGAGGAAGAGATCGGGGAAGGTAACTGCCTCCAAACAAGCCAGAGCACACAGCAGCCAGACGATGCATTCTGAAGAGCATGTACCCGTGAAAGGTGCGGTCATGTTCCATCTCAGGGGCGAGCCGATGCTACTGCCGAAACCGCTGGAGGCACTATCAGGGGATCTCAGGAGACTGCACGACCATGTGCTGTCGACTGAGAAAAGCCTACTAGCCTCAAAGGATCCAGGATATCCGACATACGCGGCTCATGTGCCTGAGGGGAAGTGCTACATCGACACATGGCCCGCGGAGGTGTTCTTCCTACGGTTTGACCATATCTTTGAGATGTTTCTAACAAGGTGGCTTGATTTTACTATCGTCCGCCTTTTTGCACTACATATGAGCTCCGTCATGAAGAGTGAAGAAGTCTCGCAAATCTGTGTGGCGGATCCATACTAAATGCACGAGTCTTTCTTGAGTCTCGGTGACTTTGAGCATGAAACTGCTAGGGAGTACCTCCAAAACTTCATGGTACAGAATAAGGACCGGGAAATTGTCCTCGTGCCTTATCATCCAAAGTAAGTCAGTTCCGGACAACCCTTTCGTATATTTCAATCATTCCTTCTCTCTCATATGGGGAATAATTTGAGGTGTCTTTTCCCCGCAGCAACGGGTGCGCCGTCCTTATCGTTCTTTACCCACAAGTCTCCCACGCCGTGTATTTTGACCCTTCTAGAGACTACGAGAAAAAGGACTACACCCACATAATGAATATTCTAGATGATGCTCTCCAAGGCTTCAGCTTTAGAGGTGGCCACGTGCATAGCAAGAAACAAAGGAACAAGAAGATGGGTTTCACGCATAAAACTAACTTCTCCTGCATCCATGTCCCAAAACCAAGCAAGAAGGATGGATTCTACATCGTCCATCTCATGATTCAGTTCAACACGGATCACCAAAAGCTTTGCATTAACAGCAGAAATGACGATCATATCCACAAGTGGCTAGAATCTCATGGAGAAGCGAATTATAAACTTAGAGATGACTTCTTTCGCATCCAAAGCGACATTGTGACGATCATCATGAAAGAAGTCGTCGATGAGAAGGGGATGTTCCACCACGGCCTATATCGCGAGCTGACGTCCGAACTCGCATAGGCATGCAACGTCTAGACCTCACGCCGTTCAAGAAGCTAGGGTTCATCCTCGATGATATGGAAGGATGGAACTTCTAGTGATTTATGATGCCGATGATGATGATATGTGTCGGTTGAACTTGTATACTTTTTGTAGCAATGAAACTTTGTGATCGTCCACGGTCCCTGCCGAACTTGCGTAACGCTACTTTGTTAGTTTGCGTACGATGACCTGCGTACCTCTAGTTAATTAATTTGCATACTGTATATGTTGCATCTAGTTGCTAACCCTTTCTTTTTCAGTGTTGCTCTAGTATATTTTGTTGCATATATATGATTGTACATCCTCTTCATGAACATGCATCTCTAACAGGTACCTAGTTTCTTGATGGCGAGATGGAAATGCTATGTCGTGTACAAAGGGAAGGTTCGGGGGGTGTACAATGAGTGGCATGAGTGTCAGGAGCAAGTGAATGGGTTCACGGGCGCCAGCCATAAAGGCTTCAAAAGCAGACAAGAAGGAGAAGCTAGTTACTTGAGGTTCACGCTAGCGTGAGAGAGGACTCGTAACTGCCACCTCATGTACTGCATAGTTCCGCTCTCACTCATAGTCATAGCACTTCTTGCGTATACCTTTGTTTAGATGGATGACGTTGTTATAGTTGCAAGTATTAGAGACTTGCATGTATCGCTATTTTCGAGATGATGACAAGATATCACTTTGTGTTGGATGATGATTATGATGAGACTATTTGTATGTACATGCTATGATTACATTTGTGGTCTCGCAGGCATTTGTATGTGTATCATGATGACATTTCTATGTGCTAAAGATTCTTCTACAAAGCCTGTTCAAATACAAAACAAATATTCCCAAAAAAACTACTTAAATAAGCAGTAGCGAGTGTATAAAAGTTAGTAGCAGCGCCACAGTAGCAGTAGCGCGTCCAGCCAAAGAGCGCTAGCGCTACTAGCAGTAGCGAGCTTCACCTAACCGCACTGCTGCTACACTTGTGTAGCAGTAGCGCGGGAGCGCACGCGCTACTGCTTTGAGTTAGTGTAGCGCCTTATTAGTAGCACGGGTACCCGCGCTACTGACACATCTAAAACCCGCACTGCTGCTAGACTTTTCCCTAGTAGTGCGTCTCCAACGTATCTTTAATTTTTGATTATTCCATGCTATTATATTACCCCTTTTGGATGTTTATGGGCTTTATTCTACACATTTATATCATTTTTGGGACTAACCTACTAACCGGAGGCCCAGCCCATATTGCTATTTTTTTGTTGATTTCAGTATTTCGAAGAAAAGGAATATCAAACGGAGTCCAAACGGAATGAAACCTTTGGGAGCGTTATTTTTGGAACAAACCTGATCCGGAGAGCCTATAGTGCAAGTCAAGAAAGCTCCGAGGGTCCCACGAGATAGGAGGGCTCCCCCCTGTAGGGCGTGCCCCCCTGTCTCGTGGGCCCCTCGGGCGTCCACCGACGTACTTCTTCCTCCTATATACATCCACAGACCCCGAAAACATCCAGGAGCACCACGAAACATAATTTCCACTGCCGTAACCTTCTGTATCCGCGAGATCCCATCTTGGAGCCTTCACCGGCACTCTGCCGGAGGGGGAATCGACCATGGAGGGCCTCTACATCAACATCCTTGCCCCTCCTATGAGTTGTGAGTAGTTTACCACAGACCTACGGGTCCATAGTTATTAGCTAGATGGCTTCTTCTCTCTTTTTGGATCTCAATACAATGTTCTCCCCCTCTCTTGTGGAGATCTATTCGATGTAATCTCTTCTTGCGGTGTGTTTGTCGAGATCTGATGAATTGTGGGTTTATGATCAAGTTTATCTATGAATAATATTGGAATCTTCTCTGAATTCTTTTATGTATGATTGAGTTATCTTTGCAAGTCTCTTCGAATTATCAGTTTGGTTTGGCCTACTAGATTGATCTTTCTTGCCATGGGAGAAGTCTAGCTTTGGGTTCAATCTTGCGGTGATCTTACCCAGTGACGGAAAGGGTTGCAAGACAAGTATTGTATTGTTGCCATCGAGGATAACAAGATGGGGTTCATATCATATTGCGTGTGTTTATCCCTCTCCATCATGTCATCTTACTTAATGCGTTGCTCTGTTCTTATGAACTTAATACTCTAGATGCATGCTGGATAGCGGTCGATGTGTGGAGTAATAGTAGTAGATGCAAGCAGGAGTAGGTCTACTTGTTACGGACGTGATGCCTATATACATGATCATGCATAGATAATCTCATAACTATGCGCTTTTCTATCAATTGCTCGACAGCAATTTGTTCACCCACCGTAATAATTATGCTATCTTGAGAGAAGCCACTAGTGAAACCTATGACCCCGGGTCTATCTCTTATCATATAAACTTTCAATCGACTTTTATTTTCATCTTTACTTTTCCAATCTATATCATAAAATACCAAAAATATATTTATCTTATCATATTATCTCTATCAGATCTTTGCAAGTGGCCATGAAGGGATTGACAACCCCTTTATTATGTTGGTTGCGAGTTCTTGTTTGTTTGTGTAGGTGCGTGGGACTTGTGAGGAGCCTCCTACTAGATTGATACCTTGGTTCTCAAAAACTGAGGGAAATACTTACGCTACTATTGCTACATCACCCTTTCCTCTTCAAGGAAAACCAACGCAAGCTCAAGACGTAGCACGTTACACAACGCTTCCGCATTCGGTCTACGAGGGTACGTGGACACACTCTCCCCCTTGTTGCTAGGCATCACCTAGCTAGATCTTGTGTGATAGGGATTTTTTTAAAGTACCGCGTTCCCCAACAATGGTATCTGAGCTAGGTCTATGCGTAGATGTTATATGCACGAGTAAAACACAAAGAGTTGAGGGCGATAATAAGTCATATAGCTTACCACCAATGTCTTACTTTGATTCGACGGTATTGTTGGATGAAGCGGCCCAGACCGACATTACATGACCGCTTTCATGAGACTGGTTCTACCAACGTGCTTTTGCACAAAGGTGGCTGGTGGGTGTCAGTTTCTCCGACTTTAGTTGAATCGAGATTGACTATGGCCGGTCCTTGTTGAAGGTTAAAACAACACACTTGATGAAAAATTGTTGTGGTTTTGATTGGTAGGTAAGAACGGTTCTTGCTAGAAGCCCATAGCAGCCACGGAAAACTTGCAACAACAAAGTAGAGGACGTCTAACTTGTTTTTGCAGGGCTTGCTATGATGTGATATTGTCAAGGCATGATGTGATATAAATTGTTATATGAGATGATCATGTTTTGTAATAAAGTTATCGGCAACTAGCAGGAGCCATATGGTTGTCGCTTTATTGTATGCAATGCAATCGCCATGTAATTGTTTTACTTTATTACTAAGTGGTAGCGATAGTCGTAGTAACAATAGTTGGCGAGACGACAACGATGCTACAATGGAGGTCAAGGTGTTGCGCTGGTGACGATGGAGATCATGACAATGCTTCGGTGATGGAGATCATGAGCACAAGATTATGATGGCCATATCATGTCACATATTATGATTGCATGCGATGTTTATCTTTTATGCATCTTATTTTGCTTAGTACGACGGTAGCATTATAAGATGATCCGTTACTAAAATTTCAAGGTATAAGTTTTCTCCCTGAGTATTCACCGTTGCGACAGTTCTTCGTGTCGAGACACCACATGATGATCGGGTGTGATAAGCTCTATGTTCACATACAACGGGTGCAAGCCAGTTTTGCACACGCAGAATACTCGGGTTAAACTTGACGAGCCTAGCATATGCAGATATGGCCTCGGAACACTGGAGACCGAAAGGTCGAGTGTGAATCATATAGTAGATATGATCAACGTTGAAAACTACTCCATCTCATGTGATGATCGGACATGGTTTAGTTGATATGGATCACGTGATCATTTAGATGACTGGAGGGATGTCTATCTAAGTGGGAGTTCTTAAGTAATATGATTAATTGAACTTTAATTTATCATGAACTTAGTCCTGATAGTATTTTGCAAATTATGTTGTAGATCAATAGCTTGCGTTATAGCTTCCCTATGTTTTTATATGTTCCTAGAGAAAACTAAGTTGAAAGATGATAGTAGCAATGATGCAGACTGGGTCCATGATCTGAGGTGTATCCTTATTGCTGCACAAAAGAATTATGTCCTTGATGCACTGCTAGGTGACAAACCTATTACAGGAGCAGATGCAGACGTTATGAATGTTTGGCTAGCTCAATATGATGACTACTTGATAGTTTAGTGCACCGTGCTTGACGGCTTAGAACCGGGACTTCAAAAATGTTTTTGAAACATCACGGAGCATATGAGATGTTCCAAGAGCTGAAATTGATATTTCAGACTCATGCCCGTGTCAAGAGGTATGAGACCTCTGACAGGTACTTTGCCTAAAAGATGGAGGAGAATTGCTCAACTAGTGAGCATGCGCTCAGAATGTCTGGGTACTACAATCACTTGAATCAAGTGGGAGTTAATCTTCCAGATAAGATAGTGATTGACAGAGTTCTCTAGTCACCATCACCAAGTTACTGGAACTTCGTGATGAACTATAGTATGCAAGGGATGATGAAAATGATTCCTGAGCTCTTCGTGATGCTGAAATTGACGAAGGTAGAAATCAAGAAAGAGCATAAAATGTTGATGATTAAACAAGACCACTAGTTTCAAGAAAAAGGCAAAGGGAAAGAAAGGGAACTTCAAGAAGAATGGCAAGCAAGTTGTCACTCCCGTGAAGAAGCCCAAAGCTGGACCTAAGCCTGAAATTGAGTGTTTCTACTGCAAGGAAATGATCACTGGAAGTGGAACTGCCCCAAATATTTGGCGAATAAGAAGGATGGCAAAGTGAACAAAGGTATATTTGATATACATATTATTGATGTGTACCTTAATAGTGCTCTTAGTAATCCCTGGGTATTTGATACTTGTTCGGTTGCTAAGATTAGTAACATGAAACAGGAGTTGCAGAATAATTAGAGACTAGTTGAGTATGAAGTGACGATGTGTGTTGGAAGTAGTTCCAAGATTGATATGATCATCATAGAGCACTCCCTATACTTTCAGGATTAGTGTTGACGATGTGTGTTGGAAGTAGTTATTTGGTGTTTGCGTTGAGCATGAATATGATTAGATCATGTTAATTGCAATATGGTTATTCATTTAAGAAAGAGAATAATTAATATTTTGTTTACATGAATAAAACCTTCTATGGTCATACACCCAATGTTGATGGTTTATTGAATCTCGATCGTGGTAATACACATATTCATAGTATTGATGCCAAAAGATGCAAAGTTGATAATGATAGTGCAACTTATTTGTGGCACTGCCGTTTGGGTCATATCGGTGTAAAGCTCATAAAGAAAATCCATAAAGATGGACTTTTGGAATCACTTGATTAGGAATCATTTGATGCTTGTGAACCGTGCCTTATGAGCAAGATGACTAAAACTCTGTTCTCCGGAACAATGGAATGAGTTAGTGACTTATTGCAAATAATACATACCGCTGTATGCGGTCCAATGAGTGTTGATGCTCGTGGCGGGTATCGTTATTTTCTGACCTTCACAGATGATTTGAGCAGATATGGGTATATCTTCTTAATGAAATACAAGTCTGAAACATTTAAGAAGTTCAAAGAATTTCAGAGTGACGTGGAGAATCATTGTAACAAGAAAATAAAGTTTCTACGATCTGATCGTGGAGGAGAATATTTGAGTTAAGAGATTGGCCTTCATTTAAAACAATGTGGAATAGTTTCACAGCTCACGCCACCTGGAACACCACAGCGTAATGGATTGTCAGAACATCGTAACCGCACTTTATTGGATATGGTGCAATCTATGATGTCTCTTGATGATTTACCACTATCATTTTGGGGTTATGCATTAGAGACAGCGGCATTCACGTTAAACAGGGCACCATCAAAATCTGTTGAAACGATGCCTTATGAACTGTGGTTTGGCAAGAAACCAAAGTTGTCGTTTCTTAAAGTTTGGGGCTGCGATGCTTATGTGAAAAGCTTTAACATGATAAGTTTGAACCCAAACAGAGAAATCTATCTTCATAGGATACCCAAAAGAAACTATTGGGTACACCTTCTATCACAGATTCGAAGGCAAGATATTCGTTGCTAAGTGGATCCTTTCTAGAGAAGGAGTTTTCTCTCGAAAGAAGTGAGTGGGAGGAAAGTAGAACTTGATGAGGTAATTGTACCTTCTCCCTTATTGGAAAGTAGTTCATCACAGTAATCAGTTCCAGTGATTCCTACAACAACTAGTGAGGAATCTAATGATGATGATCATGAAGCTTCAGATCAAGTTACTATTGAACCTCGTAGGTCTTCCAGAGTGAGATTCGCACCAGAGTGGTACGGTAATCCTGTTCTTGAAGTCATGTTACTAGACCATGGTGAACCTACGAACTATGAGGAAGCGATGATGAGCCCAAATTCCCTGAAATGGCTTGAGGCCATGAAATCTGAGATGTGATCCATGTATGAAAACAAAGTATCGACTTTGGTGGACTTGCCCGATGATTGGCAAGCCATAGAAAATAAATGGATCTTCAAGAAGAAGACCGACGCAGACGGTAATGTTAATGTCTACAAAGCTCGACTCGTTGCGAAAGGTTTTCGACAAGTTCAAGGAGTTGACTATGATGAGACTTTCTCGTCCATAGCGATGCTTAAGTCTTTCTGAATCATGTTAGCAATTGCCGCATTTTATGATTATGAAATTTGGCAAATGGATGTCAAAACTGCATTCCTGGACGGATTTCTGGACGAAGAGTTGTATATGATGCAAACAGAAGGTTTTGTCGATCCAAAGGGTGCTAACAAAGTGTGGAAGCTCCAGCGATCCATTTATGGACTAGTGCAAGCCTCTCGGAGTTGGAATAAACGCTTTGATAGTGTGATCAAAGCATATGGTTTTATACAGACTTTTGGAGAAGCCTGTATTTACAAGGAAGTGAGTGCGAGCTCTGTAGCATTTCTAATATTATATGTGGATGACATATTGTTGATTGGAAATGATATATAATTTCTGGATAGCATAAAGGAATACTTTAATAAGAGTTTTTCAATGAAAGACCACGGTAAAGCTGCTTACATATTGGGCATCAAGATCTATAGAGATAGATCAACACGCTTGATAAGATTTTTCAATGAGTAAGTACCTTGATAAAGTTTTGAAGAAGTTCAAAATGAATCAGTGAAAGAAGGAGTTCTTTCCTGTATTGCAAGGAGTGAAGTTGAGTAAGACTCAAAACCCGACCACGACAGAAGATAGAAAGAGAACGAAAGTCATTCTCTATACCACAGTCATAGGTTCTATAAAGTATGTTGTGCTGTGTCCCAGACCTATTGTGTACCTTGCCATGAGTTTGGCAAGGGGGTACAATAATGATCTAAGAGTAGATCACTGGACATCGGTCAAAACTATCCTTAGTTAGGACTAAGGAAATGTTTCTTGGTGATGGGGGTGATAAAGAGTTCGTCGTAAAGAGTTACGTCAATGCAAACTTCTACACCGATCCAGACGACTCTAAGTCTCAATCTTGATACATATTAAAAATGGGAGCAATTAGCTAGAGTAGCTCTATGTAGAGCATTGTACACATAGAATATTTGCAAAATACATACGGCTCCGAATGTGACAGACCCGTTGACTAAACTTCTCTCATAAGCAAAACATGATCATACGTTAGTACTCTTTGGGTGATAATCACATAGCAATGTGAATTAGATTATTGACTCTAGTAAACCCTTTCGTTGTTGGTCACATGGCGGTATGAACTATGGGTGTTAATCACATACAGATGTGAACTATTGATGTTAAATCACATGGCGATGTGAACTAGATTATTGACACTAGTGCAAGTGCGAGACTGAAGGAAATATGCTCTAGAGGCAATAATAAAGTTATTAATTATTTCCTTATTTCATGATAAATGTTTATTATTCATCCTAGAATTGTATTAAACCGGAAACTTAGTACATGTGTGAATACATAGACAAAACATATTGTCCCTAGTATGCCTCTACTAGACTAGCTCGTTAATCAAAGATATGGTTATGTTTCCTAACCATAGACATGTGTTGTCATTTGATGAATGGGATCACATCATTAGGAGAATGATGTGATGGATATGACCCATCCGTTAGCTTAGCATTATGATCGTTACAGCTTCATTGCTATTGCTTTCTTCATGACTTATACATGTTCCTCAGACTATGATATTATGCAACTCCCGAATACCAGAGGAATACTTTGTGTGCTACGAAACATCACAACGTAAAAGGGTGATTATAAAGGTGCTCTATAGGTGACTCCGAAGGTGGTTGTTGGGTTGGCATAGATCGAGACTAGGATTTGTCACTCTGTGTTTCAGAGAGGTATCTCTGGGCCCTCATGGTAGTACTCATCACTATAAGCCTTGCAAGCATTGTGACTAATGAGTTAGTTGAGGGATGAAGTATTACAGAACGAGTAAAGAGACTTTTCGGTAATGAGATTGAACTAGAGATGATGATACCGACGATCGAATCTCGGGCAAGTAATATACAGATGACAAAGGGAACAACGTATGTTCTTTTGCTGTTCGACCGATAAAGATCTTCGTAGAATATGTAGGAACCAATATGAGTATCCAGATTCCGCTATTGGTTATTGACCGGAGATGAGTCTCGGTCATGTCTACATAGTTCTTGAACCCATAGTGTCCACACGCTTAACGTTCGATGATGATATGTATTATGAGTTATGTTTTTTGATGACCGAAGTTTGTTCAGAGTCCTGGATGAGATCACGGATAGGACGAGGATTCTCGAAATGGTCGAGACATAAATATTGATATATTGTACGGCTATATTTTGACACCGGAAGTGTTCCGAAAAAGTTTCAGATAAAACCGGAGTGCCGGAGGGTTGCCAGAACCCACCAGGAGAAGTTATGGGCCTTATGGGCCATAAGAGGGAAGCAAACCAGCCCACAAGGGGCTGGTGTGCCCCCCCTTGGGCAGGAGGCCGATTAGGAGTAGGAGAAGGGGGATGGCCTCCCTTTTCCTTCTCCTTCTCCCTTCCCCCTTTCCTACTCCGTGTGGGAGGTGGAATCCTACTAGGACTAGGGAGTCCTAGTAGGACTCCACACCTTGGCGCGCCCCCTATGGCCGTCTTCCTCTCCCTCTCCCTCCTTTATATATGGGGGCAGGGGGGCACCCTAGAACACACAAGTTGATCTTTGGCCGTGTGCGGTGCCCCCCCCCCTCTATATTTTCCACCTCAGTCATATCGTCGTAGTGCTTAGACGAAGCCCTGCGTCGGTAACTTCATCATCAC
Organism: Triticum dicoccoides; assembly: GCF_002162155.2. Taxonomy (NCBI): domain Eukaryota; kingdom Viridiplantae; phylum Streptophyta; class Magnoliopsida; order Poales; family Poaceae; genus Triticum; species Triticum dicoccoides. The sequence goes on from NC_041385.1 coordinate 820,656,158, forward strand.
CATCACCACACCGTCGTGCTGACTGATACATCTCCAATGCATCTATAATTTATGAAGCATTCATGCTATTATATTGTCTGTTTTGGATGTTTGCGGGCTTTATTATACACTTTTATATTATTTTTGGGACTAACCTATTAACCGGAGGCCCAACCCATATTGATGTTTTCTTGCCTATTTCAGTGTTTCGAAGAAAAGGAATATCAAACGGATTCCAAAAGGAATGAAACCTTAGGGAAAGTTATTTTTGGAACGGAAGCAATCCAGGGGACTTGGAGTGCACGTAAGGGAAGCTTCAAGGAGGCCACAAGGCAGGGGGCGCGCCCACACCCCCTGGGCGTGCCCTCCACCCTCGTGGGCCCCTCGTGGCTCCCCTGACCGACTTATTTCGCCTATATATCTCCATATACACTAAAACCATCGAGGAACACAATAGATCGGGACTTCCGCCGCCGTAAGCCTCTGTAGCCACCAAAAACCAATCGGGGCCCTGTCCTGGCACCCTGCCAGAGGGGGGATCCTCACCGGTGGACATCTTCATCATCCCGGCGCTCTCCATGACGAGGAGGGAGTAGTTCACCCTCGGTGCTGAGGGTATGTACAAGTAACTATGTGTTTGATCTCTCTCTCTCAATCTCTCGTGTTCTTGATTCGGCACGATCTTGATGTATTGCGAGCTTTGCTATTATAGTTGGATCTTATGATGTTTCTCCCCCTCTACTCTCTTGTAATGGATTGAGTTTTCCCTTTGAAGTTATCTTATCGGATTGAGTCTTTAAGGATTTGAGAACACTTGATGTATGTCTTGCCTTGCTTATCTGTGGTGACAATGGGATATTCACGTGATCTACTTGATGTATGTTTTGGTGATCAACTTGCTGGTTCAGTGACCTTGTGAAATTATGCATAGGGGTTGGCACATGTTTTCATCTTGACTCTCCGGTAGAAACTTTGGGGCACTCTTTGAAGTACTTTGTGTTGGTTGAATAGATGAATCTGAGATTGTGTGATGCATATCGTAGAATCATGCCCCCGGATACTTGAGGTGACAATGGAGTATCTAGGTGACATTAGGGTTTTGGTTGATTTGTGTCTTAAGGTGTTATTCTTGCCCCGTCCCGCCGCGGACGTCCGGCCTCCCCTCCACTGGGTCGCTGCCTCCTCCAGCGGCCGCCGTGGCCGTCCGGCCTCCCCCTCCACCGGGTCGCCGCCTCCTCCTGCAGGTGAGATCCTCCCCTTTTTTTGTTTAATTCGTTTGTTTTTGTCTCTTTTAGTTTAGTTTCTGTTTTAGTTATAGTTTTAGTTTAGGTTTAGAATAAGTTTAGTTTTAGTTTTAGTTTTAGTTTAGTTTATTTTAGATTAGTTTTAGTTTTAGTTTATTTTCGTTTAGTTTATTTTAGATTAGTTTTAGTTTTAGTTTAGAAGAAGAAGAAGAGTAGAAGGAGGAGGAGGAGGGAGGAACAGGAGGAGGGAGAAGAAGAAAGAAGAAAAGAAGAAGAAAAGAAGAAGAAGAGGAAGAAGAAGAGGAAGAAGAAGAA
>NC_041385.1:820657981-820674334 GCF_002162155.2 Triticum dicoccoides
GACACCCCGACCCCGACCCCCGACCTCCGACACCCTGACACCACACCCCTGACCCCGACCCCCGACGACCCCCAACACCCTGACTGAGGGAGTCCTGGATTAGGGGGTATCCAGAGAGCCGGACTATATACATCGTCCGGACTATTGAAGCATGAGGATACAAGACTCAAGGGCCCGTGTCGGGATGGGACTCTCCTTTCCGTGGAAGACAAGCTTGGCATCCGGATATTATATTTCCTTCCTTGTAACCGACTCCATGTAAACCCTAGCTCTCTCCGGTGTCTATATAAACCGGAGAGGATGGTCCTTAGAAGGCCCACTACTAGGGAAAAGGCTAGCAGCAGCGCAGGTTTTTGGTGTATCAGTAGCGCGGGGTGGGGCGCTACTAAGAAGGCGCTACAGCTAACATATAGCAGTAGCGCATGGTCACCGGCGCTACTGCTACACAAGTGTAGCAGCAGCACGGTTACTGGGAGCACGTTACTGCTAGTAGCTCTAGCGCCCTTTGCAGCAACGTGCTACTGCAATAGAGGCGCTGCTGCTAACTTCTATACACTCGCTACTGCTAATTTAACAGGTTTTTTGTTTTTTTGGGCATATTTGTTTTGTATTTGAACAGGCTTTATAGAAGAATCTTTAGCACACAGAAATGTCATCATGATACACATACAAATGCCTGTGAGACCACGAATATAATCATAGCATATACATACAAATAGTCTCATCATAATCATCATCCAACACAAGAGTGGTCACTCGTCATCATCTCGAAAATAGCGATACAAGTCCTTGATTACTTGCAAATACATCATCATCCATCTAAACAATGGTATACGCGAGAAGAGCTATCACTTTGAGTACATGAGTTCGTATCCCTCTCTCGCATTAGCGTGAACCTAAACTAACTACTGCCTGTCGCTCGGAAACCGGAAACCGGCAACACCTGGGCCTGACACTCCGGCCACTCATCCTATATATACTCCTGGCGTAGCACTTCTTCACCATCGATTATCTATGCACCTGCATCATCACATGAGTATATGATATGCAACATATATAGTTGAGCAACAGAAAGAGACAGACTTGACAAAAATAGAAACAACATATCATAAGCATAAATAACAAAGTTCATCGTAACCAAAATGCCCTAACTAGAGTGATCTTCGCTAGTCGAGGAGGAGGACGGTTTAATTACATCACAAATAAAGTTTCACTGCGCATAACTCAAAGTTTTGTCATACAGAAAGTATGGACTAAACAGACACATTGTCATATATCGACAATCACTCCAACATGCCATGCCATCCATCGAGGTTAGGGAGATAGTCCCCGAGCTTAGTGAAAGGCTTCATGTCGAGATGCTGAGAGGCTATCCATGTTCGGACGTCTTCCCGCGACATTTATCCTCCATAGAACATCCATGTTTTTCCGACGACCTCTTTCATGATGATTTGGGCAAGTTTGCACTGGATGTTATAGAACTCAGCTCGAAGTCGATGATCCTCGATATCTCCTATGTCCTTTGCCCATTGCAGAATATGGGCATCGCCAGATCTAGGTGACTTGTGAAGGTTCTGGTGATCCCGTCTGTACTCCAGCATGTGGTGTAGGACATAGAATCCATCATTAAGAGAATCGTTCGGTTGCTGGATGCAGCAGAAGTCGGTCTTATGGCTGAAGGCGGCCCTGCCGCCCCTTCTCTTCTTGTCCCTAACCTCTCCACCCCTTGCTTGGTAGTAAAACATAGCACTATCGAGAACATCTTTGATGTGGGTGTAATCCTTTTTGTGAATGTTCTTCGACGAGTCCAAGTAAAGAGCGTGGGAGAATCGGGGGTAGAGGATGATGAGGACGGCGCGCCCGCCGCTACGCAAAATAAGTACACCTCAAATTAATTAGCCTCCACCGTGCAAATGAATTATTGAAATCGAAGGAAGGATAGCAGCGCGCATGACTTACACGGGATGATAAGGCACGAGAATCGCCTCCTTGTCCTTATTGGAGAGCATGAAACTGACGATGTAATCCCTCGCATATTCATGCTGCTCTGCACAGACTCCCAAGAAGCTCTCGTGCATGTAGTACGGGTCAGCGACACAGATATGACGTATCTGCTCAACCCCAATGATGTAGTTCATGTGCAAGGCATAAAGGCGGACAAACGTAAAATCCAGCTTCTTCACGTGAAACATGTCGAATATATAATCGAATCGGAGGAAGAACTTATCCGCAGGGAAGCTGTCGACGTACGACATTTGTCGCGGAACGTTAACCACGTAGAGTGGGTATCCTGGATCTTTCGAGGTGATGAGGCATTTCTCTACCCGCAGCACATCGTCATGAAGTGTCCTTAGATTGCCGAATCTGGCCCGTAGCGCTGTTGCAGGTAGGATTGGTTGACCGGGGATATGCCATTTATCCGCATCGGGGATATCTATACGGTCCTGAAGCCGAGGCTGCTGAGGCGGCTGGATCATAGAATCAGCTTTTTTTCCTTTCCTCGCTCTCTTCCTAGACTTCTTTACTACCGGAAGGTCGTCAATAACACGTTGAGATGGTAATTCAGGCACCGACTCATGACGCTCAAACCCTGAGGAGGCGCCAGTATAGACATACTGTTCAGGGCCATCATCATCCTCATCCTCATCCATGGCGACGTCATCAGCGACTAATGGAGCCTCCTCCTTACCCCGTCCGCTATCACCCAACCCGACACCCGACGCTAATTGGGTAGGTGGGGTGTTGATGTTCATACCTTGCTGAGGCTGCGTGCTCGTGGGTGTGCTCCCGGCCGCCTCCAGACGAAGCAGACTCTTTGGCCACAACAGGACCCACCCATTGCAACAATCACCAAGCTGCCGCGGTGTCTCCTCGTCATCCACCAGTAGTGTTGGAGGAGGCAAATTCTCGTGGCCCGGCTCGACACTGGCCATGGAAACCTTGAAGACGTTCGGGGGGATCGGCCGGCTATGGAACAATGGTTCCTTCGGCTTCATTATCGTCGCCTTCCCCACGGCCACCTTCTGGTCGCTGATGGTGTACAATATGGTGCACGGGGTTTCGTCGTCCTGCAAAGAAAAGTCTGCGACGTGAGACATCCAAAAGGCAACGAAAATGGGAGATTATACATTTATATTGAAGGGGGCTGGTGTGACAGATACCGTGAGGGTGTCGAGCTCAGCCAAAGACGAAGCACCACCGAGCACGTCCGGTGCGGGAGCAGGTGCGGTAGCCGGTGCGGGAGCAGGTGCGGGAGCCGGTGCGGGAGCAGTTGCTCCCAAGAAGTCAGCAAGGGGAAAGTCCTCTGCATTTTTTTCTGGATTTTCCCTTGTCCAAGTGATAACGCCCGTCACCAAGGAAGTAGACAAATCTGCAACCGCCTATTTTGCGGCAGCTACCGCTGTTGCAACTGTCTGAGATGATTTCTTCTCAACCACAATCTCAACCTTCTTGTCGATGTTTTCTTCAGTTAACCTCCGTCTTTCCTTTCTCTCCTCCGTGGTCTCATGGTAGTACTTCTTCCACGTGGCGCCGTCTCCGACACCGTGCACGCGTCCATACGACGGTCGAGTATCCACCGGTTGTCGTTTCAATATGTTCAACGCCCGGTTGAATGGAGTGTCCCACTTGGGCCTCGCCAATGCCTCAGACGGCGAGTCGCTTTCGGCCGCAATCCGGTGCTGCTCTCTCTGCAAAAGGCACAAGGATCGTTTACAAATATGACTAACGTGTGCAGTCGAATTGATCAGAAACTAAAATTACTAGGAGTCTCATGAACTCCGTAATGACCGGTGTTGTCTCGTAAACCTTCTTCACTGGGTCCCAACGGTGTCGGGCCCTCAGGACGTCACGCTCCTGCGGGACGGTGAAATCCGCCAAGGGGTCTGGGATGCCCAGACTCGCGGCTTCCGCATCCTCCTTGGCCCATTTGGACCTCTTTCCGCCGTAACCACGGCTTCCGAGGTGGTGGCTCCCAATGTTCCTCTGTTGAAGCCCCTTCATGTACTTAGACTTGTATTTGGCAGCTTCGGCCTCGCAAGCCTCCTTGAATATTTGAAACTGGTCTTCCATGATTGTCGGATTATCCTTTACAATCTCGGAGTAGGGTTCCTTCTTGTCGATGATCCTCGATTTCACTCGAGTTTTCCAGGAGGCCAATGCGTCACTGAACTTGGTCATGGCGTGTTTGTTTATCTTCTTCATTGCCGGGTCCTCGTCTGGATCTTCATAATCCTTCTCATTCCGGCCAGAGAACAAGAATATCTGGTGAAACTTCTTTAGGAGGGAGCTCCTCATATTTTCTATCTTCTGTAGTTTCTCATCGTTGATGGTGGCGGTTGTCCGTATGATGCAGCCTATTTGATTGCCGTAGCACGAGTGAGCTTCCTCGGGCGCCTTTGGCTCAAAAATGCCGTCGTCCACCTCCGTGACCACCAGCCTAGTAGTCCTGAGTTTGTTAGGAAGCCGTTGCCTCTTTGCTTTCGGTTCTACACCGGCTCCGCTCCCCGAGGCAGCACCGGTCTCAGCGCCGGTCTCGATGCCGGTCTGAATCTCAGCGCCGGTCTCAGTCTCAGCGCCGGTCTGCGTGTCGGTCTCAGTCCCCGATGCCACCGGTGGGCCCAGCAACAACATCGGTTGATCGTCGGTAAGGCTAAAATATCCGTCTGCCGCCAGGTAGACGTCGTCGCAATCACCAGAACCATGTCCTTCATCGTTGCTAGCCATGTTTCCTATGATTAAATCTAGTCAATTAATTCTAGACCTAATAAAATGCATAATGTTGACTCCTTCCTGGTGCGGCAAATCCCGGGCACTCGATATGTCCTAGTTTGTAGCACAAGTCATGCCGAAATTCACGGAAAATTTTGGCATGACCTTTGCTAAAAAGTGGACAAATCGAGAACCTGAAATTTGCCGGAGCAGAAACGAATCAACATTCCCGCAAAACATAGGCCACTCAGCATCATTCCCTGGAAACAACAAAGCCACTTGGGCACAATCGAACAACTTCAATGAAAAGATATAACATGAGCAAACACTATATAACATGGCCACTTCAATGAAAAGATATAATCAACAATAATGGAATATGCAAATGAACATCAATGACAGATAGCTACTGTTCTGTTTGACCAAGTTTTTGAAAAGAAAAACAATTCTGTTTTTTGTTTATAGCTAAATGCCATAACTGTTTTTTATTTATAGCTAAATACTTTTGTTTTTTGTCTAAAGCTAAAAGTCTAGGAACTACATTTTCTCTAACCCTTTTGACCACACCAGAATTTCCACAGCAAGACCTTAGTACCTACACCCAATTTCTTCAAAAATATTCAGGTCCATAGTCCAAATAATTCAAATTTCATCTGAATGAAATTTGGAACAAATTCAGGTCTGTAGTCAAAATATTTTTTTATAGCTAAGTGTTTTTTGTTTATACCCTCTATTAATTTAAATCTAAATGCTACTATTATTTATATACCCTCTATTAGTTTAAAGCTAAATAGAATTACTGTTTAGGAATTTTCATAAAAATTTCCCTAGCTAATTTCCTAAAAAAGTTGCAAATCATTTTTCCTAAATGCTATAAAATGCCTACTGCCCTAAAAAAATCTAGGGTTCATATGAACACCTAGGGTTCATATGAACATCAACACAGTATCAACACATCTATATAATTGCCCTAGCAGAGAGAAATAGGAGGGTAGGGACAGGAGAGGCATAGCCTTACGGTCGGCGGCGAGGGCAGGCTATGGCTCGGGCAGCGGCGATGAGGTCGAGGGCGGCGGCGGCGAGCTCGAGGGAGGTGACAGTGAGGTCGACGACGACGGCCTCGGGCGGCGACTGTGAGGTCGAGGGGCGGCCTCGGGCGGTGGCGGTGTGGTCGAAGGCGGCGGGCGGCGGCGGGCGGCGGCGGTGTGGTCGAAGGCGGCCTCCGGCTGGCAGTGTGGTCGAAGGCACGCGGCAGGGCAACAGCGACGATGGAGCAGTTGGGGGACAGGGGGAGTAGAGAGGGGGGGAAAGGACTTAACGAAATTTTGAGCCAGGGCCACCGGGATTTGAGTCAAACTAGCAGCAGCGCGTTTTTACGAAACGCGCTATAGTTAAGATAGCTATAGCGTGTTCCAGAGAAACGCGCTGCAACTAACCCTTTCTATTTTCTTTCTCTTTTTATTTTGTTTTCTTTACATTTTCTTTTTTTTCATTTCTCCTTTTTCTATTTCTTTCATTTTCATTTACTTTTCTACTTATTTTTCTATTTATTTTCTTTTACATAGCAGTAGCGCTGTAAAGAAGAAACGTGCTGCTACAATGTTTTTAGAAGTAGCGTGCTTCTGCGAGAAGCGCTGCTACTATTCCTAGCCTACCGGCACCAGTGAGAGAATTTTAGTAGTAGCGCTTTTCTGTGGAGACGCGCTACTGCTAAAATAATGATTGGAGCGTGGTTTTGCAACAAGCGCTACTACTAAGTAGCGCTAGAGCCGAGTTTTGACCAACATACTGCTATACCTCTGTGTATAGCGTTTTCCCTAGTAGTGGCCGATCACAATTACAATCATACCATCATAGGCTAGTGATACGTCTCCAACGTATCTATAATTTTTGATTGTTCCATGCTATTATATTACGCCTTTTGGATGTTTATGGGCTTTATTCTACACATTTATATCATTTTTGGGACTAACCTACTAACCGGAGGCCGAACCCATATTGCTATTTTTTTTGCCTATTTCAGTATTTCGAAGAAAAGGAATATCAAACGGAGTCCAAACGGAATGAAACCTTCGGGAGCGTTATTTTTGGAACAAATCTGATCCGGAGAGACTGGAGTACAAGTCAAGAAAGCTCTGAGGGCCCCACGAGATAAGAGGGGCCCCCCTGTAGGGCACGCCTTCCTGTCTCGTGGGCCCGGCATCCACCGACGTACTTCTTCCTCCTATATATATCCACGGACCCCGAAAACATCCAGGAGCACCACGAAACACAATTTCCACCTCCGTAACCTTCTATATCCGCGAGATACCATCTTGGAGCCTTCGTCGGCACTCTGCCGGAGGGGGAATCGACCACGGAGAGCCTCTACATCAACATCCTTGCCCCTCGTATGAGTTGTGAGTAGTTTACCACAGACCTACGGGTCCATAGTTATTAGCTAGATGGCTTCTTCTCTCTTTTTGGATCTCAATACAATGTTCCCCCCCTCTCTTGTGGAGATCTATTCGATGTAATCTCTTTTTGCGGTGTGTTTGTCGAGATCCGATGAATTGTGGGTTTATGATCAAGTTTATCTATGAATAATATTGGAATCTTCTCTGAATTCTTTTATGTATGATTGAGTTATCTTTGCAAGTCTCTTCGAATTATCACTTTGGTTTGGCCTACTAGATTGATCTTTCTTGCCATGGGAGAAGTGTTTAGCTTTGGGTTCAATCTTGCGGTGATCTTACCCAGTGACAGACAGGGTTACAAGACACGTATTATATTGTTGCCATCGAGGATAACAAGATGGGGTTTATATCATATTGCATGTGTTTATCCCTCTACATCATGTCATCTTGCTTAATGCGTTGCTCTATTCTTATGAAATTAATACTCTAGATGCAGGCCGGAGTCGTTCGATGTGTGGAGTAATAGTAGTAGATGCTGGCAGGAGTCGGTCTACTTGTTATGGACGTGATGCCTATATACATGATCATGCCTAGATAACGTCATAATTATTCACTTTTCTATCAATTGCCCGACAGTAATTTGTTCACCCACCGTAATACTTATGCTCTCGAGAGAAGCCTCTAGTGAAACCTATGGCCCCCGGGTCTATATCTTATCATATTTGCTTTCAATCTACTTTTATTCGCATCTTTACTTTTCTGCATCTATATTACAAAATACCAAAAATATTATTATCTCTCTATCAGATCTCACTTTCGTAAGTGACCGTGAAGGGATTGACAACCCCTTTATTGCATTGGTTGCGAGTTCTCAGTTTGTTTGGGTAGGTGCGTGGGACTTTTGAGGAACCTCCTACTGGATTGATACCTTGGTTCTCAAAACCGAGGGAAATACTTACGCTACACTTTGCTGCATCACCCTCTCCTCTTCAGGGAAAACCAACGCTAGCTCAAGACGTAGCAAGAAGGATTTCTAGCACCGTTGCCAGGGAGGTCTTCGCTCAAGTCAAGACATACCAAGTACCCATCACAAACCCATCTCCCTCGCATTTACATTATTTGCCATTTGCCTCTCGTTTTCCTCTCCCCCACTTCACCCTTGCTGTTTTATTCGCCCTCTCTTTCCCAATCTCCTCCTCTCTTTTCGCTTGCCTCCTTTTGTGTGCTTGTTTGCTTGTTCGACCTTATGGCTGTGCCTAAGGGACCTTAACACCTTCTCAGAAGGATGGATGAGATTGAGTCAAATATTAGAAGCTTTACGAATTTGCAATTTGAGCATAATTATTTCTTTAGAAAAGAGCTTAAGGAACAAAAAAGTTTTTTGGGGTTTATGAACAAAGAGCTTGATGATATGAATAAAGAATTCTATGGTGTTAACGCTCAAATTACCCGACTTGAAAATGCTATAGCCAAAATTTCTGACAAGCAAGCCACCTTAGTCAATAAGATGGCCGCTAAACCAGAAAAATTACATGAAAATAAAGATGAGGATCTTAAAGTTATTGATGTGTCTCCGATTAGATATATGTTTTGCAATATGAATTTTGATGATTATGGGAGTAATGATGAATCAACTTTGCCTAGAAGGCGTCCCAAAAATTCGGAATCTTTAGATCGTGATGTTAAATTTGGTAAAAAAGAAATTGGAGAATCTTCAACTTCTAATATTGAACCTACTATCTCGGATTTCAAGGAATTTGATTATGATAATTTCTCTTTAAAAGGTTGTATTTCCTTGTTGCAATCCGTTGTTAATTCTCCTCATGCTTATAGTCAAAATAAAGCTTTTACCAAACATATCGTTGATGCCTTGTTGCAATCTTATGATGAAAAACTGAATTTGGAAGTTTCTATACCTAGAAAACTTAATGATGAGTGGGAACCTACTATAAAGATTAGAATTAAAGATTATGAGTGTTTTGCTTTGTGTGATTTGGGTGCTAGTGTTTCATCGATTCCAAAAACTTTAAGTGATATTCTAGGTTTCCATGATCTTAATGATTGCTCTTTAAATTTGCACCTGGCGGATTCCACCATTAAAAAGCCTATGGGAAGGATCAATGATGTTCTTATTGTTGCTAATAGAAATTTGGTGCCCGTAGATTTTATCGTTCTTGATATAGATTGCAATCTTTCTTGCCCTATTATTCTTGGTAGACCTTTTCCTAAAAACGATTGGTGCGATTATTGATATGAAGGAAGGGAACATTAGATTCCAATTTCCTTTAAAGAAAGGCATGGAGAACTTTCCAAGAAAGAAAGTCAAATTACCTTATGAATCTATCATGTGTGCTACTTATGAATCTAGTGTCAAAGATGGCACTAGTTAGATCTATCCTTGCTTTTATGCCTAGCTATGGGCGTTAAACGATAGCGCTAGTTGGGAGGCAACCAAATTTTCTTTATGTTCTTTGTTTTTGTTCCTGTTTAGTGTTAAATTTTGCTTCTACTTTCTGTTTATATGTGTTTTTATCTTTTGTTTAGTGTTTGTGCCAAGTAGAACCTATAGGATAAACTATGATGATGGTTGATTTGATTCTGCTGAAAAACAGAAACATTGCGTTCATGAGAAAAAATTCAATAAGTCACAGAAACGCGATTTTGCATTGATTCTTTTTGCTGCTTATCAATAGACAAATTTTCCAGTACGTCCTATTTTGGTAGGATTTTTAGAGTTCCAGAAGTTTGCGTTAGTTACAGATTGCTATAGACTGTTCTGTTTTTGACAGATTCTGTTTTTCGTGTGTTGTTTGCTTATTTCAATGCATCTATGGCTAGTAAAATAGTTTATAAACCATAAAGAAGTTGGAATACAGTAGGTTTAACACCAAAATAAATAAAGAATGAGTTAATTGCAGTACCTTATGTGGTGGTTTTGTTTTCTTTCACTAACAGAGCTTATAAGATTTCCTGTTGAGTTTTGTGTTGTGAAGTTTTCAAGTTTGGGTAAAGCCTTTATGGACTACAGAATAAAGGGTGGCAAGAGCCTAAGTTTGGGGATGCCCATGGCACCCCAAGATATTCAATAGTATCCAAAAGCCTAAGCTTGGGGATGCCCCGGGAAGGCATCCCCTCTTTCGTCTTCGTTCATTGGTAACTTTACTTGGAGCTATATTTTTATTCGCCACATGATATGTGTTTTGCTTGGAGCGTCGTGTATTATATTGGTCTTTGCTTGTTAGTTTACCACAATCATCCTTGCTGTAACACACCTTTTGGGAGAAGCCTATTTGATTAGAATTTGCTAGAATACTCTATGTGCTTCACTTATATCTTTTGAGCCTGATAGTTTTTGGTCTAGTGCTTCGGTTATATCTTTTAGAGCACGACGGTGGTGTCTTAATTTTGAAGAAATTGCTAGTCTCTCATGCTTCACTTATATCATTTTGAGAGTCTTTTAGAACAGCATGGTATTTTCTATTGTCACAAAGTTGGTCCAAGAATGATGAGCATCCAAGTTGGGTATAATAAAAACTACCATAGGAAGTGAATTGGATGCTATGATCAACTTGATACTTGATAATTGTTTTGAGATATGGAGGTAGTGATATTAAAGTTATGCTAGTTGGGTGATTATGAATTTAAAGAATGCTTGTTTTGAAGTTTGTGATTCCCGTAGCATACACGTATGGTGAACCGCTTTGTGATTAAGTTGGAGCACAATTTTATTTATTGAATGTCTTCCTTATGAGTGGCAGTCGGGGATGAGCGATGGTCTTTTCCTACCAATCTATCCCCCTAGGAGCATGCGCGTAGTGCTTTGGTTTTTGATGACTTCTAAATTTTTACAACAAGTATATGAGTTCTTTTGAGTAATGTTGAGTCCATGGATTATACACACCCTTTCACCCCTCCATTATTGCTAGCCTCTCTTGTATCGTGCAACTTTCGCCGGTACCATACAACCACCATATACCTCCCTCAAAACAGCCACCATACCTACCTATCATGCAAAGAGCCATTCCAAGATATATTGCGATGCAACTTTCCACCGTTCCGTTCATATGACACACATTACTTCTGTCATATTGCTCTTTGCATGATCATGTAGTTGACATCGTATTTGTGGCAAGGCCACCTTCATAATTGTCATACATGTCGCTCTTGATTCATTGCATATCCCGGTACACCGCCGGAGGCATTCATATAGAGTCATATCTTGTTTTAGCTTTGAGTTGTAAATCCATAAAAGTGTGATGATCTTCATTATTAGAGCATTGTCCTCGTGAGGGAAGGATGATGAAGGCTATGATTCCCCCACAAGTCGGGATGAGACTTCGGACTTTAAAAAAAAGGGAAAAAAAGAGAAAGGCCAAAAAGAAAAAGGAAAAAAAAGAAGGCCAAAGAAAAAAAAGAAAAAAAAGAAAAAAAAAAGAGAAAAAGAAAAAGAAAAAAATAAAATGAGAGAAAAAGAGAGAAGGGACAATGCTACTATCTCTTTTTCCACACTTGTGCTTCAAAATAGCACCATGATCTTCATGATAGAGAGTCTCATATGTTCTCACTTTCATATACTAGTGGGAATTTTTCATTATAGAACTTGCTTGTATATTCCAATGATGGGCTTCCTCAAAAGTGCCCTAGGTCTTCATGAGCAAGCAAGTTGGATGCACACCCACTAGTTTTCTTTTGTTGAGCTTTCATATATTTATAGCTCTAGTGCATCCGTTGCATGGCAATCCCTACTCACTCACATTGATATCTATTAATGGGCATCTCCATAGTCCGTTGATACGCCTAGTTGATATGAGACTATCTTCTCCTTTTTGTCTTCTCCACAACCACCATTTTATTCCACATATAGTGCTATGTCCATGGCTCACGCTCATGTATTGCGTGAAAGTTGAAAGAGTTTGAGATTATTAAAGTATGAAAAAATTGCTTGGCTCGTCATCGGGGTTGTGCATGATTGAATACTTTGTGTGATGAAAATAGAGCAAATGCCAAACTATATGATTTTGTAGGGATAACTTTCTTTAGCCATGTTATTTTAAGAAGACATGATTACCTTGATTAGTATGCTTGAAGTATTACTATTTCTTATGTCAATATGAACTTTTATTTTGTATTCATTTGGATCTAAACATGCATGCCACAATGAAAGAAAATTACATTATGAATTGTGCTAGGTAGCATTCCACATCAAAAATTCTCTTTTTATCATTTACCTACTCGAGGACGAGCATGAATTAAGCTTGGGGATGCTTGATACGTCTCCAACGTATCTATAATTTTTGATTGTTCCATGCTATCATATTACCCCTTTTGGATGTTTATGGGCTTTATTCTACACATTTATATCATTTTTAGGACTAACCTACTAACCGGAGGACCCACCCATATTGCTGTTTTTTGGCCTATTTCAGTATTTCGAAGAAAAGGAATATCAAACGGAGTCCAAACGGAATGAAACCTTCGGGGGCGTTATTTTTGGAACAAATCTGATCCGGAGAGCCTGGAGTGCATGTCAAGAAAGCTCCAAGGTCCCCACGAGATAGGAGGGCGCGCCCCCCTATAGGGCGCACCCCTGTCTCGTGGGCCCCTCGGGCGTCCACCAACGTACTTCTTCCTCCTATATATATCCACGGACCCCGAAAACATCTAGGAGCACCACGAAACACAATTTCCACCGCCGTAACCTTCTGTATCCATGAGATCCCATCTTGGAGCTTTCGCCGTCACTCTGCCGGAGGGGGAATCAACCACGGAGGGCCTCTACATCAACATCCTTGCCCCTCCTATGAGTTGTGAGTAGTTTAGCACAGACCTCTGGGTCCATAGTTATTAGCTAGACAGCTTCTTCTCTCTTTTTGGATCTCAATACAATGTTCTCCCCCTCTCTTGTGGAGATCTATTCGATGTAATCTCTTTTTGCAGTGTGTTTGTCGAGATCCGATGAATTGTGGGTTTATGATCAAGTTTATCTATGAATAATATTGGAATCTTCTCTGAATTCTTTTATGTATGATTGAGTTATCTTTGCAAGTCTCTTCGTATTATCAGTTTGGTTTGGCCTACTAGATTGATCTTTCTTGCCATGGGAGAAGTGTTTAGCTTTGGGTTGAATCTTGCGGTGATCTTACCCAGTGACAGAAAGGGTTGCAAGACACGTATTGTATTGTTGCCATCGAGGATAACAAGATGGGGTTTATATCTTATTGCATGTGTTTATCCCTCTACATCATGTCATCTTGCTTAATGCGTTGCTCTGTTCTTATGAACTTAATACTCTAGATGCAGGCAGGAGTCGGTCGATGTGTGGAGTAATAGTAGTAGATGCAGGCAGGAGTCGGTCTACTTGTTATGGACGTGATGGCTATATACATGATCATGCCTAGATAACGTCATAATTATTCGGTTTTCTATCAATTGCTTGACAGTAATTTTTTCACCCACCGTAATACTTATGCTCTCGAGAGAAGCCTCTTGTGAAACCTATGGCCCCCGGGTCTATCTCTTATCATATTTGCTTTCAATCTACTTTTATTTTCATATTTACTTTTCTGCATCTATATCACAAAATACCAAAAATATTATTATCTCTCTATCAGATCTCACTTTCGTAAGTGACCGTGAAGGGATTGACAACCCCTTTATTGCGTTGGTTGCGAGTTCACAGTTTGTTTGTGTAGGTGCGCGGGACTTTTGAGGAGCCTCCTACTGGATTGATACCTTGGTTCTCAAAACTGAGGGAAATACTTACGCTACACTTTGCTGCATCACCCTCTCCTCTTCAGGCAAAACCAACGCTAGCTCAAGACGTAGCAGCTAGCTTTTAGGGTTTAGCCTCTACGATCTCGTGGTAGATCTACTCTTGTACTACACATATCTTCAATATTAATCAAGCAGGAAGTAGGGTTTTACCTCCATCGAGAGGGCTCGAACCTGGGTAAACATTGTGTCCCTTGCTTCCTATTACCATCAGTCTGAGACGCACAGATCGGGACCCCCTACCCGAGATCTGCCGGTTTTGACACCGACATTGGTGCTTTCATTGAGAGTTCCTATGTGTCGTCTCTGCAAGGCTTTAAGGCTCGTCTCGTTGTCAAGGACGACATCATCTCTGGAGGAACACTGGTTGTAGGCTAGGTTCTCTGACTTGGCGGCTTCATTATGGCCACCCCATCGGCTGTCGCGCCAACGATGGCCTCTCAGGTCATCACGCATAACCTTCGCATCAATTCGGAGCTTGCCGAACAAATGGATCCGATAGAGCTCTCCTCTCTTAATGAGCTCTTGGATTGCATCGCCTCTTTGGGAGTCGGTACAGACTATGACCGGATTGGGCTTAAACCCGACCAGAGGGACATTAGATCCCCACCGGCCACCCATGAGATAGCGGTAGTGGAGGAACAACACACGGGTCGCACCTCAACTTTGAGGACGAATTATGTCCGGATCACCGAACTCGGTAAGCCGAACACCTACTGAAAGGAAGACATGACCCGAGTCCCGGACTTAGAGTTGGGCATCGGGCCGAAGAGATCGGGTGATACTCCGGACCCCGAACTGTCGGGCTTGGAACCTTCCGTGCCCCTGGGTGTCAGATCGGATCAAAATCCGGATTCAGCCAAAGACACTCGCTTGGACTTAAACCGCCTCTCCCGCATCAGGCAAGAGCCCCTAGAGACGGTACACCGTTACTGGGCCAGATTCCTCCTTGCGCTCAACAAGGTCGAGGACTGCCAGGAGGAGGACGTAGTCTCACTTTTCTGCAAAAACTACATGAACAAAGGACTCCTTAATGCTATAAGCCACCGTGACATAGTACACTTTGCGGACTTAGCGACCATAGTACTAAAGTACTGTGCGATGGAAAGCGCCTGGAAGACCCAAACAGAATTTTGGGATAGTACGGCCCTCACCAGAACCTTGGTCCGAACTAAACGGCCGAACTCTTGTAAGTCGACCAATTCAATTTCCAAGTAACCAAAACCCGCCCTAGGGCGTGGAACCGTATTGGAAGGGTGGCTCAATATGCCATGTATGCTTGACAGTACGCCGGATGCAACACCAACCCATAGCCTTAGGGCATGTTGGATACTCCGGTAGGTAGCCAAAAGTGGCGAGGTTCTCCTCGAGAGCCATAAAACCGAACAACATCCCACCAAAGAACATAATACGGTACTAACAGTCTTTGAGACTTTCGCCTCAAACAATAGGCGCAAGCGAGCTCATCGAAGCTCTGCTGAAATCTACCATGTGGCAGAAGTAAATCCGTGGAACGACACTGCTATAACTTTCAATGCCAGTGACGAACCCCAATTCCAGACCGTCCGGGCACCAGCCGCTTTGGTCCTTAGCCCAATAGTGGACGGCTTTCGGCTCACTAAAGTGCTCATGGACGGCGGAAGCGGATTAAACCTGATCTATGAAGAAACACTCAACAAGATCGAAATTGATAAAGGCCGCATTGAGCAAAGCGGCACAACCTTCAGGGGAATTATTCCTAGTAAGGAGGCACGGTGTGCGGGGAAAATCACACTCGATGTGGTATTCGGCACCCCACATAATTATAGGTCCGAAGAAATCGTATTCCAAGTGGCCCCTTTCAGCAGCGGATACCACACCCTTCTAGGGCGGGACGCGTTTGCAAGCTTTCAAGCTATACCCCATTACGGGTACATGAAGCTTAAAATACCCGGACCCAATGGAATCATCACTCTAGCTAGTGATCCGGACGTCGCACTCCGCACCGAAAACAAAACCACAAAACTAGCCTTGGAAGCACTGTCCGAAGCCCTAGCAGCAGAAGAATTAACAACGCTGCGCGCCACCGTGGACAGGGACGACGTGATACTCGACAAACGACCCAAGTTTTCTTCCTCTTCTTCTTCTAACTTTCTTGTTTCCCATTTTGCAGATTTAATTCACTGTATGGAAGCTTGCATGGATGGAGTGCTTGTTTCTCTGATCTTCTTTATGTTTTTATCGAAGAATAATGTGGAACTTATTATATGGATGCATGGAACAATGTGTTGGATGGATATTGTGATAGTAGTGTAAGATGTACGGATGATACTATGTTTCTTATGTATGTATATATGTTGTCATGGATGGAGCTATATATGTGTTGCATAGGTCATATGTCTGTTGTGCCTGTGAAAAAAAATATGCATATCTGTGTGTGAATTACAGTGAAATTAAATGGATATAAATGTAAACAGGGGATATATAGCCTCTTTGC
>NC_041385.1:820677060-820678427 GCF_002162155.2 Triticum dicoccoides
TTTTTATTTTCCTTATCTCTCTTTTTTCATATTTCCAACACGTATCTACTTATATTTTCCGAAAACACATGTCTACTTTTGAATACACATTGTGCATTTTTCATATACACGTAGAACATTTCGCTGATACACATTGAATATTTTTCAAGTACATGATGTATTTGTTCTCTAATACATTTTTCTTACATTTTATTAAAGAACCTGTTGAAAACAATTCTTATACACGTTGATTATTTTCTTAATGGCGTGAAAGAATTTCTTCAAACAGGCAATATATTTTTACATTGTATAATTGTTTTCAAAAATATCATGCACATAATATTAAAATGCATGACATTTTTTTAATGTCTCATATATTTTTGTGAATGGTACAAAACATTCATTTCAACTACATGAATATTTTTTACGTTGTATAATTTTTCAGAAAATTCTATGTATATATTATTGAAAAGCGTGAACGTCTTTAAAAAAAGTCACATACATTTTTTTAAGGGAAACCGAATATGCACACGACAGTAACACTCACTGGAAGTTGTAAGGAAAGAGTATTAAATCTTTGTTTTGATTTTTGATCAACGATTGTAGCAAGTTCTCCTCGGCCTCCGCGGGGTGCTTTTTAACCAGAAATTCGTCTATGATATTTGTGTTAATGAACCCAATATCATGCATTTCTTGTTTTTTGCACTCGACGATCTTCAATCTGCATAATATAGTGAGGATAATTAATTATAAATACATGCAATGAAAAAGCCGAGCTATATATAGAGAGACTTAATGACAAAAATAGTACTTACAGACAGTAGCAAAAGACCATTAGTTTATTTCGGGCCTTTTGATAGAAGAACGCGAAGAACTCATCAAATGGAACAGTCGACAGATCAGTTGCAACAAGGTCATGCTCCTCTTTAATATTCAGATACAAAGCATTCGTCCCCCCAGACTCTCTGCAGGTTTTCATGTACCAATTATGGAATCTTCGCATCATAGTTGTCAGAGATTTTTCATCTTTGACGAGAGGCTTCCCGTACTCCTATTTGTGTTCGTCCACCTCCAAGAAATCAGGAAGTTGATCGTCAGGCAGGTAATCTTCAAGATTGCCAAAACCGGCCACCGTCCCTGGAGCATTAGACACATTGAGCGGGGGGCACGATTGCTGTGCTTGTTCGCCGAGCCGGCCACCGTCCCTGGAGCATTAGACACATTGAGCGGCCTGCAAAGAAAAGTCTGCGACGTGAGACATCCAAAAGGCAACGAAAATGGGAGATTATACATTTATATTGAAGGGGGCTGGTGTGACAGATACCGTGAGGGCGTCGAGCTCAGCCAAAGACGAAGCACCACCGAGCACGTCCGGTGCGGGAGCAGGT
>NC_041385.1:820680476-820683744 GCF_002162155.2 Triticum dicoccoides
AAAAAAATCTAGGGTTCATATGAACACCTAGGGTTCATATGAACATCAACACAGTATCAACACATCTATATAATTGCCCTAGCAGAGAGAAATAGGAGGGTAGGGACAGGAGAGGCATAGCCTTACGGTCGGCGGCGAGGGCAGGCTATGGCTCGGGCAGCGGCGATGAGGTCGAGGGCGGCGGCGGCGAGCTCGAGGGAGGCGACAGTGAGGTCGACGACGACGGCCTCGGGCGGCGACTGTGAGGTCGAGGGGCGGCCTCGGGCGGTGGCGGTGTGGTCGAAGGCGGCGGGCGGCGGCGGTGTGGTCGAAGGCGGCCTCCGGCTGGCAGTGTGGTCGAAGGCACGCGGCAGGGCAACAGCGACGATGGAGCAGTTGGGGGACAGGGGGAGTAGAGAGGGGGGGAAAGGACTTAGCGAAATTTTGAGCCAGGGCCGCCGGGATTTGAGTCAAACTAGCAGCAGCGCGTTTTTACGAAACGCGCTATAGTTAAGATAGCTATAGCGTGTTCCAGAGAAACGCGCTGCAACTAACCCTTTCTGTTTTCTTTCTCTTTTTATTTTGTTTTCTTTACATTTTCTTTTTTTTTTCATTTCTCCTTTTTCTATTTCTTTCATTTTCATTTACTTTTCTACTTATTTTTCTATTTATTTTCTTTTACATAGCAGTAGCGCTGTAAAGAAGAAACGTGCTGCTACAATGTTTTTAGAAGTAGCGTGCTTCTGCGAGAAGCGCTGCTACTATTCCTAGCCTACCGGCACCAGTGAGAGAATTTTAGTAGTAGCGCTTTTCTGTGGAGACGCGCTACTGCTAAAATAATGATTGTAGCGTGGTTTTGCAACAAGCGCTACTACTAAGTAGCGCTAGCGCCGAGTTTTGACCAACATACTGCTATACCTCTGTGTATAGCGTTTTCCCTAGTAGTGGCCGATCACAATTACAATCATACCATCATAGGGTAGTGATACGTCTCCAACGTATCTATAAGTTTTGATTGTTCCATGCTATTATATTACGCCTTTTGGATGTTTATGGGCTTTATTCTACACATTTATATCATTTTTGGGACTAACCTACTAACCGGAGGCTGAACCCATATTGCTATTTTTTTTGCCTATTTCAGTATTTCGAAGAAAAGGAATATCAAACGGAGTCCAAACGGAATGAAACCTTCGGGAGCGTTATTTTTGGAACAAATCTGATCCGGAGAGACTGGAGTACAAGTCAAGAAAGATCTGAGGGCCCCACGAGATAAGAGGGGCCCCCCTGTAGGGCACGCCTTCCTGTCTCGTGGGCCCGGCGTCCACCGACATACTTCTTCCTCCTATATATATCCACGGACCCCGAAAACATCCAGGAGCACCACGAAACACAATTTCCACCGCCGTAACCTTCTATATCCGCGAGATCCCATCTTGGAGCCTTCGTCGGCACTCTGCCGGAGGGGGAATCGACCACGGAGAGCCTCTACATCAACATCCTTGCCCCTCGTATGAGTTGTGAGTAGTTTACCACAGACCTACGGGTCCATAGTTATTAGCTAGATGGCTTCTTCTCTCTTTTTGGATCTCAATACAATGTTCTCCCCCTCTCTTGTGGAGATCTATTCGATGTAATCTCTTTTTGCGGTGTGTTTGTCGAGATCCGATGAATTGTGGGTTTATGATCAAGTTTATCTATGAATAATATTGGAATCTTCTCTGAATTCTTTTATGTATGATTGAGTTATCTTTGCAAGTCTCTTCGAATTATCAGTTTGGTTTGGCCTACTAGATTGATCTTTCTTGCCATGGGAGAAGTGTTTAGCTTTGGGTTCAATCTTGCGGTGATCTTACCCAGTGACAGAAAGGGTTGCAAGACACGTATTATATTGTTGCCATCGAGGATAACAAGATGGGGTTTATATCATATTGCATGTGTTTATCCCTCTACATCATGTCATCTTGCTTAATGCGTTGCTCTATTCTTATGAAATTAATACTCTAGATGAAGCCCGGAGTCGTTCGATGTGTGGAGTAATAGTAGTAGATGCTGGCAGGAGTCGGTCTACTTGTTATGGACGTGATGCCTATATACATGATCATGCCTAGATAACGTCATAATTATTCACTTTTCTATCAATTGCCCGACAGTAATTTGTTCACCCACCGTAATACTTATGCTCTCGAGAGAAGCCTCTAGTGAAACCTATGGCCCCCGGGTCTATATCTTATCATATTTGCTTTCAATCTACTTTTATTCGCATCTTTACTTTTCTGCATCTATATTACAAAATACCAAAAATATTATTATCTCTCTATCAGATCTCACTTTCGTAAGTGACCGTGAAGGGATTGACAACCCCTTTATTGCATTGGTTGCGAGTTCTCAGTTTGTTTGGGTAGGTGCGTGGGACTTTTGAGGAACCTCCTACTGGATTGATACCTTGGTTCTCAAAACTGAGGGAAATACTTACGCTACACTTTGCTGCATCACCCTCTCCTCTTCAGGGAAAACCGACGCTAGCTCAAGACGTAGCAAGAAGGATTTCTAGCACCGTTGCCAGGGAGGTCTTCGCTCAAGTCAAGACATACCAAGTACCCATCACAAACCCATCTCCCTCGCATTTACATTATTTGCCATTTGCCTCTCGTTTTCCTCTCCCCCACTTCACCCTTGCTGTTTTATTCGCCCTCTCTTTCCCAATCTCCTCCTCTCTTTTCGCTTGCCTCCTTTTGTGTGCTTGTTTGCTTGTTCGACCTTATGGCTGTGCCTAAGGGACCTGAACACCTTCTCAGAAGGATGGATGAGATTGAGTCAAATATTAGAAGCTTTACGAATTTGCAATTTGAGCATAATTATTTCTTTAGAAAAGAGCTTAAGGAACAAAAAAGTTTTTTGGGGTTTATGAACAAAGAGCTTGATGATATGAATAAAGAATTCTATGGTGTTAACGCTCAAATTACCCGACTTGAAAATGCTATAGCCAAAATTTCTGACAAGCAAGCCACCTTAGTCAATAAGATGGCCGCTAAACCAGAAAAATTACATGAAAATAAAGATGAGGATCTTAAAGTTATTGATGTGTCTCCGATTAGATATATGTTTTGCAATATGAATTTTGATGATTATGGGAGTAATGATGAATCAACTTTGCCTAGAAGGCGTCCCAAAAATTCGGAATCTTTAGATCGTGATGTTAAATTTGGTAAAAAAGAAATTGGAGAATCTTCAACTTCTAATATTGAACCTACTATCTCGGATTTCAAGGAATTTGATTATGATAATT
>NC_041385.1:820685913-820690728 GCF_002162155.2 Triticum dicoccoides
AAGAGAAAAAGAAAAAGAAAAAAATAAAATGAGAGAAAAAGAGAGAAGGGACAATGCTACTATCTCTTTTTCCACACTTGTGCTTCAAAATAGCACCATGATCTTCATGATAGAGAGTCTCATATGTTCTCACTTTCATATACTAGTGGGAATTTTTCATTATAGAACTTGCTTGTATATTCCAATGATGGGCTTCCTCAAAAGTGCCCTAGGTCTTCATGAGCAAGCAAGTTGGATGCACACCCACTAGTTTTCTTTTGTTGAGCTTTCATATATTTATAGCTCTAGTGCATCCGTTGCATGGCAATCCCTACTCACTCACATTGATATCTATTAATGGGCATCTCCATAGTCCGTTGATACGCCTAGTTGATATGAGACTATCTTCTCCTTTTTGTCTTCTCCACAACCACCATTCTATTCCACATATAGTGCTATGTCCATGGCTCACGCTCATGTATTGCGTGAAAGTTGAAAGAGTTTGAGATTATTAAAGTATGAAAAAATTGCTTGGCTCATCATCGGGGTTGTGCATGATTGAATACTTTGTGTGATGAAAATAGAGCAAATGCCAAACTATATGATTTTGTAGGGATAACTTTCTTTAGCCATGTTATTTTAAGAAGACATGATTACCTTGATTAGTATGCTTGAAGTATTACTATTTCTTATGTCAATATGAACTTTTATTTTGTATTCATTTGGATCTAAACATGCATGCCACAATGAAAGAAAATTACATTATGAATTGTGCTAGGTAGCATTCCACATCAAAAATTCTCTTTTTATCATTTACCTACTCGAGGACGAGCATGAATTAAGCTTGGGGATGCTTGATACGTCTCCAACGTATCTATAATTTTTGATTGTTCCATGCTATCATATTACCCCTTTTGGATGTTTATGGGCTTTATTCTACACATTTATATCATTTTTAGGACTAACCTACTAACCGGAGGACCCACCCATATTGCTGTTTTTTGGCCTATTTCAGTATTTCGAAGAAAAGGAATATCAAACGGAGTCCAAACGGAATGAA
Source organism: Triticum dicoccoides (assembly GCF_002162155.2). Lineage (NCBI taxonomy): Eukaryota > Viridiplantae > Streptophyta > Magnoliopsida > Poales > Poaceae > Triticum > Triticum dicoccoides. The sequence continues at coordinate 820,686,953 of NC_041385.1, forward strand.
ACCTTCGGGGGCGTTATTTTTGGAACAAATCTGATCCGGAGAGCCTGGAGTGCATGTCAAGAAAGCTCCAAGGTCCCCACGAGATAGGAGGGCGCGCCCCCCTGTAGGGCGCACCCCTGTCTCGTGGGCCCCTCGGGCGTCCACCAACGTACTTCTTCCTCCTATATATATCCACGGACCCCGAAAACATCTAGGAGCACCACGAAACACAATTTCCACCGCCGTAACCTTCTGTATCCATGAGATCCCATCTTGGAGCTTTCGCCGTCACTCTGCCGGAGGGGGAATCAACCACGGAGGGCCTCTACATCAACATCCTTGCCCCTCCTATGAGTTGTGAGTAGTTTAGCACAGACCTCTGGGTCCATAGTTATTAGCTAGACAGCTTCTTCTCTCTTTTTGGATCTCAATACAATGTTCTCCCCCTCTCTTGTGGAGATCTATTCGATGTAATCTCTTTTTGCAGTGTGTTTGTCGAGATCCGATGAATTGTGGGTTTATGATCAAGTTTATCTATGAATAATATTGGAATCTTCTCTGAATTCTTTTATGTATGATTGAGTTATCTTTGCAAGTCTCTTCGTATTATCAGTTTGGTTTGGCCTACTAGATTGATCTTTCTTGCCATGGGAGAAGTGTTTAGCTTTGGGTTGAATCTTGCGGTGATCTTACCCAGTGACAGAAAGGGTTGCAAGACACGTATTGTATTGTTGCCATCGAGGATAACAAGATGGGGTTTATATCTTATTGCATGTGTTTATCCCTCTACATCATGTCATCTTGCTTAATGCGTTGCTCTGTTCTTATGAACTTAATACTCTAGATGCAGGCAGGAGTCGGTCGATGTGTGGAGTAATAGTAGTAGATGCAGGCAGGAGTCGGTCTACTTGTTATGGACGTGATGGCTATATACATGATCATGCCTAGATAACGTCATAATTATTCGGTTTTCTATCAATTGCTTGACAGTAATTTTTTCACCCACCGTAATACTTATGCTCTCGAGAGAAGCCTCTTGTGAAACCTATGGCCCCCGGGTCTATCTCTTATCATATTTGCTTTCATTCTACTTTTATTTTCATATTTACTTTTCTGCATCTATATCACAAAATACCAAAAATATTATTATCTCTCTATCAGATCTCACTTTCGTAAGTGACCGTGAAGGGATTGACAACCCCTTTATTGCGTTGGTTGCGAGTTCACAGTTTGTTTGTGTAGGTGCGCGGGACTTTTGAGGAGCCTCCTACTGGATTGATACCTTGGTTCTCAAAACTGAGGGAAATACTTACGCTACACTTTGCTGCATCACCCTCTCCTCTTCAGGCAAAACCAACGCTAGCTCAAGACGTAGCAGCTAGCTTTTAGGGTTTAGCCTCTACGATCTCGTGGTAGATCTACTCTTGTACTACACATATCTTCAATATTAATCAAGCAGGAAGTAGGGTTTTACCTCCATCGAGAGGGCTCGAACCTGGGTAAACATTGTGTCCCTTGCTTCCTATTACCATCAGTCTGAGACGCACAGATCGGGACCCCCTACCCGAGATCTGCCGGTTTTGACACCGACATTGGTGCTTTCATTGAGAGTTCCTATGTGTCGTCGCTGCAAGGCTTGAAGGCTCGTCTCGTTGTCAAGGACGACATCATCTCTGGAGGAACACTGGTTGTAGGCTAGGTTCTCTGACTTGGCGGCTTCATTATGGCCACCCCATCGGCTGTCGCGCCAACGATGGCCTCTCAGGTCATCACGCATAACCTTCGCATCAATTCGGAGCTTGCCGAACAAATGGATCCGATAGAGCTCTCCTCTCTTAATGAGCTCTTGGATTGCATCGCCTCTTTGGGAGTCGGTACAGACTATGACCGGATTGGGCTTAAACCCGACCAGAGGGACATTAGATCCCCACCGGCCACCCATGAGATAGCGGTAGTGGAGGAACAACACACGGGTCGCACCTCAACTTTGAGGACGAATTATGTCCGGATCACCGAACTCGGTAAGCCGAACACCTACTGAATGGAAGACATGACCCGAGTCCCGGACTTAGAGTTGGGCATCGGGCCGAAGAGATCGGGTGATACTCCGGACCCCGAACTGTCGGGCTTGGAACCTTCCGTGCCCCTGGGTGTCAGATCGGATCAAAATCCGGATTCAGCCAACGACACTCGCTTGGACTTAAACCGCCTCTCCCGCATCAGGCAAGAGCCCCTAGAGACGGTACACCGTTACTGGGCCAGATTCCTCCTTGCGCTCAACAAGGTCGAGGACTGCCAGGAGGAGGACGTAGTCTCACTTTTCTGCAAAAACTACACGAACAAAGGACTCCTTAATGCTATAAGCCACCGTGACATAGTACACTTTGCGGACTTAGCGACCATAGTACAAAAGTACTGTGCGATGGAAAGCGCCTGGAAGACCCAAACAGAATTTTGGGATAGTACGGCCCTCACCAGAACCTTGGTCCGAACTAAACGGCCGAACTCTTGTAAGTCGACCAATTCAATTTCCAAGTAACCAAAACCCGCCCTAGGGCGTGGAACCGTATTGGAAGGGTGGCTCAATATGCCATGTATGCTTGACAGTACGCCGGATGCAACACCAACCCATAGCCTTAGGGCATGTTGGATACTCCGGTAGGTAGCCAAAAGTGGCGAGGTTCTCCTCGAGAGCCATAAAACCGAACAACATCCCGCCAAAGAACATAATACGGTACTAACAGTCTTCGAGACTTTCGCCTCAAACAATAGGCGCAAGCGAGCTCATCGAAGCTCTGCTGAAATCTGCCATGTGGCAGAAGTAAATCCGTGGAACGACACTGCTATAACTTTCAATGCCAGTGACGAACCCCAATTCCAGACCGTCCGCGCACCAGCCTCTTTGGTCCTTAGCCCAATAGTGGACGGCTTTCGGCTCACTAAAGTGCTCATGGACGGCGGAAGCGGATTAAACCTGATCTATGAAGAAACACTCAACAAGATCGAAATTGATAAAGGCCGCATTGAGCAAAGCGGCACAACCTTCAAGGGAATTATTCCTAGTAAGGAGGCACGGTGTGCGGGGAAAATCACACTCGATGTGGTATTCGGCACCCCACATAATTATAGGTCCGAAGAAATCGTATTCCAAGTGGCCCCTTTCAGCAGCGGATACCACACCCTTCTAGGGCGGGACGCTATTGCAAGCTTTCAAGCTATACCCAATTACGGGTACATGAAGCTTAAAATACCCGGACCCAATGGAATCATCACTCTAGCTAGTGATCCGGACGTCGCACTCCGCACCGAAAACAAAACCACAAAACTAGCCTTGGAAGCACTGTCCGAAGCCCTAGCAGCAGAAGAATTAACAACGCTGCGCGCCACCGTGGACAGGGACGACGTGATACTCGACAAACGACCCAAGTTTTCTTCCTCTTCTTCTTCTAACTTTCTTGTTTCCCATTTTGCAGATTTAATTCACTGTATGGAAGCTTGCATGGATGGAGTGCTTGTTTCTCTGATCTTCTTTATGTTTTTATCGAAGAATAATGTGGAACTTATTATATGGATGCATGGAACAATGTGTTGGATGGATATTGTGATAGTAGTGTAAGATGTACGGATGATACTATGTTTCTTATGTATGTATATATGTTGTCATGGATGGAGCTATATATGTGTTGCATAGGTCATATGTCTGTTGTGCCTGTGAAAAAAAATATGCATATCTGTGTGTGAATTACAGTGAAATTAAATGGATATAAATGTAAACAGGGGATATATAGCCTCTTTGC
>NC_041385.1:820690738-820696690 GCF_002162155.2 Triticum dicoccoides
CTTTTAAAAAAGTCACATACATTTTTTTAAATGCTACCAGCACTCTCTAAAAGTTACACGAATATTTATTATATTCTAATTGAAAATGCATTATGGATGTTTTAAGTAAATTAATACTTGAAAATTTATAATGTACATTCGTAATACTTTCAAAATGTAAACAGAAGTAAAGGAAAAGGAAAGTAGAGAACGAACCTAACACTACTTGGGCCGGCCCATCTTACGTTGGCTTGAAGCGATGCTGGAGTCCAACTCGATGATATATGGTTTTCTCAAAAAACAAAAATACTTAAATATAGGAGGAGTGCTTGAAGGAATCACCGGCCGGTATATACGTCGACCTAGGTTTGGCCACCGACGTACGATCGATATATAACATAATATAATTTCGACGAAGGCATCGAGAGCGGCCTTATCGACTACCTGATCCTGATGGGCATGGACGCGTTTGACCTCGATTTCGTGGCCTTGATCGTTTGCTTCTTCATCGGCCTCGCCGTCGGCTGCCGCGTCTTCAGTGTCTTGAGGAAGCCCGTGGAGGAGTGGGAGCTGCTTGACTGGCTCATCGTCATCTATCTACTAATTGCATAAGTAGTGAATCCACTATCTACGCACCTTGTTGTCGTCTTGCTCTAGCTTAATCTGTCCATATGTCCTTGTTCGTAATGAGATTCTATTTTCTTGTTGATTCCTAGTACAGCTACCAACTTGATGATGAACATTATGAGAACGAGACCAACATGTGCTCCCGTATGGCTCCCTTGGGCGGCTCGGGAGCAAACCCTAGCTGCCGTCGCCGCACCCACTCTTTCCTCCTCCCTCGCCGTCGCTGGTCGAGGTCGGCGGGCACAGGGCCGGTCCTGAGGTATTGGTGGCCCTGGGCGAGACTAAAACCCGGGGCCCTTAATGTAGACATCAAAACAATAAAAATCAATATACATATATGTGAAATTTTACCAATAACACTTTAAATGCATACAAAATCAGTTTATGTATCGAATAATTTATAAATACTATGTAAAAATGTTCTAATACATCATGTGTTAAGGATCTTTGATTCCTGCGTCCTGCTAATGCTATACTTGGAGACCTTACAACAGAAGCAAAACACTTTGTCGACATCTATTGAATAAACTAGCCACTTTCTTAATTTCCTATGATAATGAGCATATGAAAAAAATGTCTTCCCGCATCATTTAGATGGTATGCCATTTTTTTGTCCTCTCACATAGTCCCTTTGTCAACCAAGATGTCTATTGCTTTATTATCAAGATTATTTCAATTTCTTTGATAAATATTAGCAGTATAAACTGGTTGTTCATCAACAGTCACTAGTAGAAAAGGGGGCATCACTCCCGGTTCGTAGGGGGCTTTAGTCCCGGTTCTTGAACCGGGACTAAAGGGTTGTGACTAATGCCTCTCCCCTTTAGTCCCGGTTCTATCATGAACCGGGACAGATGTGCCTCCACGTGGCCGGTGCGCCGAGCCCAGGCAGGAGGGCCTTTGGTCCCGGTTGGTGGCACCAACCGGGACCAAAAGGCATCCACGCGTCAGCATTTCAGTGGTCGTGGTTTTTTTCAAAGGGGGGGGGGTGGGGGTTGTGGGGGATTAATTTAGGTGTTTCATATATTGTGTTAGCTAGCTAATTAATAGAGAGAAGTGTCCTCTCTTATGTTCGTGCTTGATCGACGCTATGTACTGTACATAGAGAGGCCCTCGACACGCTAGCTAGTAAGAAAATGAAGGGAACCATTAAGTACAAAAATTCGTCATGCATACCGAGAGAAGTGATCGATCGACCTCTCCTTCTCCGAGAGATTGGTCGAACAACAAGTTTTCGTATTATCTATCCGACGCTACTGGGTACATACGTACATATACAATATGTAAAATCTCTTACAATCCCCTAGCAATTGAGATCAATTTCCACATGATATTCGCCGGCTTTATTGATGACGTGGTCAAGAAAGAATCCCACCAATTCCTCTTGAATTTCTTTCATGCGATCTTGTTCTAGGAGTTTGTCCCGCATCTGCCACGTCTAATTTGAAGAAGGGGGTTAATACATATATGAATGAAACTCAACAGAAATGATGGTGTAATAAAATGAAATTGTGAATATTATTGCTTACGCACTTCATATTGTCTTTTAGAGTAGCCCCGCTTATTTTTCAAAGTCGCGCTGTAGATGAACTCGCACACGTAGTATCCACAGAAATCATTTCTTTGTTCCTGCCACAAGCACTTTACGAGAAATAGAGGTCAATCAAACTGATAATGAAGCATTATAAATGGCATTGACGAAAATACAGCTATAGAATCAACGGGAGATGCGCGCAACTAGCTAGCTAGTAGTACTTACTTTCGGGTATGTATTTCGCAGCTCCTTCGGCAGTCCCGGAACTTCTGCGGTGAACTGTTTCCAAACCCTGCAAGACAAAGAAAATAAATATTATTACTTGAGATATCAGGAAATGAACAAAAAGTTGCCGATATGGTGCGATAAATGATTGATTGAACTTACTTGTTGAGTATTTCAGTCATGTCCGCATAGGTTTGGGGATCTTTTCTTCTCGAGTCTAAGACGTTTACTACTCCCCGCTCAAGCTTAATCTCGAGAAGCACATAGTGGAATCTGCGCACGTATGCATAACTCATCAATTACATTACTATAACCCCGCTCGAGTAATAAGGGAAACCGAATATGCACACGACAGTAACACTCACTGGAAGTTGTAAGGAAAGAGTATTAAATCTTTGTTTTGATTTTTCATCAACGATTGTAGCAAGTTCTCCTCGGCCTCCGCGGGGTGCTTTTTAACCAGAAATTCATCTATGATATTTGTGTTAATGAACCCAATATCATGCATTTCTTGTTTTTTGCACTCGACGATCTTCAATCTGCATAATATAGTGAGGATAATTAATTATAAATACATGCAATGAAAAAGCCGAGCTATATATAGAGAGACTTAATGACAAAAATAGTACTTACAGACAGTAGCAAAAGACCATTAGTTTATTTCGGGCCTTTTGATAGAAGAACGCGAAGAACTCATCAAATGGAACAGTCGACAGATCAGTTGCAACAAGGTCATGCTCCTCTTTAATATTCAGATACAAAGCATTCGTCCCCCCAGACTCTCTGCAGGTTTTCATGTACCAATTATGGAATCTTCGCATCATAGTTGTCAGAGATTTTTCATCTTTGACGAGAGGCTTCCCGTACTCCTATTTGTGTTCGTCCACCTCCAAGAAATCAGGAAGTTGATCGTCAGGCAGGTAATCTTCAAGATTGCCAAAACCGGCCACCGTCCCTGGAGCATTAGACACATTGAGCGGGGGGCACGATTGCTGTGCTTGTTCGCCGAGCCGGCCACCGTCCCTGGAGCATTAGACACATTGAGCGGCCTGCAAAGAAAAGTCTGCGACGTGAGACATCCAAAAGGCAACGAAAATGGGAGATTATACATTTATATTGAAGGGGGCTGGTGTGACAGATACCGTGAGGGCGTCGAGCTCAGCCAAAGACGAAGCACCACCGAGCACGTCCGGTGCGGGAGCAGGTGCGGTAGCCGGTGCGGGAGCAGGTGCGGGAGCCGGTGCGGGAGCAGTTGCTCCCAAGAAGTCAGCAAGGGGAAAGTCCTCTGCATTTTTTTCTGGATTTTCCCTTGTCCAAGTGATAACGCCCGTCACCAAGGAAGTAGACAAATCTGCAACCGCCTATTTTGCGGCAGCTACCGCTGTTGCAACTGTCTGAGATGATTTCTTCTCAACCACAATCTCAACCTTCTTGTCGATGTTTTCTTCAGTTAACCTCCGTCTTTCCTTTCTCTCCTCCGTGGTCTCATGGTAGTACTTCTTCCACGTGGCGCCGTCTCCGACACCGTGCACGCGTCCATACGACGGTCGAGTATCCACCGGTTGTCGTTTCAATATGTTCAACGCCCGGTTGAATGGAGTGTCCCACTTGGGCCTCGCCAATGCCTCAGACGGCGAGTCGCTTTCGGCCGCAATCCGGTGCTGCTCTCTCTGCAAAAGGCACAAGGATCGTTTACAAATATGACTAACGTGTGCAGTCGAATTGATCAGGAACTAAAATTACCAGGAGTCTCATGAACTCCGTAATGACCGGTGTTGTCTCGTAAACCTTCTTCACTGGGTCCCAACGGTGCCGGGCCCTCAGGACGTCACGCTCCTGCGGGACGGTGAAATCCGCCAAGGGGTCTGGGATGCCCAGACTCGCGGCTTCCGCATCCTCCTTGGCCCATTTGGACCTCTTTCCGCCGTAACCACGGCTTCCGAGGTGGTGGCTCCCAATGTTCCTCTGTTGAAGCCCCTTCATGTACTTAGACTTGTATTTGGCAGCTTCGGCCTCGCAAGCCTCCTTGAATATTTGAAACTGGTCTTCCATGATTGTCGGATTATCCTTTACAATCTCGGAGTAGGGTTCCTTCTTGTCGATGATCCTCGATTTCACTCGAGTTTTCCAGGAGGCCAATGCGTCACTGAACTTGGTCATGGCGTGTTTGTTTATCTTCTTCATTGCCGGGTCCTCGTCTGGATCTTCATAATCCTTCTCATTCCGGCCAGAGAACAAGAATATCTGGTGAAACTTCTTTAGGAGGGAGCTCCTCATATTTTCTATCTTCTGTAGTTTCTCATCGTTGATGGTGGCGGTTGTCCGTATGATGCAGCCTATTTGATTGCCGTAGCACGAGTGAGCTTCCTCGGGCGCCTTTGGCTCAAAAATGCCGTCGTCCACCTCCGTGACCACCAGCCTAGTAGTCCTGAGTTTGTTAGGAAGCCGTTGCCTCTTTGCTTTCGGTTCTACACCGGCTCCGCTCCCCGAGGCAGCACCGGTCTCAGCGCCGGTCTCGATGCCGGTCTGAATCTCAGCGCCGGTCTCAGTCTCAGCGCCGGTCTGCGTGTCGGTCTCAGTCCCCGATGCCACCGGTGGGCCCAGCAACAACATCGGTTGATCGTCGGTAAGGCTAAAATATCCGTCTACCGCCAGGTAGACGTCGTCGCAATCACCAGAACCATGTCCTTCATCGTTGCTAGCCATGTTTCCTATGATTAAATCTAGTCAATTAATTCTAGACCTAATAAAATGCATAATGTTGACTCCTTCCTGGTGCGGCAAATCCCGGGCACTCGATATGTCCTAGTTTGTAGCACAAGTCATGCCGAAATTCACGGAAAATTTTGGCATGACCTTTGCTAAAAAGTGGACAAATCGAGAACCTGAAATTTGCCGGAACAGAAACGAATCAACATTCCCGCAAAACATAGGCCACTCAGCATCATTCCCTGGAAACAATAAAGCCACTTGGGCACAATCGAACAACTTCAATGAAAAGATATAACATGAGCAAACACTATATAACATGGCCACTTCAATGAAAAGATATAATCAACAATAATGGAATATGCTAATGAACATCAATGACAGATAGCTACTGTTCTGTTTGACCAAGTTTTTGAAAAGAAAAACAATTCTGTTTTTTGTTTATAGCTAAATGCCATAACTGTTTTTTATTTATAGCTAAATACTTTTGTTTTTTGTCTAAAGCTAAAAGTCTAGGAACTACATTTTCTCTAACCCTTTTGACCACACCAGAATTTCCACAGCAAGACCTTAGTACCTACACCCAATTTCTTCAAAAATATTCAGGTCCATAGTCCAAATAATTCAAATTTCATTTGAATGAAATTTGGAACAAATTCAGGTCTGTAGTCAAAATATTTTTTTATAGCTAAGTGTTTTTTGTTTATACCCTCTGTTAATTTAAATCTAAATGCTACTATTATTTATATACCCTCTATTAGTTTAAAGCTAAATAGAATTACTGTTTAGGAATTTTCATAAAAATTTCCCTAGCTAATTTCCTAAAAAAATTGCAAATCATTTTTCCTAAATGCTATAAAATGCCTACTGCCCTAAAAAAA
>NC_041385.1:820699640-820701924 GCF_002162155.2 Triticum dicoccoides
CTCTTTAAAAGGTTGTATTTCCTTGTTGCAATCCGTTGTTAATTCTCCTCATGCTTATAGTCAAAATAAAGCTTTTACCAAACATATCGTTGATGCCTTGTTGCAATCTTATGATGAAAAACTGAATTTGGAAGTTTCTATACCTAGAAAACTTAATGATGAGTGGGAACCTACTATAAAGATTAGAATTAAAGATTATGAGTGTTTTGCTTTGTGTGATTTGGGTGCTAGTGTTTCATCGATTCCAAAAACTTTAAGTGATATTCTAGGTTTCCATGATCTTAATGATTGCTCTTTAAATTTGCACCTGGCGGATTCCACCATTAAAAAGCCTATGGGAAGGATCAATGATGTTCTTATTGTTGCTAATAGAAATTTGGTGCCCGTAGATTTTATCGTTCTTGATATAGATTGCAATCTTTCTTGCCCTATTATTCTTGGTAGACCTTTTCCTAAAAACGATTGGTGCGATTATTGATATGAAGGAAGGGAACATTAGATTCCAATTTCCTTTAAAGAAAGGCATGGAGAACTTTCCAAGAAAGAAAGTCAAATTACCTTATGAATCTATCATGTGTGCTACTTATGAATCTAGTGTCAAAGATGGCACTAGTTAGATCTATCCTTGCTTTTATGCCTAGCTATGGGCGTTAAACGATAGCGCTAGTTGGGAGGCAACCAAATTTTCTTTATGTTCTTTGCTTTTGTTCCTGTTTAGTGTTAAATTTTGCTTCTACTTTCTGTTTATATGTGTTTTTATCTTTTGTTTAGTGTTTGTGCCCAGTAGAACCTATAGGATAAACTATGATGATGGTTGATTTGATTCTGCTGAAAAACAGAAACATTGCGTTCATGAGAAAAAATTCAATAAGTCACAGAAACACGATTTTGCATTGATTCTTTTTGCTGCTTATCAATAGACAAATTTTCCAGTACGTCCTATTTTGGTAGGATTTTTAGAGTTCCAGAAGTTTGCTTTAGTTACAGATTGCTACAGACTGTTCTGTTTTTGACAGATTCTGTTTTTCGTGTGTTGTTTGCTTATTTCAATGCATCTATGGCTAGTAAAATAGTTTATAAACCATAAAGAAATTGGAATACAGTAGGTTTAACACCAAAATAAATAAAGAATGAGTTAATTGCAGTACCTTATGTGGTGGTTTTGTTTTCTTTCACTAACAGAGCTTATAAGATTTCCTGTTGAGTTTTGTGTTGTGAAGTTTTCAAGTTTGGGTAAAGCCTTTATGGACTACAGAATAAAGGGTGGCAAGAGCCTAAGTTTGGGGATGCCCATGGCACCCCAAGATATTCAATAGTATCCAAAAGCCTAAGCTTGGGGATGCCCCGGGAAGGCATCCCCTCTTTCGTCTTCGTTCATTGGTAACTTTACTTGGAGCTATATTTTTATTCGCCACATGATATGTGTTTTGCTTGGAGCGTCGTGTATTATATTGGTCTTTGCTTGTTAGTTTACCACAATCATCCTTGCTGTAACACACCTTTTGGGAGAAGCCTATTTGATTAGAATTTGCTAGAATACTCTATGTGCTTCACTTATATCTTTTGAGCCTGATAGTTTTTGGTCTAGTGCTTCGGTTATATCTTTTAGAGCACGACGGTGGTGTCTTAATTTTGAAGAAATTGCTAGTCTCTCATGCTTCACTTATATCATTTTGAGAGTCTTTTAGAACAGCATGGTATTTTCTATTGTCACAAAGTTGGTCCAAGAATGATGAACATCCAAGTTGGGTATAATAAAAACTACCATAGGAAGTGAATTGGATGCTATGATCAACTTGATACTTCATAATTGTTTTGAGATATGGAGGTAGTGATATTAAAGTTATGCTAGTTGGGTGATTATGAATTTAAAGAATGCTTGTTTTGAAGTTTGTGATTCCCGTAGCATACACGTATGGTGAACCGCTTTGTGATTAAGTTGGAGCACAATTTTATTTATTGAATGTCTTCCTTATGAGTGGCAGTCGGGGATGAGCGATGGTCTTTTCCTACCAATCTATCCCCCTAGGAGCATGCGCGTAGTGCTTTGGTTTTTGATGACTTCTAAATTTTTACAACAAGTATATGAGTTCTTTTGAGTAATGTTGAGTCCATGGATTATACACACCCTTTCACCCCTCCATTATTGCTAGCCTCTCTTGTATCGTGCAACTTTCGCCGGTACCATACAACCACCATATACCTCCCTCAAAACAGCCACCATACCTACCTATCATGCAAAGAGCCATTCCAAGATATATTGCGATGCAACTTTCCACCGTTC
>NC_041385.1:820701934-820703931 GCF_002162155.2 Triticum dicoccoides
TTGCAAATCATTTTTCCTAAATGCTATAAAATGCCTACTGCCCTAAAAAAATCTAGGGTTCATATGAACACCTAGGGTTCATATGAACATCAACACAGTATCAACACATCTATATAATTGCCCTAGCAGAGAGAAATAGGAGGGTAGGGACAGGAGAGGCATAGCCTTACGGTCGGCGGCGAGGGCAGGCTATGGCTCGGGCAGCGGCGATGAGGTCGAGGGCGGCGGCGGCGAGCTCGAGGGAGGCGACAGTGAGGTCGACGACGACGGCCTCGGGCGGCGACTGTGAGGTCGAGGGGCGGCCTCGGGCGGTGGCGGTGTGGTCGAAGGCGGCGGGCGGCGGCGGTGTGGTCGAAGGCGGCCTCCGGCTGGCAGTGTGGTCGAAGGCACGCGGCAGGGCAACAGCGACGATGGAGCAGTTGGGGGACAGGGGGGAGTAGAGAGGGAGGGAAAGGACTTAGCGAAATTTTGAGCCAGGGCCGCCGGGATTTGAGTCAAACTAGCAGCAGCGCGTTTTTACGAAACGCGCTATAGTTAAGATAGCTATAGCGTGTTCCAGAGAAACGCGCTGCAACTAACCCTTTCTGTTTTCTTTCTCTTTTTATTTTGTTTTCTTTACATTTTCTTTTTTTTCATTTCTCCTTTTTCTATTTCTTTCATTTTCATTTACTTTTCTACTTATTTTTCTATTTATTTTCTTTTACATAGCAGTAGCGCTGTAAAGAAGAAACGTGCTGCTACAATGTTTTTAGAAGTAGCGTGCTTCTGCGAGAAGCGCTGCTACTATTCCTAGCCTACCGGCACCAGTGAGAGAATTTTAGTAGTAGCGCTTTTCTGTGGAGACGCGCTACTGCTAAAATAATGATTGTAGCATGGTTTTGCAACAAGCGCTACTACTAAGTAGCGCTAGCGCCGAGTTTTGACCAACATACTGCTATACCTCTGTGTATAGCGTTTTCCCTAGTAGTGGCCGATCACAATTACAATCATACCATCATAGGCTAGTGATACGTCTCCAACGTATCTATAATTTTTGATTGTTCCATGCTATTATATTACGCCTTTTGGATGTTTATGGGCTTTATTCTACACATTTATATCATTTTTGGGACTAACCTACTAACCGGAGGCCGAACCCATATTGCTATTTTTTTTTGCCTATTTCAGTATTTCGAAGAAAAGGAATATCAAACGGAGTCCAAACGGAATGAAACCTTCGGGAGCGTTATTTTTGGAACAAATCTGATCCGGAGAGACTGGAGTACAAGTCAAGAAAGCTCTGAGGGGCCCACGAGATAAGAGGGGCCCCCCTGTAGGGCACGCCTTCCTGTCTCGTGGGCCCGGCGTCCACCGACGTACTTCTTCCTCTTATATATATCCACGGACCCCGAAAACATCCAGGAGCACCACGAAACACAATTTCCACCGCCGTAACCTTCTATATCCGCGAGATCCCATCTTGGAGCCTTGGTCGGCACTCTGCCGGAGGGGGAATCGACCACGGAGAGCCTCTACATCAACATCCTTGCCCCTCGTATGAGTTGTGAGTAGTTTACCACAGACCTACGGGTCCATCGTTATTAGCTAGATGGCTTCTTCTCTCTTTTTGGATCTCAATACAATGTTCTCCCCCTCTCTTGTGGAGATCTATTCGATGTAATCTCTTTTTGCGGTGTGTTTGTCGAGATCCGATGAATTGTGGGTTTATGATCAAGTTTATCTATGAATAATATTGGAATCTTCTCTGAATTCTTTTATGTATGATTGAGTTATCTTTGCAAGTCTCTTCGAATTATCAGTTTGGTTTGGCCTACTAGATTGATCTTTCTTGCCATGGGAGAAGTGTTTAGCTTTGGGTTCAATCTTGCGGTGATCTTACCCAGTGACAGAAAGGGTTGCAAGACACGTATTATATTGTTGCCATCGAGGATAACAAGATGGGGTTTATATCATATTGCATGTGTTTATCCCTCTACATCATGTCATCTTGCTTAATG
>NC_041385.1:820707898-820712854 GCF_002162155.2 Triticum dicoccoides
AAGGATGATGAAGGCTATGATTCCCCCACAAGTCGGGATGAGACTTCGGACTTTAAAAAAAAGGGAAAAAAAGAGAAAGGCCAAAAAGAAAAAGGAAAAAAAAGAAGGCCAAAGAAAAAAAAGAAAAAAAAGAAAAAAAGAAGAGAAAAAGAAAAAGAAAAAAATAAAATGAGAGAAAAAGAGAGAAGGGACAATGCTACTATCTCTTTTTCCACACTTGTGCTTCAAAATAGCACCATGATCTTCATGATAGAGAGTCTCATATGTTCTCACTTTCATATACTAGTGGGAATTTTTCATTATAGAACTTGCTTGTATATTCCAATGATGGGCTTCCTCAAAAGTGCCCTAGGTCTTCATGAGCAAGCAAGTTGGATGCACACCCACTAGTTTTCTTTTGTTGAGCTTTCATATATTTATAGCTCTAGTGCATCCGTTGCATGGCAATCCCTACTCACTCACATTGATATCTATTAATGGGCATCTCCATAGTCCGTTGATACGCCTAGTTGATATGAGACTATCTTCTCCTTTTTGTCTTCTCCACAACCACCATTTTATTCCACATATAGTGCTATGTCCATGGCTCACGCTCATGTATTGCGTGAAAGTTGAAAGAGTTTGAGATTATTAAAGTATGAAAAAATTGCTTGGCTCGTCATCGGGGTTGTGCATGATTGAATACTTTGTGTGATGAAAATAGAGCAAATGCCAAACTATATGATTTTGTAGGGATAACTTTCTTTAGCCATGTTATTTTAAGAAGACATGATTACCTTGATTAGTATGCTTGAAGTATTACTATTTCTTATGTCAATATGAACTTTTATTTTGTATTCATTTGGATCTAAACATGCATGCCACAATGAAAGAAAATTACATTATGAATTGTGCTAGGTAGCATTCCACATCAAAAATTCTCTTTTTATCATTTACCTACTCGAGGACGAGCATGAATTAAGCTTGGGGATGCTTGATACGTCTCCAACGTATCTATAATTTTTTATTGTTCCATGCTATCATATTACCCCTTTTGGATGTTTATGGGCTTTATTCTACATATTTATATCATTTTTAGGACTAACCTACTAACCGGAGGACCCACCCATATTGCTGTTTTTTGGCCTATTTCAGTATTTCGAAGAAAAGGAATATCAAACGGAGTCCAAACGGAATGAAACCTTCGGGGGCGTTATTTTTGGAACAAATCTGATCCGGAGAGCCTGGAGTGCATGTCAAGAAAACTCCAAGGTCCCCACGAGATAGGAGGGCGCGCCCCCCTGTAGGGCGCGCCCCCTGTCTCGTGGGCCCCTCGGGCGTCCACCAACGTACTTCTTCCTCCTATATATATCCACGGACCCCGAAAACATCTAGGAGCACCACGAAACACAATTTCCACCGCCGTAACCTTCTGTATCCATGAGATCCCATCTTGGAGCTTTCGCCGTCACTCTGCCGGAGGGGGAATCAACCACGGAGGGCCTCTACATCAACATCCTTGCCCCTCCTATGAGTTGTGAGTAGTTTAGCACAGACCTCTGGGTCCATAGTTATTAGCTAGACGGCTTCTTCTCTCTTTTTGGATCTCAATACAATGTTCTCCCCCTCTCTTGTGGAGATCTATTCGATGTAATCTCTTTTTGCAGTGTGTTTGTCGAGATCCGATGAATTGTGGGTTTATGATCAAGTTTATCTATGAATAATATTGGAATCTTCTCTGAATTCTTTTATGTATGATTGAGTTATCTTTGCAAGTCTCTTCGTATTATCAGTTTGGTTTGGCCTACTAGATTGATCTTTCTTGCCATGGGAGAAGTGTTTAGCTTTGGGTTGAATCTTGCGGTGATCTTACCCAGTGACAGAAAGGGTTGCAAGACACGTATTGTATTGTTGCCATCGAGGATAACAAGATGGGGTTTATATCTTATTGCATGTGTTTATCCCTCTACATCATGTCATCTTGCTTAATGCGTTGCTCTGTTCTTATGAACTTAATACTCTAGATGCAGGCAGGAGTCGGTCGATGTGTGGAGTAATAGTAGTAGATGCAGGCAGGAGTCGGTCTACTTGTTATGGACGTGATGGCTATATACATGATCATGCCTAGATAACGTCATAATTATTTGGTTTTCTATCAATTGCTTGACAGTAATTTTTTCACCCACCGTAATACTTATGCTCTCGAGAGAAGCCTCTTGTGAAACCTATGGCCCCCGGGTCTATCTCTTATCATATTTGCTTTCAATCTACTTTTATTTTCATATTTACTTTTCTGCATCTATATCACAAAATACCAAAAATATTATTATCTCTCTATCAGATCTCACTTTCGTAAGTGACCGTGAAGGGATTGACAACCCCTTTATTGCGTTGGTTGCGAGTTCAAAGTTTGTTTGTGTAGGTGCGCGGGACTTTTGAGGAGCCTCCTACTGGATTGATACCTTGGTTCTCAAAACTGAGGGAAATACTTACGCTACACTTTGCTGCATCACCCTCTCCTCTTCAGGCAAAACCAACGCTAGCTCAAGACGTAGCAGCTAGCTTTTAGGGTTTAGCCTCTACGATCTCGTGGTAGATCTACTCTTGTACTACACATATCTTCAATATTAATCAAGCAGGAAGTAGGGTTTTACCTCCATCGAGAGGGCTCGAACCTGGGTAAACATTGTGTCCCTTGCTTCCTATTACCATCAGTCTGAGACGCACAGATCGGGACCCCCTACCCGAGATCTGCCGGTTTTGACACCGACATTGGTGCTTTCATTGAGAGTTCCTATGTGTCGTCGCTGCAAGGCTTGAAGGCTCGTCTCGTTGTCAAGGACGACATCATCTCTGGAGGAACACTGGTTGTAGGCTAGGTTCTCTGACTTGGCGGCTTCATTATGGCCACCCCATCGGCTGTCGCGCCAACAATGGCCTCTCAGGTCATCACGCATAACCTTCGCATCAATTCGGAGCTTGCCGAACAAATGGATCCGATAGAG
This sequence comes from Triticum dicoccoides, assembly GCF_002162155.2. Classification (NCBI taxonomy): domain Eukaryota; kingdom Viridiplantae; phylum Streptophyta; class Magnoliopsida; order Poales; family Poaceae; genus Triticum; species Triticum dicoccoides. The sequence continues at coordinate 820,710,883 of NC_041385.1, forward strand.
CTCTCCTCTCTTAATGAGCTCTTGGATTGCATCGCCTCTTTGGGAGTCGGTACAGACTATGACCGGATTGGGCTTAAACCCGACCAGAGGGACATTAGATCCCCACCGGCCACCCATGAGATAGCGGTAGTGGAGGAACAACACACGGGTCGCACCTCAACTTTGAGGACGAATTATGTCCGGATCACCGAACTCGGTAAGCCGAACACCTACTGAAAGGAAGACATGACCCGAGTCCCGGACTTAGAGTTGGGCATCGGGCCGAAGAGATCGGGTGATACTCCGGAACCCGAACTGTCGGGCTTGGAACCTTCCGTGCCCCTGGGTGTCAGATCGGATCAAAATCCGGATTCAGCCAACGACACTCGCTTGGACTTAAACCGCCTCTCCCGCATCAGGCAAGAGCCCCTAGAGGCGGTACACCGTTACTGGGCCAGATTCCTCCTTGCGCTCAACAAGGTCGACGACTGCCAGGAGGAGGACGTAGTCTCACTTTTCTGCAAAAACTACACGAACAAAGGACTCCTTAATGCTATAAGCCACCGTGACATAGTACACTTTGCGGACTTAGCGACCATAGTACAAAAGTACTGTGCGATGGAAAGCGCCTGGAAGACCCAAACAGAATTTTGGGATAGTACGGCCCTCACCAGAACCTTGGTCCGAACTAAACGGCCGAACTCTTGTAAGTCGACCAATTCAATTTCCAAGTAACCAAAACCCGCCCTAGGGCGTGGAACCGTATTGGAAGGGTGGCTCAATATGCCATGTATGCTTGACAGTACGCCGGATGCAACACCAACCCATAGCCTTAGGGCATGTTGGATACTCCGGTAGGTAGCCAAAAGTGGCGAGGTTCTCCTCGAGAGCCATAAAACCGAACAACATCCCGCCAAAGAACATAATACGGTACTAACAGTCTTCGAGACTTTCGCCTCAAACAATAGGCGCAAGCGAGCTCATCGAAGCTCTGCTGAAATCTGCCATGTGGCAGAAGTAAATCCGTGGAACGACACTACTATAATTTTCAATGCCAGTGACGAACCCCAATTCCAGACCGTCCGGGCACCAGCCGCTTTGGTCCTTAGCCCAATAGTGGACGGCTTTCGGCTCACTAAAGTGCTCATGGACGGCGGAAGCGGATTAAACCTGATCTATGAAGAAACACTCAACAAGATCGAAATTGATAAAGGCCGCATTGAGCAAAGCGGCACAACCTTCAGGGGAATTATTCCTAGTAAGGAGGCACGGTGTGCGGGGAAAATCACACTCGATGTGGTATTCGGCACCCCACATAATTATAGGTCCGAAGAAATCGTATTCCAAGTGGCCCCTTTCAGCAGCGGATACCACACCCTTCTAGGGCGGGACGCGTTTGCAAGCTTTCAAGCTATACCCCATTACGGGTACATGAAGCTTAAAATATCCGGACCCAATGGAATCATCACTCTAGCTAGTGATCCGGACGTCGCACTCCGCACCGAAAACAAAACCACAAAACTAGCCTTGGAAGCACTGTCCGAAGCCCTAGCAGCAGAAGAATTAACAACGCTGCGCACCACCGTGGACAGGGACGACGTGATACTCGACAAACGACCCAAGTTTTCTTCCTCTTCTTCTTCTAACTTTCTTGTTTCCCATTTTGCAGATTTAATTCACTGTATGGAAGCTTGCATGGATGGAGTGCTTGTTTCTCTGATCTTCTTTATGTTTTTATCGAAGAATAATGTGGAACTTATTATATGGATGCATGGAACAATGTGTTGGATGGATATTGTGATAGTAGTGTAAGATGTACGGATGATACTATGTTTCTTATGTATGTATATATGTTGTCATGGATGGAGCTATATATGTGTTGCATAGGTCATATGTCTGTTGTGCCTGTGAAAAAAAATATGCATATCTGTGTGTGAATTACAGTGAAATTAAATGGATATAAATGTAAACAGGGGATATATAGCCTCTTTGC
>NC_041385.1:820713672-820715002 GCF_002162155.2 Triticum dicoccoides
TGTTCAGACGGACAGTTTGCCGTCTGCTGACAGACGGCAAAGATGTTTGCCGTCCGAGATCTATGCCTTTGCCGTCTGCCCTGGCGGACGGCAAAGAAGCTGTTTCCAGTAGTGTAAGGTTGAAAAGTTATGGGTATTTTTAAAAGTATGGACTGTGTTGTAGGGAGAAAAAAATTTGTATGTCACTAACCCGATAAGTATCGCTTCAGAACTGAAACAAATTCATGTCTTCTATTTTAACATGACGCCACAATCGTGTTGCCGCTTATACTCATTTGCCATTTCTTCTCTTGTAAACAGTGGCGACAATGTTCATTAGATGACCATGCGTTTGAATGTGGTGAATTCCAAAGCAATGATATTGATCACCGGACGGCCCACATCTCATTGAACCATACGAAGACAAGAAAATGTTTGCACGCACCCAGTTCATATACCGGCATTCATACTTTTAGAAACGGAGAGATGAAAATTACAAGGGTGAAGATCTATGGAGGACACAAGCCAATCCACCACAACATATTCCATAAATAAATTTAAGACAAAGGGACACCAGGGGTTATTTTGTTATAGTCAGACATTCTCCGGGAGCTCTTTGTTCAATGGGCATGCACCCACGGACACGTGTGCTTCTGGGGTCATCGATTGGATTGGATTGGTACATGGAAATGGCCAGTTTTGTTTCTCATGACCAGACACGTACAAAGACACTAAATGGTTCCAGAGTATATATATTAAATAAAATACTACTATTACCATTGGCTCATCTACCTTTTTAATCTCCAGCCTGAGCTTTAGTTCAACTAGATCTCCTTGCCAAGCGGGTCGGAACCACCAGCCACCAGCGCCCCGCGCTAGCCGTCCTCGCTCTGAGCCCTTGCTTTTCCCTTTTCCCCTCAGCCCCGTCCCAACGATCGCTGCTTCCATGCTCGTCGGCAACCTGCTGGACCAACAGCAGGTCCTTTCTTCTCTTCCTTCCATCGGTTACTTTGCAGAGACCCTCGCCATGGATTTTGAACCATTGCCGCCGCCCGACCTCCTGCCACTGGGAACCATCTGTTAGGAGTTTGGAGCAGCGCCGCCGCCCGACCTCCTGCGCCTCTCCTCTTTGATTGGTCATGAGCTTCCTTTCGGGCTATCGATTTGTGATGCATGTCGTCTTTCTTCATATCTTTTGTTGGCTCATTGATTTTGTCAACTCCAAGCGTATGTAAGCTACTAGGATATATGTAAAGGGGCAGGGTGGGACTAATCGCCGTGGAGGGAAGGTTGTGAGGTTGAAGTTTTTTACCGGCCCATGTGATACTGGACGGACGAAACGATATGAGCG
>NC_041385.1:820715299-820718726 GCF_002162155.2 Triticum dicoccoides
TTCTTGAGTTTTTATTTTCCTTATCTCTCTTTTTTCATATTTCCAACACGTATCTACTTATATTTTCCGAAAACACATGTCTACTTTTGAATACACATTGTGCATTTTTCATATACACGTGGAACATTTCGCTGATACACATTGAATATTTTTCAAGTACATGATGTATTTGTTCTCTAATACATTTTTCTTACATTTTATTTAAGAACCTGTTGAAAACAATTCTTATACACGTTGATTATTTTCTTAATGGCGTGAAAGAATTTCTTCAAACAGGCAATATATTTTTACATTGTATAATTGTTTTCAAAAATATCATGCACATAATATTAAAATGCATGACATTTTTTTAATGTCTCATATATTTTTGTGAATGGTACAAAACATTCATTTCAACTACATGAATATTTTTTACGTTGTATAATTTTTCAGAAAATTCTATGTATATATTATTGAAAAGCGTGAACGTCTTTAAAAAAAGTCACATACATTTTTTTAAATGCTACCAGCACTCTCTAAAAGTTACACGAATATTTATTATATTCTAATTGGAAAAATGCATTATGGATATTTTAAGTAAATTAATTCTTGAAAATTTATAATGTACATTCGTAATACTTTCAAAATGTAAACAGAAGTAAAGGAAAAGGAAAGTAGAGAACGAACCTAACACTACTTGGGACGGCCCATCTTACGTTGGCTTGAAGCGATGCTGGACTCCAACTCGATGATATATGGTTTTCTCAAAAAACAAAAATACTTAAATATAGGAGGAGTGCTTGAAGGAATCACCGGCCGGTATATACGTCGACCTAGGTTTGGGCACCGACGTACGATCGATATATAACATAATATAATTTCGACGAAGGCATCGAGAGCGGCCTTATCGACTACCTGATCCTGATGGGCATGGACGCGTTTGACCTCGATTTCGTGGCCTTGATCGTTTGCCTCTTCATCGGCCTCGCCGTCGGCTGCCGCGTCTTCAGCGTCTTGAGGAAGCCCGTGGAGGAGTGGGAGCTGCTTGACTGGCTCATCGTCATCTATCTACTAATTGCATAAGTAGTGAATCCACTATGTACGCACCTTGTTGTCGTCTTGCTCTAGCTTAATCTGTCCATATGTCCTTGTTCGTAATGAGATTCTATTTTCTTGTGGATTCCTAGTACAGCTACCAACTTGATGATGAACATTATGAGAACGAGACCAACATTTGCTCCTGTACGGCTCCCTTGGGCGGCTCAGGAGCAAACCCTAGCTGCGTGGAGGGCAGGTTGTGAGGTTGAAGTTTTTTACCGGCCAATAGCAAATTTTCTAGCCCATGTGATACTGGACGGACGAAACGATACGAGGGAACAAAACCGGATGTACGGACAAAAATCTTGCGAGTGGACGAAATTTAGTACCACCTCGTGTATATGTTTTAAGTTCAAAGTGAATGCGTAAACTTACGGGAAGAAGCGCATTACGACGGTGAACCCACGGAGTCAATCCGTGCTTTATTATTAGGGAAAGAGTTTTCCATTTGTTTCTTCAATTCATTTCATCAGGTTTCTTTCGGGTTTTTTTTTCTTGAGTTTTCGCCAGTTTCTTGAGTTTTTATTTTCCTTATCTCTCTTTTTTCATTTCTCCAACACATATCTACTTATATTTTCCGAAAACACATGTCTACTTTTGAATACACATTGTGCATTTTTCATATACATGTGGAGCATTTTGCTGATACACATTGAATATTTTTCAAGTACATGATGTATTTGTTCTCTAATACATTTTTCTTACATTTTATTTAAGAACCTGTTAAAAACAATTCTTATACACGTTGATTATTTTCCTAATGGCGTGAAAGAATTTCTTCAAATAGGCAATATATATTTACATTGTATAATTGTTTTCAAAAATATCATGCATATAATTTTGAAACGCAAGACATTTTTTTAATGTCCCATATATTTTTGTGAATGGTACAAATCATTTATTTCAAGTACATGAATATTTTTTTATGTTGTATAATTTTTCAGAAAATTCCATGTATATATTATTGAAAAGCGTGAACAACTTTTAAAAAAGTCACATACATTTTTTTAAATGCTACCAGCACTCTCTAAAAGTTACACGAATATTTATTATATTCTAATTGAAAATGCATTATGGATGTTTTAAGTAAATTAATACTTGAAAATTTATAATGTACATTCGTAATACTTTCAAAATGTAAACAGAAGTAAAGGAAAAGGAAAGTAGAGAACGAACCTAACACTACTTGGGCCGGCCCATCTTACGTTGGCTTGAAGCGATGCTGGAGTCCAACTCGATGATATATGGTTTTCTCAAAAAACAAAAATACTTAAATATAGGAGGAGTGCTTGAAGGAATCACCGGCCGGTATATACGTCGACCTAGGTTTGGCCACCGACGTACGATCGATATATAACATAATATAATTTCGACGAAGGCATCGAGAGCGGCCTTATCGACTACCTGATCCTGATGGGCATGGACGCGTTTGACCTCGATTTCGTGGCCTTGATCGTTTGCTTCTTCATCGGCCTCGCCGTCGGCTGCCGCGTCTTCAGTGTCTTGAGGAAGCCCGTGGAGGAGTGGGAGCTGCTTGACTGGCTCATCGTCATCTATCTACTAATTGCATAAGTAGTGAATCCACTATCTACGCACCTTGTTGTCGTCTTGCTCTAGCTTAATCTGTCCATATGTCCTTGTTCGTAATGAGATTCTATTTTCTTGTTGATTCCTAGTACAGCTACCAACTTGATGATGAACATTATGAGAACGAGACCAACATGTGCTCCCGTATGGCTCCCTTGGGCGGCTCGGGAGCAAACCCTAGCTGCCGTCGCCGCACCCACTCTTTCCTCCTCCCTCGCCGTCGCTGGTCGAGGTCGGCGGGCACAGGGCCGGTCCTGAGGTATTGGTGGCCCTGGGCGAGACTAAAACCCGGGGCCCTTAATGTAGACATCAAAACAATAAAAATCAATATACATATATGTGAAATTTTACCAATAACACTTTAAATGCATACAAAATCAGTTTATGTATCGAATAATTTATAAATACTATGTAAAAATGTTCTAATACATCATGTGTTAAGGATCTTTGATTCCTGCGTCCTGCTAATGCTATACTTGGAGACCTTACAACAGAAGCAAAACACTTTGTCGACATCTATTGAATAAACTAGCCACTTTCTTAATTTCCTATGATAATGAGCATATGAAAAAAATGTCTTCCCGCATCATTTAGATGGTATGCCATTTTTTTGTCCTCTCACATAGTCCCTTTGTCAACCAAGATGTCTATTGCTTTATTATCAAGATTATTTCAATTTCTTTGATAAATATTAGCAGTATAAACTGGTTGTTCATCAACAGTCACTAGTAGAAAAGGGGGCATCACTCCCGGTTCGTAGGGG
>NC_041385.1:820719280-820748836 GCF_002162155.2 Triticum dicoccoides
AGTCCCGGTTCTATCATGAACCGGGACAGATGTGCCTCCACGTGGCCGGTGCGCCGAGCCCAGGCAGGAGGGCCTTTGGTCCCGGTTGGTGGCACCAACCGGGACCAAAAGGCATCCACGCGTCAGCATTTCAGTGGTCGTGGTTTTTTTGAAAGGGGGGGGGTGGGGGTTGTGGGGGATTAATTTAGGTGTTTCATATATTGTGTTAGCTAGCTAATTAATAGAGAGAAGTGTCCTCTCTTATGTTCGTGCTTGATCGACGCTATGTACTGTACATAGAGAGGCCCTCGACACGCTAGCTAGTAAGAAAATGAAGGGAACCATTAAGTACAAAAATTCGTCATGCATACCGAGAGAAGTGATCGATCGACCTCTCCTTCTCCGAGAGATTGGTCGAACAACAAGTTTTCGTATTATCTATCCGACGCTACTGGGTACATACGTACATATACAATATGTAAAATCTCTTACAATCCCCTAGCAATTGAAATCAATTTCCACATGATATTCGCCGGCTTTATTGATGACGTGGTCAAGAAAGAATCCCACCAATTCCTCTTGAATTTCTTTCATGCGATCTTGTTCTAGGAGTTTGTCCCGCATCTGCCACGTCTAATTTGAAGAAGGGGGTTAATACATATATGAATGAAACTCAACAGAAATGATGGTGTAATAAAATGAAATTGTGAATATTATTGCTTACGCACTTCATATTGTCTTTTAGAGTAGCCCCGCTTATTTTTCAAAGTCGCGCAGTAGATGAACTCGCACACGTAGTATCCACAGAAATCATTTCTTTGTTCCTGCCACAAGCACTTTACGAGAAATAGAGGTCAATCAAACTGATAATGAAGCATTATAAATGGCATTGACGAAAATACAGCTATAGAATCAACGGGAGATGCGCGCAACTAGCTAGCTAGTAGTACTTACTTTCGGGTATGTATTTCGCAGCTCCTTCGGCAGTCCCGGAACTTCTACGGTGAACTGTTTCCAAACCCTGCAAGACAAAGAAAATAAATATTATTACTTGAGATATCAGGAAATGAACAAAAAGTTGCCGATATGGTGCGATAAATGATCGATTGAACTTACTTGTTGAGTATTTCAGTCACGTCCGCATAGGTTTGGGGATCTTTTCTTCTCGAGTCTAAGACGTTTACTACTCCCCGCTCAAGCTTAATCTCGAGAAGAACATAGTGGAATTTGCGCACGTATGCATAACTCATCAATTACATTACTATAACCCCGCTCGAGTAATAAGGGAAACCGAATATGCACACGACAGTAACACTCACTGGAAGTTGTAAGGAAAGAGTATTAAATCTTTGTTTTGATTTTTGATCAACGATTGTAGCAAGTTCTCCTCGGCCTCCGCGGGGTGCTTTTTAACCAGAAATTCATCTATGATATTTGTGTTAATGAACCCAATATCATGCATTTCTTGTTTTTTGCACTCGACGATCTTCAATCTGCATAATATAGTGAGGATAATTAATTATAAATACATGCAATGAAAAAGCCGAGCTATATATAGAGAGACTTAATGACAAAAATAGTACTTACAGACAGTAGCAAAAGACCATTAGTTTATTTCGGGCCTTTTGATAGAAGAACGCGAAGAACTCATCAAATGGAACAGTCGACAGATCAGTTGCAACAAGGTCATGCTCCTCTTTAATATTCAGATACAAAGCATTCGTCCCCCCAGACTCTCTGCAGGTTTTCATGTACCAATTATGGAATCTTCGCATCATAGTTGTCAGAGATTTTTCATCTTTGACGAGAGGCTTCCCGTACTCCTATTTGTGTTCGTCCACCTCCAAGAAATCAGGAAGTTGATCGTCAGGCAGGTAATCTTCAAGATTGCCAAAACCGGCCACCGTCCCTGGAGCATTAGACACATTGAGCGGGGGGCACGATTGCTGTGCTTGTTCGCCGAGCTGGGCATTTTTTTTCCCAGCTGCTCGTTCTTTTAACCTTTTATCACTGACAGTACTTCCCGACCGCTGGGCTTCGAGATATGTCTGTTCAGTAATGCGCTCATAGTTGGTTCTCGGCGGAGACTTTGGTGGTTTCCTCAGGGCATCGATAGTGCGCTTTGCTTTCACCGGATCTACCTTTTCCTCCAGAGGTGGATGTCTCTTTGCTTTGACCCCTTCAAAGAAGTCCTTCACATGGGCCCGCACGATTGTTGCGTTTTCCTCCTCAGTCCTCTCGTACGGTAACTTCTATAGAGGCTTGAGAGGTGAACCGTATCTGTATTGCCTCCCGCCTTTGCTGGCTGTACTACTAGACGCCGGAGCAGACGGAGCGGCTGTGGTGCTTGTCTTCTTTCGTGCTTGCTTACGAGGCGGAGGAGAAGGACTACAACGCGCCGGAGCAGCCGGGGCGGCGGCGGGTCTCTTCCGCCCTTGCTGGCGAGGTGGAGAAGGAGGAAGGTGTTGGCTGCTCGGGCGCGCCGGCGCAGGCAGAGAAGGAGGCGGAGTGCCATCACTCGCCGGAGAAGGAGGAGGCTGCTGGTTGCTCGGGCACGCCGGCGCAGGCGGAGAAGGAGGTGGAGTGCCACCACGCGCCGGAGAAGGAGGAGGCTGTTGGCTGCTCGGGCACGCCGGCGCAGGCGGAGAAGGAGGCGGAGCGCCGCCACGTGCCGGAGAAGGAGGCCCAGTGCCCTGATCGACACTCGCCGGAGGAGGAGGCGGAGTGCCCTAACTCACCGGAGGAGGAGGAGGAGGCGGAGGTGTCCAGTTCGGAAGGTTGATGAGCTCCTTCCGCCATAGGCATGGAGTCTTCAGAGCATAACCCAGCCTAGTCTCCCCTTCACCGGTAGGGTAGTCAAGCTGGAGGTCCTCAAATCCCTCCGTTATTTCATCCACCATCACCCTGACATATCCTTCTGGAATCGGCCGGCAGTGATAAGTTGCGCCTTGTTCAGTAGGATAAACATAGCCAACAGCCGCCTTGACCTTCAAATTCATCCATCGCGCCATAATGTGGCAATTTTGAGCCCCCGTGATAGCATCCACGGGATAGCTGGCAGGAGCCGTCAAGACATGCTCCGGCTGAAGCAGCTTGGTGGAAGCCACGCTGCTTCTCCGCTGAGATGATGGGGTAGCTTCGGGGGAAGCTTCGGCAGGTCGTTTGCTGCGATCAGCTGCTTCTCGTTCCTCTTCTCGCTCCTCTAGCCCCATTACCCTTTCGTGCAGTTCCTGCAGTTGGCCCTGCTCCAGTTTCTTCCTCCTCTCGTGGGTTTTGTAACCCCCTGCGTCCGGAAAACCAACATTCCATACAAAAAAATGCACATATATACACATACAAACACATATATGTATACACATATATACACAAAAAAATACACATATATACACAAAAAAATGCATATATACACATATACACAAAAAAATGCAGGGCAGGGGCGGCGGCGCGGCGGCCGCGCAGGGCAGGGGCGGCGACGCGGCGGCCGCGCAGGGGCGCGGGACGGGAGGGGCGCGGGAGCATGTGCTCACAGGGGGCGGCGGCGACGGTGAAGGCGAGCAGCCTAACGGCGTCGGTGGCGGCGGCGACGGCGAAGGCGAGCAGCTTGACGGCGTCGGTGGCGGAGGCGACGACAAGGTGGAGCAAGGGCGTCGGGCAGCGACGACGACGAGGAGGAGCAGGGGAGAAGTGGGGGATTTGGTCGAAAACTGCTAAGTGTTGTATATATATCAAGAGCATTGGTCCCGGTTCGTGGAACCAACCAGGACTAATACAACATTTAGTCCCGGTTCATGCCACAAACCGGGACCAAAGGCCTCTTTTCAGCAGCCCAAAGGGCGGGAAGCGGCGGCCTTTGGTCCCGGTTGGTGCCGCCAACCGGGACCAATGGTCGTGTGCTAGCACGGTGCGGCACGAAAGTTTAGTCCCACCTCGCTAGCTGAGTGGGGCGCGCAGTGGTTTATAAGCCCCACTGCTGCACCCCTCTCGAGCTCCTCTCCACTGCAGGCTTATGGGCCTACTTACTACAGGTTTGCCTGATGGGCCTACTGGGCCTCCTGCGGGCCTGAATCCTGGCCCACGGTGGGTTTCTAGTCGTATTCACGCCGTGGGGTCCCAGTAGGAGGTACTTTTTTTTCTTTACTTACTGTTGCTATTTTTATTTTTTTTCCCAGTTTTTTTGTTTTGTTTTCTGCATTATTTATTTTCTTTTGTTTTTTTGCTTTATTTTTTACTTATTTTTGCTTTTTAGTTTTAGAAAAATTATAAACTTTCTGTTAGTGCCATTAGTTCTCAAATTTGAAAACACTTTTTTTGTTTTTTTGTTTTGTTTCTTGCTTTATTTATTTTATTTTGTTTCTACTTATAACAAAATACTTATTGTTCCTATTTTTATTTTTATTTTCCAGTCTTTTTTGTTTTGCTTTCTGCATTATTTATTTTCTTTTGTTTTTTGCTTTATTTTTAATTATTTTTTGCTTTTAGTTTAGAAAAATTATAAACTTTCTGTTAGTGCCATTAGTTTTCAAATTTGAAAACACATTTTTTGTTTTCTTTTTGCTTTATTTATTTTATTTTGTTTGTACTTACAACAAAGTACTTATTGTTGCTATTTTTATTTTTTTTCCAGTTTTTTTGTTTTGTTTTCTGCATTATTTATTTTCTTTAGTTTTTTGATTTATTTTTTAATTCTTTTTGCTTTTAGGTTAGCAAAATTATAAACTTTCTGTTAGTGCCATTAGTTTTAGAAAAATTATAAACTTTCTGTTAGTGCCATTAGTTTTCAAATTTGAATAGAGAAAAAAGGTCCAGACGAACCGGGACCAATGGCCCACGTGGATGCCCTCTTGAGAGTGTTCTTGGTGAGAACATAGTTGACAAGGAGCGAACCGGGATTAATGGTATTACGAGGACCGAACCATAAGACATTAAAGCATTTCAAATGAACTCTGAAAAAGTTGAAAGTTGGCATGGTATCATAATTTCACACACATAGCATGTGCATGTACAAAACGGACAATGGTATCATACTCTTCTGTTACAAAGTTGGCATGGTATCATCATAATAGTTGCGGGAGAAAGTCTTCACTTTTTCTTCGCTTGTGTCATTTGCTTATTGCGCCGTAACCATGGATAATCTTCATCGTTTATCAGGATGCTAGGGTCAGCCTTGACTTTGAAGGGAGGAATTTCATGAAACTTTTCATAATCTTCAGACATGTCTGTCTTGCCCTCCACTCCGACGATGTCCCTTTTTCCTGAAAGAACTATGTGGCGCTTTGGCTCATCGTATGATGTATTCGCTTCCTTATCTTTTCTTTTTCTCGGTCTGGTAGATACGTCCTTCACATAGATAACCTGTGCCACATCATTGGCTAGGACGAACGGTTTGTCAGTGTACCCAAAATTTTTCAGATCCACTGTTGTCATTCCGTACTGTGGGTCTACCTGTACCCCGCCTCCTGACAGATTAACCCATTTGCACTTAAACAAAGGAACCTTAAAATCATGTCCGTAGTCAAGTTCCCATATGTCCACTATGTAACCATAATACGTGTCCTTTCCCCTCTTGGTTGTTGCATCAAAGCAGACACCATTGTTTTGGTTGGTGCTCTTTTTATCTTGGTCAATCGTGTAAACTGTATTCCCATTTATCTCGTATCCTTTCCAAATCGTAACAGTCGAAGATGGTCCCCTGGACAACAAGTGCAGCTCATCACAAACAGTGTTGTCATCTCTGAGACGTGTTTCCAACCAACTGCTGAAAGTCCTGATGTGTTCACATGTAATCCGGTCGTCGCACTGCTCCGGGTGTTTGGAGCGCAGACTGTTCTTGCGTTCATCGACATACGGGGTCACCAAGGTAGAGTTCTTTAGAACTGTGTAGCGTGCTTGAGACCAAGAATATCCGTCCCTGCATATTATTGAGTCCCTTCCAAGCGTGACTTTTCCAGTCAGTCTTCCCTCATACCGCGATTTAGGGAGACCTATCTTCTTAAGGCCAGGACAACACAAAACCCGATGACATCCTCTGTTTGATGGCCCATGGAGATGCTTCCTTCTGGCCTAGCGCGGTTACAGACATATTTCTTTAGGACTCCCATGAATCTCTCAAAGGGGTATATATTGTGTAGAAATACGGGGCCCAGAATGACAATCTCGTCGACTAGATGAACTAGGACGTGCGTCATGATATTGAAGAAGGATGGTGGGAACACCAGCTCGAAACTGACAAGACATTTCACCACATCACTCCTTAGCATTGGTATGATTTCTGGATCGATCACCTTTTGAGAGATTGCATTGAGGAATGCACATAGCTTCACAATGGCTAATCGAACGTTTTCCGGTAGAAGCCCCCTCAATGCAACCGGAAGCAGTTGCGTCATAATCACATGGCAGTCATGAGACTTTAGGTTCTAGAACTTTTTCTCTAGCATATTTATTATTCCCTTTATATTATGAGAAGCCAGTCGGGACCTTCATACTAAGCAGGCATTCAAAGAAGATTTCCTTCTCTTCTTTGGTAAGAGCATAACTGGCAGGACCTTCATACTGCTTTGGAGGCATGTCGTCTTTTTCGTGCAAACGTTGTAGTTCCTCCCGTGCCTCAGCTGTATCTTTTGTCTTTCCATACACGCCCAAGAAGCCTAGCAGGTTCACCCAAAGGTTCTTCGTCACGTGCATCACGTCAATTGAAGAGCGGATCTCCAGGTCTTTCCAGTAGGGTAGGTCCCAAAATATAGATTTCTTCTTCCACATGGGTGCGTATCCCCCAGCGTCATTCGGAACAGCTAGTGCGTCGGGACCCTTTCCAAAGATTACGTGTAAATCATTGACCATAGCAAGTACGCGATCACCGGTACGCATGGCGGGCTTCTTACGGTGATCTTCCTCGCCTTTGAAATGCTTGCCTTTCTTTCGACATTGATGGTTGGTCGAAAGAAATCGACGATGGCCCAGGTACACATTCTTCCTGCAGCTTTCCAGGTATATACTTTCGGTGTCAAGTAAACAGTGCGTGCATGCGTGGTATCTCTTGTTTGTCTGTCCTGAAAGGTTACTGAGAGCGGGCCGATCGTTGATGGTAACGAATAGCAACGCCTTTAGGTCAAATTCCTCCTGTTGTGCTCATCCCATGTACGTACACCGTTTCCATTCCACAGCTGTAAAAGTTCTTCAACTAATGGCCTTAGGTACACATCAATGTCGTTGCCGGGTTGCTTAGGGCCTTGGATGAGAACTGGCATCATAATGAACTTCCGCTTCATGCACATCCAAGGAGGAAGGTTATACATACATAGAGTCACGGGCCAGGTGTTGTGATTGCTGCTCTGCTCCCCGAAAGGATTAATGCCATCCCTGCTTAAAGCAAACCATACATTCCTTGGGTCACGTGCAAACTCAGCCCAGTACTTTCTCTCGATTTTTCTCCACTGCGACCCGTCAGCGGGTGCTCTCAACTTCCCGTCTTTCTTACGGTCCTCACTGTGCCATCGCATCAACTTGGCATGCTCTCCATGTTGGGGAACGTTGCAGAAAATTAAAATTTTTCCTACGGTTTCACCAAGATCCATCTATGAGTTCATCTAAGCAACGAGTCAAGGGAGTGAGTTTGCATCTACATACCACTTGTAGATCGCGTACGGAAGCGTTAGAGGGAGCGGTGATGATGGAGTCATACTCGCCGTGATTCAGATCACCGGAGATCCTAGCGCCAAACGGACGGCACCTCCGCGTTCAACACACGTACGGTGCGTGTGACGTCTCCTCCTTCTTGATCCAGCAAGGGGGGAAGGAGAGGTTGATGATGATGGCTCCAGCAGCAGCACAACGGCGTGGTGGTGGTGGAACAGCAGCACTCCGGCAGGGCTTCGCCAAGCACGTGACGGAGGAGGAAGAGGTGTAGCAGGGGGAGGGGGCGCCAGGACTTCAGGGTGCGGCTGCCCCTCTCCCCCTTCCTTTATATAGGCCCTCAAGGGGTGGCGCCGGCCCTGGGAGATTCAATCTCCCAAGGGGGCGGCGGCCGAGGGGGAGGAGTGCCCCCCAAGGCATGTGGTGCGCCCCCCCCCCACCCTACGGTTTCAACCCTAGGCGCAGGGGGTGGGCCTAGGGGGGCGCACCAGCCCACTATGGGCTGGCTCCCCTCCCACTTCAGCCCATGGGGCCCTCCGGGATGGGTGGCCCCACCCGGTGGACCCCCGGGACCCTTCCGGTGGTCCCGGTACAATACCGGGTGACCCCGAAACTTTCCCGATGGCCGAAATACCACTTCCTATATATAATTCTTTACCTCCGGACCATTCTGAAACTCCTCATGACGTTCGGGATCTCATCTGGGACTCCGAACAACATTCAGTATACTGCATCCTCATATTCATACAACCCTAGCGTCACCGAACCTTAAGTGTGTAGACCCTACGGGTTCGGGAGACACGTAGACATGACCGAGACAGCTCTCGGGCAACAACCAACAGCAGGATCTGGATACCCATGTTGGCTCCCACATGCTCCTCGATGATCTCATCGGATGAACCACGATGTCGAGGATTAGAACAACCCCGTATACAATTCCCTTTGTCATTCGGTAAGTTACATGCCCGAGACTCGATCGTCGGTATCCCAATACCTCGTTCAGTCTCGTTACCGGCAAGTCACTTTACTCGTACCGTAATGCATGATCCCGTGACCAAACACTTGATCACTTTGAGCTCATTGTGATGATGCATTACCGAGTGGGCCCAGAGATACCTCTCCGTCATACCGAGTGACAAATCCCAGTCTCGATCCGTGTCAACCCAACAGACACTTACGGAGATACCTGTAGTGCACCTTTATAGTCACCCAGTTACGTTGTGACGTTTGGTACATCCAAAGCACTCTTACGGTATCCGGGAGTTACACGATCTCATGGTCTAAGGAAGAGATACTTGACATTGGAAAAGCTCTAGCAAAACGAACTACACGATCTTGTGCTATGCTTAGGATTGGGTCTCATCCATCACATCATTCTCCTAATGATGTGATCCCGTTGTCAATGACATCTAATGTCCATAGTCAGAAACCATGACTATCTGTCGACCAACGAGCTAGTCAAATAGAGGCTCACTAGGGACATGTTATGGTCTATGTATTCACACGTGTATTACGATTTCTGGATAATACAGTTATAGCATGAATAAAAGACAATTATCATGAACAAGGAAATATAATAATAACTCTTTTATTATTGCCTCTAGGGCATATTTCCAACACTCCATTTCTGAACAGACGTTTCAACCGTGGTATTATAGGAGCATACCGCATCACCTTTGCAGGAACCCTCTTCCTGGGGGGGTCGCCGTCAACATCACCAGGGTCATCTTGTCTGATCTTATACCGTAATGCACCGCATACCGGGCATGCGTTCAGATCCTTGTACGCACCGCGGTAGAGGATGTAGTTATTAGGGCATGCATGTATCTTCTGCACCTCCAATCCTAGAGGGCATACGACCTTCTTTGCTGCGTATGTACTGTCAGGCAATTCGTTATCCTTTGGAAGCTTCTTCTTCAATATTTTTAGTAGCTTCTCAAATCCTTTGTCTGGCACAGCATTCTCTGCCTTCCACTGCAGCAATTCCAGTAAGGTACCGAGCTTTGTGTTGCCATCTTCGCAATTGGGGTAAAACCCTTTTTTGTAATCCTCTAACATGCGATCGAATTTCAGCTTCTCCTTTTGACTTTCGTATTGCGTCCTTGCATCGACAATGACCCGGCGGAGATCATCATCATCGGGCACATCGTCTGGTTCCTCTTGATCTTCAGCAGTTTCGCCCGTTGTAGCATCATCGTGCACATCGTCTGGTTCCTCTTGATGTTCAGTAGCATCACCGTATTCAGGGGGCACATAGTTGTCATCGTACTCTTCTTCTTCGCCGTCTTCCATCATGACCCCTATTTCTCCGTGCCTCGTCCAAACATTATAGTGTGGCATGAAACCCTTGTAAAGCAGGTGGGTGTGAAGGATTTTCCGGTCAGAGTAAGACTTCGTATTCCCACATATAGGGCATGGACAACACATAAAACCATTTTGCTTGTTTGCCTCAGCCACTTCGAGAAAATCATGCACGCCCTTAATGTACTCGGAGGTGCGTCTGTCACCGTATATCCATTGCCGGTTCATCTGCGTGCATTATATATAATTAAGTGTGTCAAAAATCATTACAGAACATCATGAATAGATAACTAAGTGACCAAATTAATATAAGTTCATCATCACATTAAAACCAAAGTACATACATAGTTCTCATCTTCAAGCGAAAATCATTACAGAACAACATAAAGCTCTGCAGAGCATCTAAATTAATTAAACCATACATTGAAACTATGTAAAACATTTCAATGCGAAAACAAATGTGATTATAATCGCAACCAAGGTAACAACTGATCCAACGGCATAATGATACCAAGCCTCGGTATGAATGGCATATTTTCTAATCTTTCTAATCTTCAAGCGCATTGCATCCATCTTGATCTTGTGATCATCGACGACATCCGCAACATGCAACTCCGATATCATCTTCTCCTCCTCACTTTTTCTTATTTTTTCCTTCAAGAAATTGTTTTCTTCTTCAACTAAATTTAACCTCTCGACAATAGGGTCGGTTGTAATTTCCAGTTCAACAACCTCCTAGAGAAATAAAATTCATGTCACGTTGGTCGGCATAATTTTCATAAACAATAAATGAACCAATAGTTATGAAAAGATAATATATACCACATCCGAATCATAGACAGGACGAGGGCCGATGGGGGCGGATACCAAAACCATCGCACTATATAAGATGCAATAATAAAAGTAAGAAAATAATACAAGTATCTATCTAAACATACAAGTAAGAATATTTTTCCTTTCAGAAAGAATATAAGAACAAGAGGCTCAGCACGGTGGTGCCGGCGATGAGATCGGCGCGGGTGATCGACGGCGGTGAAGACGGGAACAGGGCGTGACAGACCGCTAAACCTAGACAAATATTGAGGAAAATGGAGCTCGGAGGTCGAGCTTGGAGAGGAGAAAGCTTAAGTAGTGTGGCTCGGGCATTCCATTGAACACCTTGTGTGCATAGGAGGTGAGCTAGAGCACCACCAAGCCCTCTCCCCCTCGGCGGCCGAAAAAACAGAACAGTGTGCTCTGCTCTTACGCGAGGGGGTATATATAGGCACCTCATTGGTCCCGGTTGGTGGCATGAACCGGGACTAAAGGGAAGCCCGGGGCTGGCTGGCACGGGCCTGTGGCATCAGGGGGAGGTCAAGCGGCGGTGCACGCTCAGGACGGCGCTCCTTGCGGCCAAGGCTGCCCACAGAGGCATGGGCGCGCCGGTCCGAGACGCGCGGATCTCGCACGTAGTAGGTGAGCCAGGTGGGAGAGCTCTAGGCCGCAAATATCATTGACATTATCATTTTTTTTAGCATAACAAAATGTTGTAAATTGAGAGCAGGTCATTGACATTGTCATTTTGTGAGCATATCACTTGATGTTGTCAAATAGATAACAGAATTGAGTATGGCAAAAGGGGTTGAGATCACTCAGTGTGGTTGTTGTGAATGAATTCTATAATTGAATGAGCTGAATCTTAGAGACTTTGCTCACTGAAACTGGACATGACTATGAAATGCCAGTGGGAAAAGGGAACTTAATTGAGCAGCAACGGAAGTGCACATTACAGAATGGTGAAATGAACACTACAGAATTGAGCATCTCACCCGAGAGGAGAACAACTCATCCTCCGGCAGCCTGGCGATCGGTTCCTTCGTTCGTACGTCCGCTGCCTCGCGCTGTTTTTCCTGCTTCGCCGACGCGTCGGACTGGGCCGACAACGCTGTGTCCATGGGCTTTGCTTGCTGCCGGCGGACGGCGCATGAACAGTGATATGAATTTGACGTCCCTCTGCCATAGTGTCAGCTATGTGAGAGGATCTCTAAACTCGTCTTCATCATCAGTACAAATACAATTACATTGTATTCTCAGTTTGATTGTGCGTGAATTCCCTTATTGCTTTCTCTAAAGCGGTCATCCTACTTGGACATGGTGTACTAACTGATACCGCTGAGTCGGACCGTACTCTGCCAAAATATGTCTAAACAGAAGTCAAACATCTATACCATTCGACAATGATATCACTAGATTGCAATAATTTAATTCCAGAATAGCAATACATAAATATCCACCAAATTACTGCCCACAACTGAAACCCAGATATCAAGCTTTACTAAAGTGGTGTTTTCAGACAGTTCACAAGTGGAAGAAAAAGAATTACTTTTCTCAACACAAGTCACCCATGGAGCTCCCAAATCTATCTGCAGACTGCTAGTAGACTAACTATGAACACCACATACTTCCATGTCACTGACGTATACAAGGCCAGTGGAAATCAATAGGGGATTTCAGTTATGCACTAACCTCTTACTCTTAGTCCACCCCGGGCATGCAGGTTCATCTTGTCGATCGACTACTTGGACACCTGAGTTGAGTTCTCCATTCTCCACCCCAGATCTAACCGTAACTGGCACCGTCGCTTGTTCCAGCTCCACCACCAAAGCAGCCACCGTGTAAGGTCGCAGATCTATGGGTGCTTCATTGTCCTCCACCTCTTAAAGCACATGGAATATGATGCAGATGAGAGTATACAACAGATAGCATTCATCAGAAATCCTACTCCAAAATAGTTTAGCCAAACCAAATACTACATCGCTTACCAGCTGATAGGACGCATTAAGAAATCCATCAATGGTGTCGTCTCCTACCCCCGGCTTCGCACTCTACCAGCTCCTCTATTTCACAATTGAAACTTGCAAGGCTCTACCGGCCCTGCAATAACTCTATCCAGCCACACTAATGGTAAAAGCAATTTTCCTGTTCCAGGAACTACAGAAAGGAAACGAGCCTTACAATAACTCTATCCAGCTTCACTAATGGTGTTCTGCTAGGTCCGGCGGCACCAATCCTAAGGCTGCAAACAAAGGCACACACAACATGAATTTTCTAACTGAAGAAACCTATCAGTCTACAGAAAATGCACATTTAGTATGAAATATCTAACTGAGGCAGCAAACAATCTCCAAACACCAGCACAAAATTCAGGAGTTTTTGTGACTGCACAGAGCAACCAGCAAGCAAAGACAGGCGCAATACAACATGAATTTTGTAAATGCAGAGAGCAAATCAGCCTGCAAATGCAGACACTAGCATGAATTTTCTGGATGCAGAGGGCAATCAACCCTGCCGCTAACTTCAGGATTTGTTTACTGATTTCTACTTTCCTTTTCCTAAATCTCTGAAAATCTGATGGACTGCAAGTTGGTATACGTTTTGTTCCATCCCAGTGCTTGGGGATTTATCTTCCCTATTGACAGTTCCGACATCGCCGGCGACCTCTCCCTTCTGTTAGCCACAGCTTCGTGCGCGAACAAGATTTGTCCGTCGCCGCTGTTCACCGCCGGCTGCCTCGCGCTCCGCTGTTGGGCCACCTCCAAATCCCCCACCCCAGAGACACTCACAGACACAGGAGCCAGCACCAAGTTTTCCACAACCTCCTCAAGGACACTGGATCTGAAATTTGGGGGAAATCCGTCCGCTGGATCAGCTAAACCAAAAAGGCAAAAAATGGATGGGACATCACTGGAGAAGCAAACATCCACATTCATGCCGATTAGCTACATCAGAAACCCCATGGTGTTTGGCTGCCGGCACTCCTTGCCTCTATCAGCAGTCTGCAGCTTCCAACTGAATCACACCCTAGCCGAGAACACTCTCGTCCCTGCATTCATCTCGGGTCTGGATCCTCTGAATGGAAAGCAAACTTCCTGAGCCACGGATCAGACGGGAACATGGATTCTGGTCCGCGGCTCATCTCACCATCGGGTGACGACCGTCCTACCTTCCGTCAGATCCCTATGTATTTCACTACAGGACTCGATTTCTGGCGCACCGCATGTGAGCAAGGGCACGGATCTGTAAGCGTGTAACAACGACCGAGATAGCGGGCTCATCTGAGCTCGCACTCAATTACTCCATGTCCACTACAAACTTCCATCTAAAGATATGCATACCTGTAGCTGACTACAGGTGCAACAGCAGGAAGGAAAGACATTTTGCCATGGACTAGATATACACGAGCCGCATGCATAGATCACGCAAAATAGTCATGTATGTGGTCATGAAAATATTATGTGAATTGATGCATGTAATTCGGACGAATGCACGCCATATGCGACTCAAAGTTAGCAAAATTACAAGAAACATGACTGTTTTCAGGCGTACGTACGTACGTATGCTAATTGCAAGTGTCTACCTAGCTAAGTAGTATAAGTACACATGCCCGAATCTTTACAATCATGTTAATTTCACCTGTAGTACCAGAATCAAATGTGACGCAAAGTGAGAACCAGTCCGTAAGCAGTTATCCTATCAAGCATGCATTTCACATTTCCAATCACGAATCCATTTGGCCACGAGAGCTAGCAAGTAAATGTCCACCATCTTGCAGTGCGGAACACATGTGAGATGGCCCCGCACTCACATCCTCTTTCATCCAGCACCACCAGCACCACCAACAACACCAGATATCTCGCCTCCATCAGAACCCCCTCTGTCACAACCTCACCATAACCAGCCCACCCCTCTCGCCTCAGACTAACACCACCCTTAAACGAATCCCTAAACAGACCCGCAGAGTCACTCTATGTTAGGCCGGGGCACATTGCTCGATGGTCCATCGCGGGCGTGGGACATAACACAGGGCTGGCATTCCACGAGCAAATCGCCACCGGCCTTCGATCACATGTCACCGCATCCGACCCAGCTAATTCCTACTCGCTTGTCTTCGCCTTCTGCTTTCACACCTAGTTTTTTCTGCACCCTTCCCTCGTCGCGGCCATGCTTCAGGATGCGTTTGGAGGCCTTGCAATCCAGTTCTTTGTCTTGCGCATTAATGACCCTTACTTCTCCTTTCATGCCGCCTCGCCTAAAATCGTAACCATTCTCCACCATCAAGATACCATCGAACATAGAAACTTCGACAGCGCCTATGTTGACCTCTCCTCCATGTCCAATTGTCCATCCCAGGGCCTCTGGGACTGGCCTCTGTCGCCTGCCGCTCGTCGACCTGCTAGAAGTGTGACCTCAGAAATCGGGATCAAGTTACCGTGCGTACCCTCATCAAGGTGCGTATATTTGTGGGGTAAAATCACGATTTTTTTGTCAACAGATATTGTCACAAGCTTTTCACGTAGTGATCTGTGATCGCCTTCCAGTCACCCCGACAGGGATGCAGGAATCACAACGTCATTTTTTTAACCCTCTACCTTCTGGAAATAATACTTCTTCTTGATTAGGTACAGAAAGAAAGGTCCATTTTTATACATGTATTTACTTTTTTCAGTACACCACACAGGAAAACATATTTTGATGAAGGATCATGACATCTGACACACGTGTGCCACAAAGCAAAAACTACCACACACCTCATTTCTCTTCTTTAATTAAATGCATGATTGTATTACTCTCCCTCCATTTCTAAATATAAGTCTTTTTAAACTTTCAAATGGACAACAATATACGGATGTATTTAGACATATTTTAGAGTATAGATTCAAATGGACAAAAACATTCGCCATGGTGAGATCTTCGAAACTAAATCCCATGTTGATATGCTTCGACAATATTTTTTTCAGGTCAAAAGTTACCATGCTTGGGTTACATAAGTTACCACCCCGATGGTATGCAAGTTACCATGTTATTTTCACATAAGTTACCTGTGGTATAAACATGGTTCTCCACCCTTCTCCACATGCACATTCATATATGCACTAGAGGACAAAAAAGCTGATGTCATCATAGATTCTTCTTGTTTCAGAAATTTTAAATGTTTTGCAGCTTAAAAGGTCAGTCTGATGCAAAAATCATTTTCGCATAAAAGATTCATTGCGACAAGATCTTTGAAATTAGATCACATGTGAATATGTTTCGATGACTTTTTTGGATCAATAGTTAACATGCATGAGCTACATGAGTTACCACGCCTGTGGTATGCAAATGATCATGCTATTTACCGTGTTATTTTCACATAAGTTACGTGAGTATGTTTTTCAACAAAAAAAATCCCTTGGTCAAAGTTACCATGGTGTTTGTATGTAAGTTATCGGATATGCGGTTCGTATATTACCGTGTTAATTTCACATAAGTGATCGGAGTTATCTTTTTTAACAACATTTTTCTCATTGATCAAAGTAACCACGTGTGTTTGTGCGTAACTTATTGGATATGAGGTTTATATATTACCGTGCTATTTTCACATAAATTACCGGTGGTATGTGTTGACAAAAAAGTTCCCTTGGTTAAAATTACCGTGGTATTTGTACGTATGTATCGGCTATGCCGTTCATATATCGGGTATGTTTTCAACAAATTTTCCCTTCTTGGTCAAAGTTACGGCGATGTTTGTATGTAAGTTATCGCTTATGTGGTTCGTATATTACCGTGCGATTCTAACATATGTTAAGGGCACACATTGTTCAACAACTTTTTCCGTGTTGATCAATGTTATCGTAGTGTTTGTATGTAAATCATGAATCCCGCAGGGTAGCCTTAGGACGAGGGAAACTAGGACCTGGCACCCAATGGCACAAGTCATCTCCTACAGGATTTAACAATTCCTTTCAGCGCTTTCATCCATATGTGGCCCTCTAAGCTTTCGATCAGAATCACCTGGTCGAGGAGATACTGACCTTCCACCCTCCCGTCTTTCACGACACACGTAAAATACATAACTACAGCCTAGGCTAGGGTCTTCTCATTAAGGAAAATATGGTTGCACAATTTACTTCAGTTTTAGCGTGCCGTACTTGATGTTATTAACGACGGAGGGGGGTGGGTGAAATACAATGAAGTTTACCCTCCGTCATGTTTACAGTTTAAACCAACTTAGCAGACAATCTAGACAAGTAACCACAACTTAACAATGAGACAATAATACTAGCGTCTACTACTGAAAATAAAATCGTAATATAAATCTACAGCCAGAAGTATAACTGACAGAACTATTACATGCAAAAAAATAGAATAAAATACTCAAGCTAATTCAAGCAAATTCACGACTTGTTCATGATAAGGGGCTGCCTTGCATTCGGGTTGACGAATCTTCTAGACGCAATGCGGCGATCCTCCGGAAGAAGTGTGTCGGCAAATAGGGTTTCAGAAAAGTCCGAAACGCGTTAAACAGAAAATTGGTATTTTCATTTCCGAGACACAATCTGAAAAAAGCACTAATGGAACGGTCACGAAAAATAAAAACAATGACCATTTGAGTCATCTGAATCAGAGCTACGAGTAAGGAGTAATACGACTTTTACTGCCATGGACTATTCTGTATAAAGAATAATGTTGTCGCCGTTCCTGACTGCTTATCCGCTCGCGCCTTTCTCCAGAATACAGTTTCTCCCTGTGAAAGTGTAAAGCACAGAATATGCCTCCACTTAGATCTGCTTATGGGTAAGGGGGTAATGATTCGCTCGTTGAAAGGTCAGTGGTAGAGAAATGGCTAGTCCCAAGTTTAGTTGGTGATGCGCCATTTTGGATCAACGCTATCACTAAGCACAACGTTTAGTTTTGTTGGAGAACAGACTGCAACCACATGCAATTGGAATGCATGCTTCTGCAGATTCTAGACTGCATTTTAATCTTAGTGGTATTTTGCAAGTACAAGGCATTTTGGACACGTGCACCGGACATGAAGATATGTTTTATAATAAAAACAAGATAATCGTTCATGCATCCATAAGAATTTCGAGTTAAATTCACATTCTCGATTTCTTCCAAACCAAGCTCATGCATAGTTGCTGCGTGCCCTTTCAGCCATGTTCCTGTTTGCATGCACGCAAAGCCTTCCCGGACCCTCTCCAAACGCCATTTGACGCACCATTGTCGATGGATGGAATCGGTGGTAGGAATGGCACGCCACGGTCCATCCACAACTGGCTCTACTTTGACACACTGATCATATTGGAAAACTTTTGCGTTTTTTGTTTCACTCCAATATCTCATTCTCCATCGAGTAATGTTTTGCACTTGGGTAAGAATCCATCGAGGAATTGTTTGAAGACAAGTACTAATTACTAGAATATCTATCTACTATCTCAGGACTATATATTTTTCATCTAAAGTCAAATTATTGCTCACAGACTTGTTAGTTGTTACTACTACTTTGTTGCTGGAGGAAGCAACAAATACACTTTGCGATGGACTATATATATGTGTACCAACCAACTGCCTAACTAGATCATATGATAGTTATGCATGTAGTCATCAGTATATCACCGCAAGCTGCATGCAATTCTTTCAGGCTGTATATTATTTTCTATGTCTCTTCACATGAAGAATGCATGCATATGCACAACATGTGTGGCTATTGGAAACCCGCTGCTGCTAAGGGATATTTTCGATATCTCGTGATTAATCGTACACACACCAACTACAACATTTTTCTCTTTCTCCGTTAATGTAGTAGGAATTGTAGTACACATATCGTTGCAAGAGTACGGCGCCTTAGGCGGACATCCGTAGATAAATGGAGACCGGTCCATAGCACGGTAATAATAATCTGTCACGCAGCATGCATGCAGATTCTGCTGCAGTGTACGCATGTATGCTAGCTACTCCTACTCGACTGGCTAGGTAATAATCCTACTTACTCTAGCCTGCGCAACGGCGGCTCCATGGTGAGGCGGTGATGAGGAGGATCAGACGCTTCCAGCCCTGCAACTAGCAGCAAGGACAACGACAAGGAAAAACACTTTGACCGGCACGGTTGTTGCACACAATTCGGGCACCCTCGTTGTTAGGTACCCAATGATGAATCACTCGAATTACTCCATTACAGGAAGATTAAGTTCAGCTACAGAGATTGGGGAAGGAGAAAGGAGGATGTACATGAGGTAGAGGAGGAGGTATGGGAAGAGGAGGCCGCCGTTGCCGTTTCTTATCCAAGGCCGGGTAACCCTTCGCTGCCGCTCTCTCGTAAATACTTGTAGTCAGCCTCCCTCGGTGTGGCAACTAGCCAGGCCCGGCCCATGTGCCGATCGATGGTGGGTTTGTTGACACGGTAGTAATTGGGTCACTGACATCCCCTACCCCTTGAGATTCGGCTTGCCCTCAAGCCGATGCCACTAAGGAACCGTCATGCTTGCTGACCACCACAGAACATGCCACCACAATGATCAGTCTCGTCCGATGAGTGAGAAGGCCAAACTGACAAAGTGCTTCCGCCTGGGTCCCAGGGCTGCTCAATGACTATCTTTATACATCTTCGTATGCCACAAAACATAAGGAGCCTGCTTCTTTTCTTCAGAATTATCTATCTGTCGCACTTCATTGGTCTCCTCTGGTTTGTTCATGTCATCAGTGTGCTTGTTGTAAATATCTATGTAAAATGGTCTGCCCATCCTTTTTGTATTATCATCTTCAATCTGCTCTTTTGCATGATTTTTTCCTGTTCGTTGTACTACTCTCACTTCCTGTGAACTAGTATCCTCAACCAGTTTATTCGCTTCAGCATTATTTGCATGTAGTACTGCAGCCATGGCCCCAGCACTAAGCTCTCTCAGGTGGGCCTCAAAGTGAGATGTACCTGAATGGGGGCTTGGGTTGCAATAATACCAAATGCTCCCTGAATATTTCCATGGCTAGAGCAAGCATATCCCATGGCAACCATAGGAAGTCAAGCAAACATATGAAAGGTTCCTCCATGGGATTTATCTCACAACAGCAAACTGGAATAAACCAATGTTTTAAATAGCGGGCTATGGAAAATAGCGGCGGGCCTCGAAATTAGCTATAGCGGGCTATTTGTGAAGGCGACCATTTAGCGGCACCCTGCTAACAAGGCTATATCGGGCCTCGACCATTTATTTAAAACTATGGAATAAACTCCTCATCTCTTAACAAGAATAACACTAGCCCAACATTGGAGCCTGAAACATCATGCGATTGATAATGTATACCTGAATAGGGCTCATCAAGATAGCCCGCATGTGAATGATATTTGAAAGAGGGCCACCGTCTAGGCCTGAACAAATGTCCCATGTGACGGGTCCTCACTCGTACAGGTGACATTCCAATGATATTCTCAGCTGCTGCACGATCCGAAGGGCGTCCCCAGACAAACGACAGAAAGACTCTTCCATTGAATTCGACTGGCGATAAGGAACTTGAGAAGAACTCACATCGCTGAATGATAATGGTACTAGCTCAACACTGAACCCTAAAACTTCATGTGGCTGGTGATGTGTACCTGAAATGGCTCCTCGTGATAACCTGCAACTGAATCATTTTTGAGTGATGGTCTTGATCTGAATAGGAGTTCCATGTGACTGCTCTTGTAAGTAATTTTTTGCAGGCGGCACCAGGATTCTCTTATGAGATATGGATCAGTAGAACCATGAGCACTAAACTAAAATTCCACTGTCAGTAGCTCTGACCATAATTGTACTGCTTAGCATTTGCTTAGTTGCATGCCCTCATGAAAGCAATTGAACGATGGCCATGGGCATGGTCTGGACATACAAGAACTCAAGTAAACTGTTTGTGAAATGCTCTATCACCACCCAGATTCCGAGGCTGCCGTTTTGTACCATGGAAATAACTGAAGGGTTCATCTCTGAGATTCGGCCTGCAGCAGCAAATTTGTAGAGGATCATCATATCTAATCAACAATGGAACAAGTGCAGAGCAGACATATGGGACTTCAAGTGACTGGCTGCAACCTAAAGGTGAAAGTTGACTTGCATCTGAATGTACAAAAAGTTGCTCCCATTCTACCTGACTGAAACCTCCAGAAATGCCCAATAACCGATGCTGCACTGAGGGGTTGAAGTGTTTCTTAGTTTTATGTACTGCTGCATGATTGATTGCGCAATCCGGTCAAAAGGAAGACTTGGGTAGTTCTGGCTGAGGGGGATTTATGATTCTGATCATGGACACAACAAGCCCCCAACTAAAACCCCTAGACACCCAAGCTGCATCTTTGGATCTTGATAATATTGGATAGGATCCTCCCAAGGTATATCTCTGAACATCAACCCAGTTAATCAAGGACTAAAGCAGGTACCTCCATGTGATTGCATGTGTGTACTGAACATGGCTATTCCTGGTAGCTTGTGTCTGACACAGGCTTGAACGACGGCCAGGGACTAGGCCTGAAGAGATGTCCCACTTGACCGAACTGTGCTTGTATGTGTGGTGGCCAGGGAAATTACCCCGGCGGAATCGCTCCCCCAGAGGGTAAAAGTGTTCCTGCCCAAGTTCTGCCTCGAGATGGCAGCGCTCCCTCCCGAAAGTCCTCTCATTATTTTTTTAGGTCAAAAGATCTTAAGTACCAGAAGATGGGAACCGGAGGTGTGCTGGGCTGGCCACAACCCACCAGGGTGTGCTTCACTACTAGGAAAAGGCCTACTAATGGCGCACCGGTTTTGCCTACTAATGGCGCACTACCGGTGCGCCATTAGTATCACGCCACTAGTATTTTTTACTAATGGCGCATCACTGGTGCGCCATTAGTATCTGGTATACTAATAGCGCACCATGCAGTGCGCCATTAGTATGTAACACCATGCGCCATTAGTATGCCTTCCGGGGGGCCATACGTAACCATGTGCTTTGTCATACTAATGGCGCACTCTGTCGTGATGCGCCATTAGTATCCTTTGGCATACTAATGGCGCACCTTGAGGTGATGCCCCGTTAGTATCCTTTGGCATACTAATGGCGCACCTTGAGGTGATGTGCCATTAGTATGAATATTTGTTTTTTTTTAATTTTCTGATTTTTGCATAGGTTACAAAATATATTATTGGACAAAATATAGACAATAGCACACAGCAATAGCAGATTCATCGAATACAATAGAAGATTAGTCTCCGAATACAATTCATCATATTAGTCTCCGAATTCAAAAGACCGAACAAAGATAAAACATTACAAGTCTCAAGACCGCGAGTATTGAGTTTGTCTTCACATTACAAGTCGATATCGATCATCTGAACTACCATCACATAGAAGAGAGCTGTGGTCATCACGATGAGCATCATCGCGATCAAACTGGTCTTCATCCGGTTCCTCCAACGCTCTCTCCTCTCTCCCGCTAGATAGCGGGCGTTTCTAGATTCGGCCTCCGCCCTAGTGGTGTACCCTTTGTAACTGTTACCGCTGAAACGGTGAACCTGTCTCCGACATTCCTCCCAGTCGTCGTAGACTCCGGGAACCTTACCCTTGTACACGACATACGACGACATCACTATGCACAAGCCAAACAACAGACAATACATAAGCAATATGTAAGTATGCAACAAAAGGATCGGAAGAGAAAAGCAAGACATTAATAGCACGATTCATGGTCCTACTAATAAATAGCATCGATTATATCTAAGTTGAACGACTGCCCAAACCAAAGAGACATACGAATTCATTAAAGTTTAATTACAACATGAGCCAATCAATGTTTCAGAACTACACATTATTACTTTCAACTCGACTAATCGGACAGGAGCGTGGATGAAGCCGCCGTTTGTCGTGATGGTCATGAAATCGCGGTCGTTGTCACCCTGCATTTGTAGCGTTCCATCTATCGCACTGTTGGACGGTTGATATCTGAGGAAGAAGTGCCCCGAGGTATGAAGGACATCTTGATGGATGATGTCCGCAAACTCCTACTGGATGCGAAAGAATTCTTGTCTGAGGTCCGCGTCCTGGATTGCCGACAAGCTCGCGGCCCAATCTTTGAGATTATCTGGTAGCAGAAGGTGATGATGGTCCCTTACGATCGCCCGCATGTGATGGAGGGCGTAGTAGGCATCCTTCTGACCGCCAGGCGGCTGCTTGACGTAGCAGAACTTCGTATTGTGTGAGAACATGTGCTTGCCGTACTTACGAACTGTCCTGGTGAAGGTGCCTCCAGATTTGGCGTAGCCGGGGAGAACATCATCAAGAACTTTCTTGACATTTGTGTAGTCTATTTTGGAGTTATGGTTCGGGTCGAAATACGTGGCCATGGAATATTTCGGGCTTAAGAGGATGAGTGTGCAACGTGTGTCACTGCACAGAACACGAAATGTTAGAAAAAAAAGAACGATCGAAATCTAAGAAATCATATGTTACGGGGCGGTTAAGGGATGACTTACTCGGGAGAGTAAGCCACAAGGAAGTTATCCTTATCTGGGTTTGCCATAATGACGCCTTCGAGGTGTGAACTCGCAACTTGGCGGTCCCCAGCGCTGCTCAAGTGCTTGGCACGCATGTAGAAGGGGTCGACTATCACGATGTCCGGGGTCTTGTCTCTAATGATCCGCATCTCCATACTCAGCGAAAACAGCCGAACGAAGGTGTAGTGCAGCGGATGAAGGTTAAAAATAGCAAAGATGTCATCAAACCGCAGGACAATCGTACCCCTGATGTCGCCATCCACAAAGCCCTTGCCCTCTAGCACCTTGGCCACGAAAACCTGGTATGCCACATCATTCTCTCTGAGACGCCGCTTATCCAAAGAAAGAACACTGTCGTGCAGACTCCGCATAGCACCGGTTGCAGCATTGAGCATATTTGGCGGTAGCATCGCCCTACCCACCACATGCACCCTCCTCGAAATATCCTTAGGTGAAGGTGGTCCGTCCTGAGCACGGATCGAACTTGGTGCCGGCTGGCTCGCACCGGCGCCCTTGTTAGTCTTTCTTTTCCGTCCCTTCTTCTTGATCTCCTGTAATGGGACCGAGTTCTGCTCACTGACCGCCTTCTGGAGCGTGTTGGGGCTGATAATATTTCGCACCTCAGCTATCTGAGGCTCGGTGAAGGCCGGAGCTGGAGGCGTCTCCTGAGAACTGAACGCCAGACGACGCATGTTGCAATTGGATTTCTCCGCCGTACCAGCTAGATCGCGGTCGTCTTGGTTGGGTTCTTGAGAAAGAGGCCCGCAGAACTTGTCAGTGTACCCATGTTCGGCAAAGTACTTATCGACTTTGGTAAATGTATCGTCGTCGTTGTCGTCGTCGTCCGGATCCTGTGCCATAGGGATGTCCGGATCCTGTGCCATAGGGATGTTCGGCAGGTCCACTAGCGTTGCGGCATTCTTGCCATGGCTTGGCGCCGGCACGACTGGCGGTCTTGTCTGTGGGGTGGTGTCCCCCGCCCCCAAACGAATCTGGCTCTTCGGCCAAAGCAGGGGCCAGTTTACGCAGGCGCTGAGGGTCATCTCATCTTCTTCGTCAGCCCCAGCGGGTCGAATCGGAGGTAACAACTCGTTGCAGCCTGGCAGCACCCGAACCACTTCAACCCTATACACTGTGGGTGGCATCGGATTACCGTGGAACATGGGGTTGCCCGGTTGAACGATTTTGCCCTTGGCGACATCGACCAACTTGCCGCCCACGAAGTGTGGAAGAGTGCAAGGAACGTCGGCGGCACCCTACAAAAACATGTAGGGCGTCAGGGATGCCCAGTCAAAGGCAAGGAGATGAAGTCATCGACCGAGAGGCTTAGTTACCGTGATGCCGTCGAGCTCGGCTACTGTCGAGGCACCGCCAACGGCGGGCGTGCAACTGACGGAGGGGCCGCTTGCTGGCGAGGTGCCGGCCGGCGTACACCCGGGTGCATTAAGCTCCAATGCCCGTGCCGGCGCCGGAGACACGAATACCGCCTCTGCCGGAGACACCAATGGCGTCGCCGGAGACACCAATGGCGCCGCCTGCGCGCTGTGCGAGTTGCTGGCCGTGAAGCTGGGAACCGGGGGAGGCCCCTGTTGGCCGCCCGCAATCCACGTCGTCAGCCCATGAATCAACGTAGGCACCATGGCGTTGAGCTTCATTCCCAGTTGTTGTTCCACTTGCTCTTGGACAAGCTCCGGAATCCGCGCCACTTGTGCCTTGAGTGCTTCAACCTCGCGCGGCTGGCTTTCCGAGCTGGTCTTTTTCTCCTTTCGCCCACCAGCGGTATAGTATGACGACCATTTTGTGGACAAGCCTTTGCCGGCCACACGACCAGCTGACGTCGGCTTACTAAGCATATCCTTGTTTTTCATTACGTTCAACGCCCTATTTAAAGGGGTGTCGAAAGGGGAGCTCTGAGACGACCTCGCGCTACTGCTTTTAGTGTCCTGCGGAAGGAACATGAACTTAGAAATATTGGGGATTAATTAGAGTGCAACCATATGGAGCTAATTACGCGGGGGTGTATTCTTTACCGGAACAAGCTCGAGCGCCCTGATCTTCGGATCCGTGGTAAGCTCCTTTGTTACCGGGTCCTCCTTGTACCGGGCCCTGAGAAAGTTCCTGGTCTGCTTGTCACGGTATTTCTCGAAGCGGGGCGGTAGGCCTTGCTCGGCACGCTCCGCGTCCTCCTTGTCCCATATAGGCTCCGCCACTCTGTAACCGCCGGGACTGAGTTGGTGGACCCCTAAGTTCAACTTCCGCATTTCTTTCCCCCACTGAATTGATTCGGAGGTTGTGCTGCTCTCGCACTTGATCTTGAACTCCTTGTACTCATCTTCGCTCATCAAAGGATATTTCGCCTTGATCTTGTCATAACTACCACCTTTGTCAATCATTGCCTTCACCGTGCTTCTCCAAGTAGACAGGGTCGTGCTCATCCTCGTGAGGGCGGTACTGTTCACTTTATTCCCTGAGAGGCGTGTGTTTGCAAACTCAGCGGGGAACTTGTATCGTTCGTGCAGCTTCGTGAAGAGGAGGCTGCGCAAATTCCCGTGGTCCTTATGCCTTAGGTTCTCGGTGTTGATCCAGACGGTGCTCCGGAGAATGCACCCGAGCTGAACCGAGTACCCCTTGACTACTTGTTTGGGCGCCGTCGGATTCCCGTCGGAGTCCACTTCAGTAAATTTCTCCCTGACGGTGTCGAGCACGCTCGGGCGCCGGTCCTTCCGTTGCCTCTTCGGTTGGCTGCCATCTGTGTGTGCGCCGCCATCATCAGTGGTGGAATCCTCGGCGGCGCCATCAGTGGTGTCATCCCCGACACCACTAGGTGTTCTGTAGTCAGGATCGGTGTCTTCTGCGGCGTCCTCATAGCGGTGATGTTCTTTCTCCAACTCCTGGGACAGCTCCCAGAATTGCTTGCCGCCCGAACCGCCGGCCTCATCGTTTTGGGCCATGTTTCGCTCTAAATAGGAAAAAAGTTTGGTCAAAAAGTTGGTTATTGTCAAGGAACAAGATCATGGTCTCATCATTTAGGGTTTGTCGACACCGAGGCATCCTAAAAGCTAAGCTTTTATCATTTAGGGTTTGTCGACGCCGAGGCACCCTAAAAGCCTAAGCGTACATCATTTAGGTTCTCATCGACACCGAGGCACCCTAAAAGCCAAGGTTTCATCGTTTAGGGTTTGTCGACGCCAAGGCACCCTAAATGCTAAGTTAAGTTTTCATCATTTAGGGTTTATCGATGCCGAGGCACCCTAGGTTGGGCCTAATCACTTGGCACTAATCACTTGGCTCTATAGCCACCTATGTTGGGTTTATCATCTAGGGTTTATCGATGCTGAGGAGAATTCTAAGTTGGGCCTAATCACTTGGCTCTATTGCCACCTATGGTTTAATGCAGCAAGAATAAAGGGGCAGTTGATCCTACTTAATTAAGTACTAAGATACCCCGGCCCATGTATTAGTAGCAACTACCCCATATGTCCGATTTTTAGCAAAGTCATGCTAAAATTCACGGCAAATTTCAGCATGACCTTTGCTGAAAATAGGACATATGGAGTACCCGAAATTGCCGGAACGAAAGTTAATCGACATTCCGGCAAACTCAAGGGCCTCTCGGGGTACCTGCAAAATCATCACGACACGAAGGGCCTCTCAAGGGCCTCAAGCAGCAGCGGCATCTCCCAGGACCCCATGTTTTTGCTAAATTTCTTTGAGCAACAATCAGAGCAGAAAATTCAGCATATTTCTATACAATAGCACTGTAAAGATGAAGAACAGTTCTACAGCAGCCCATTTATATACTATAGCATCTTTGGTCATACCAATTTTTGAAACAACTCAAATCTGAACTGTATCTCTGGTCATACAAATTTCTGAAACAATTCAAATCTGAACTGTATCTTTGGTCATACAAATCTCTGAAACTATACAAATCTGAAATATATATTTGGTCATACAAATTTATGGAACTAATCAAATCTGAACTGTATCAATATACATATATAGCAAATGACAGGAGCTTCATCATTTTTAGAAACAACAATACATATATAGCAATTGGAAGCAAACAGATGTACACATAAGATAAAAATGTAGTGCTGAAAGTTTAATGCTTACAAAAGACTTGCTGAAATAGTGAAAAATATGGAGTCACCAAGCTGGCTAAGAAACTCCCAAAGTCCACTAGCAAATCCAAGATCTAATCCTGTTACACACATTGATTACAATTTAAGATAATTAGGGTAAGGATAGTAGGAAATGAAAAAGAAAGAGCTCAAAAAACAATCACACCAGAAAAGTAATAAAAACCTAGTCCTAGAAGAAAATAAATCCTAAAAGAAAAGAAATCCTAAAATCTGGAGCAAGTCCTAGCAGTAGTAGTCCAACTAGATGGCCACCACTACTACTCCTATCACTAGAGTAAACAACAGTTGTGTGTTCAACATCTTTACTAATAGTAAATTGGCAGTACTCCATTATCTACTCCTGCAACTTCAACTACAATAACATCCTACAACTACTACAACAACATAAAACTACTATGCATCATCTTCCTACAACTACTCATCTTCAGCAGCAACAACATAAAATTCCTGTTTAGTTAAATTCATGTTAAACATCATTTGGACCAGAGCCCAATCCTTTCTTCTGCTTGTCAGTAGAACTATTGTTTCTTCAACTTATGCAAAAATTGAACATCATATGAAGCATTAATTCCAGAGAGTTTAGCAGCTAAAGTGAGATACAATTCCAAACAATGCAACAGAAAGAAGGAATTACGACAGATCATTTCAGCACCAACCTAATGGAATGAATTGCAACAGAACATTTTACTAAAAAAGTGGACTATAATGCAATCATTAAACTGAAACGAGCAAGTGACCGAATTGAGAGGATAATCAGCCACATTTAATTGTTATCTAGAACAAAACTAGATAATCACTGAAGAATAAAAGGATTTTTCAAAGATTTAAACAATATTCTAGTTTCTCTAAATTACTTTTAATTCGAGTTGGCCAAGTTAATTTGACTAGTCAAAAGGAGAGGTGTGACCCATATGTCATAGGCTTAGATATTTTTAATCTAATTTATCTAACAGTAGGTTCCACATGTCATATACACTAAATCTAATAACCACTAATTAGCCTAACCACCTAAGCCAATTATCCTAAACTATAGCTAACTAACCTAAGGGTCGGCCTGTATGCGGCAGCAACACCAACGCAACTACTACAAGCGACAACAATTAGCAGAAAAAAAGCAGCGGCAGTAGCTTAGCATCAGCATCAGCGGCCAGCAGTAGCAAACAACGAGTAAGAGCAGCAGCAGTTAGCGACAGCAGAAGCAGTGGGCAGTGGCGGAACGGGGCGCGGCCAGGCGACAACGCGCACGGCCGGATGCGGCCCCAAGCGAGCTGGGCGGCAGCCGTGTAGACCATAGCAGCAGTTGCAGGCTGCAGCGCCGCCATCAGGAGCGGACGGCTGGAGGCCAGGGCGCGGGCCCATGACCAGGGAATGGACAGGGGCGGGGTGAGCGCGGTCTGGTGCGGCCGGGTGACAGCCGGAGGCGAGGTCAGGCAGTGGGCAGCACGGTGCAGCCGCGCGCGGAGCAAGGCCCGACCATGGCGGATAGTGGTGCGGCAAAATCATAGGGGCGGCGCTACGGGAAGCAAACGACCAAGGGGAGGAGGGGAAACTGAAGAGCATCTCACAGCGGTCGCAGAGGAGTAGACGGCATGGTCGGGGACGGTTCAACGGCGAGGCCGCGGTGGCCGGAGGTGGAAGAAGACACAGACGAAGACGAAGACGGCGATGGTCGGGGCGGCGGGGGTGGGGGCGCGGGGGCGGCTGGGGTGGGGGCGCGGGGGCGCGGGGGCGGCGGGAGTGGAGTCCGGCGAGGGTCGGGGCGGCGGCGTCGTGGGTCGGGGCAGCGCGCGGGTGGATCTGGTGGCGAGGGAGAGAGGGTTGAAGGGGATCTGGCGAGGGAGAGGGAGGATAGCTAGGGGGAAGCTTACTAATGGCGCACCACCCCTCGGTGCGCCATTAGAAATCTTTTTTTTATAATAGCAATGGCCCACCCCCCCGTCGGTGTGCCATTAGAAATCTTTTTTTTAGATAGCAATGGCGCATCCTCCGTCGGTGCGCCATTAGTATGTTTTTTTAATGAATATGAATATGAAACAGTAATATTTTTTATAAAAACAGTAATAATTGTTGTTTAACAACAATAGTAGTCTACACTTTATTATTATTATTTTTTAGAAAATGAATATGAATATGAAATAGTAATAATTTTTTATAAAAACAGTAATAATATTTTAAAAAATATCATCAATTTTGTTACTTGAAAATAT
>NC_041385.1:820749159-820759159 GCF_002162155.2 Triticum dicoccoides
CGGCGGCGGCGGTGGAGCTAGCGGGGGAGGGTGCGGGTGGGATCGAGATGTAGGGGGGTCGAGATGGAGGGGGATCGAGATCGAGTGTCCTCATGAATTCAAAAAGTGCCCATGAAATTTAAAAATACTCATGATATCAAAAAGTGCCCATGAAATACAATCGAGAAATGAAGACTACGATTTAAATACAATCGATCTTAGCTAGCTATCTGTTCACAATCTTCTTGCCCTTCTTTTTCACAAATGGAGTTCTTCTGTGGAACGGACGTCCATTAGGTAGGGTGGTCCTGCTTCTTCTTGTGGTGTGTGCTGCTACTTCATCGTCGTCGTCATGTTCGATCTTCGGGTCACCGTACTTGTCGAAGTCTTGCTCATTGGCTACTCCATCCATTCCGATGATCTTCCTTTTGCCACTCCTCACGACAACACGATTGGGCTTTCACGGGTCGGTAATGAAGAAGCATTGGTCCACTTGGGAAGCCAGTACCCATGGCTCATTTTTCGCGGTGACGTTTGCGCCCGCGGTCTTGGATTTGGATTCGGGTATAACCATGGTGGTGAAA
Source organism: Triticum dicoccoides (assembly GCF_002162155.2). Classification (NCBI taxonomy): domain Eukaryota; kingdom Viridiplantae; phylum Streptophyta; class Magnoliopsida; order Poales; family Poaceae; genus Triticum; species Triticum dicoccoides. The sequence goes on from NC_041385.1 coordinate 820,749,723, forward strand.
TACCGGTCTTCTTTTAGGACGCTCTTGGCCCATCTGACATGGAACATCGGGACCTTCTCTCCAGCGTAGCTCAGCTCCCAGATCTCCTCGATCCTTTCGTAGTATCTGTCCTTGTCGTTACCGGTGTAGGATTCCATCGTTACCCCGGAGTTCTGATAACCATCGCTCTTCGTGTCCTTGTTCTCGGTGTAGAATGTGTAGCCGTTGATTTCGTACGCCTCATGGGTCATCAGGTTGTGCTCGGCGCCCTGTGACAAGGTGAATATGAGTTGTTCTTCCGCGGAAGAATCCTCATGTAAAGGGTACGACAGAAGCTTCTGCTTGAACCAACGCGTGAAACATGAGTTGTGCTCTTTGATTATATCTCCGTCCGTCCTCTGTTGGCCTCGGTCATTGTACGTCTTCTCAATAAAAGTTTTGTGCTCTGCCACCCAAGGATCGACCACGTCTATGTGTTGTAGCACGACTAGGTTTGCTCTTTCAAAGTCGGCGAGTCGACCCTCGAAGTCGACATGCATTTCGCGGCGACCCTCATGGTGACCCCATCCAGCGAGCCTGTCGAGGTGCCTGTTGACGGGCAGACCAACGGGGTTCTCGATGCCTAGATAATTCGTGCAGCAGGAGATGCACCCTCCGGTCAGAAAGGCTATACTTCCCTCTGGACGTGACATGTTGCGAACGTATCCTTTGATGACACCATTCATCCTTTCGAACGGCAACATGTTGTGCAGGAACGTCGGCCCGAGTTGGATGATATCCTCCATGATATGGACCAGCAGATGCACCATCATGTCGAAGAATGCGGGCGGGAAGTACATCTCAAGCTCGCATAGTATCACCACGATCTCTTCCTGTAGCCTTCTGAGTTGCCTCACGCCAATCGACTTTCGAGAGATGACGTCGAAAAAGTTGCATAGGCCAAATAGCGTTTCACGGACGTGCGTGTCCATGATCCCACAGATTGCAACTGGAAGTATCTGCGTCAACAGCATGTGAAAGTCGTGAGACTTCATCCCACTGAACTTCTGCTTCACTGGGTCTAGGTATCTGCTTATCTTCCCTGTGTAACCGTAAGGAAGTTTTACTCCTACGAGGCAGATGAAAAACTTCTCGATCTCCTCCTGACTTAGAGTGAAGCACGCGGGAGGGTAGTCATTTCTGGTCTTCTTGGCCTTTTTGCCTTTGCGACGACTTTCTGTGTCCTGCTTCGCCTCATCATCATCATCATCATCATTAGCGTGAAGCTCCTGCCTGATGCCCATTGATTTCAAGTCTACCCTTGCTTTCGGCCCATCTTTGGTCCTCTCTGGCATGTTGAGCAGGATACCAAGCAGACTCTCGCACACATTCTTCGTGATATGCATGGCATCAAACCTGTGAGGCACATGGTGGATCTTCCAGTACGGCAAGTCCCAGAAAACAGATCTCGTTTTCCATACCTTCAGCAGCGGCTCTGGCGCCTTTCGCTTCTTTCCCGGCTCTGGCGCCTTTTGCTTCTTTCCCGGCAGTGGGCAATCTTTCCAATTTTTCAACAGCTCGTCTATTTCCTCGCCTCTCCTCTTAGCGGGCGTTTTCGGGGTTCGGTTTTACCATCGAACAGATCCTTGCGTTTCCTCCATGGGTCATCGTCGCGAAGCCACCTTCGATGGCCCATGAACACGGTTTTCAAAGACCCGGGATCTCTATCTAGTTGGCGATACGTTGTGTCATCCATGCACCTTACGCATCCAGAAAATCCGTGGACTACCTGCCCCGCGAGATATCCGTAACCGAGATAGTCGTGCACCGTCGTGAGCAGTGCGGCTCTCATAGGGAAATATTCTTTCTCTGCGGCGTCCCACGTATTGGCTGGCGTTTTCCACAACGTGTCTAGCTCCTCCTTCAGCAGCCCCAGATACAGATTGATGTCGTTCCCTGGTTGTTTCGGCCCTTCAATTAGCATACTCATGTGAATGTACTTCCTCTTCATGGACAACCAGGGGCGAAGGTTGTACATCCACACAAACACAGGCCAGGTGCTATGTGTGCTTCTCTGGCTGCCAAACGGATTGACTCCATCGGTGCTCGCGCCCAGCACGATGTTCCTTGGATCCTTCCCAAATTCTGGGTGTTCGAAGTTCAACTCTTGCCACTGGCTCGCATCCTTAGGGTGACTAAGCATCTTGTCTTTTTTATTTATCTCCGGATCATTTCTGTCATCTTCCCGCTTCATCTCCTCCCTATCTGCGTGCCAACGCAGGAGCTTTGCTACCTTAGGATCCGCGAAATACAACTGCAGACGAGGAGTGATCGGAAAGTACCACACCGATTTTCGAGGAGCTTTCTTCCTCTTCTTGTATCGAGTGACGCCGCACACCGGACATATGGTAGACTCCGCGTGCTCGTCCCGATAGATGATGCAATTGTTCATGCACACATGGTATTTCACGTGCGGTAAATCCAGAGGACACACGATTTTCTTTGCCTCCTCGAAACTGGTCGGGCACTTGTTCCCCTTGGGAAGACGCTCGTGCCAGAATGACATGTTCTCGTCGAAGCATGCGTCAGTCATTTTGTGTTTTACCTTCATCTCCAGAGCCATTAGCGTTACTTTCAGGCGGGTATCCTCGAGCCTGCATCCTTCATACAATGGAGTAACCGTGTCTATCTCCAGTTGATCCATCTTGGCTTTCTCTCGGGTGGCAGTCCTTGCGTTATCCGTCTGCTTGAGAAGTAGCTCTTGAATATGAGGGTCCTGCACCCAGCCTCCATCGCCGTCTGCACTGGCATCTTCATCTTCATGATCATGCCCTTCGTCTTGATCTTCCTCATCATCATGTACGACATCTTCTACATGATGACTGTGTACAGCATCATCATCGTGATCATGTCCTGGAGATTCTTCGTCTTCTCGCCCGCCCTCGCCACGGTGGTTGTCTTGTTGCCCTTCCTCATTTCTTGCCCGGCCCCCATGGACGACTTCATAGTCATCTTCATCACCTTGCCACCGATAGCCATTCATGAAACCACGCAAGAGCAGGTGGTCCCGCACCTACCCGGAATCCGGGTCCGCAATAAGGCTCTTCAGCTTGCATCTTCGACACGGACATCTTATCTCCGTCTCGTTCTTTTGAAGCATCTCGGTGTTCACGGAGCTCAAAAACCTATTCATGATGCCTTTGGTCATCGTGTGGACCATGGTCGCCTGCGGGGTAGAGCAAAACGATATTTTAGAACCAAGAAAAAATTTGGCATGACCTTCCCTAAAAATAGGACCAAAAAGAATGCATAGTGCCAAAATTCTCGCCGAAACGGAAATGAATCAACATTCCGGCAAAATATTGGCAACAATCGCATTTCAAATACTGGTACCTGCAAACACAAACATATATGCAACACCACAAACATACATAAATCTAGCTAGGCCACAAAAAGTGCATGTGCAAGTTGTTGGAGCGAGCTAGGGAGAAAAAAAGTAGATCTACAACATGAAGATAGCTTTCCCCTTACTTACCTATCAAAAAAAGGTAATTCCACCACTTAATTTTGATGAATCTATAGTGAAAATGGGGTGAGGAGGAGGAGGCAGCCGAAAGCTTGGAGAAGGAGGTGGAGGGAATGAAGTGGGGAAAGTGAGTAGGTAGGTGTGGGTGTCCAAAATATCTTGTTGGGATCCCAGGTTACTAATGGCGCACCACCTGCAAATGCGCCATTAGTAACCATGGTTACTAATGGCGCACTGCAGGTGGTGCGCCATTAGTAGTTTTGCAAAAAAGTAAAAATAAATAAATATATATACTAATGGCGCACCGTGTCATAGTGCGCCATTACTAGTTTAAACTAGTAATGGCGCACTGTGACACGGTGCGCCATTAGTAGTTTTGCAAAAAAAGAATAAAAAAAGAATACAGTACTGGTGCACTAGGTGGCTGGTGTGCCATTACTAGTTAGAACTAGTAATGGCGCACTTGGCTCAGATGCGCCATTAGTATGTATGGAAAAATGGAAAAAAAATATTACTAGTGGCGCACCTTGTGTCTGGTGCACCATTAGTGTGGATCCACACTAATGGCGCATCACCAAATGGTGCGCCATTAGTATATAGTAGTGGCGCACCACCTAACTGGTGCGCCATTAGTATATAGTAGTGGCGCACCACGTGACTGGTGCGCCATTAGTGCCCATCCCATCTATAGCCCTTTTCCTAGTAGTGCTTGGGGGGCCTGGCGCGTCCTGGTGTCTTGTGGTCACTAGGTGGCCCCCCTCCGGTGGTTATTTGCTCCGGTATTTATTAAATATTCCAAAATAATTCTCCGTGAAGTTTCAACTCAGTTCAAGATGTGCAGAATAGGTATCTCTGACATAACTTTTTCAGGTCCAGATTTCCAGTAGCCGGCCTTCTCCCTCTTTGTGTAAACCTTGCATAATATGAGAGAAAAGACATCTCAATTACTTCATAAAGCATTATTATGCATAAACACATTATAAATAATAGTAGGAAATCATGATTCAAAGTGGATGTATCAACTTCCACAAGCTTAGACCTCGCTTGTCCTCAAGCGAAAGCCGATATTGAAAAACATGTCCACATGATTTGGGAGAGATGTGTCGATAAAAACAAAATACGAACAATGTAGCATCATGTTTATTATTATAACTGCAACAAACTTTATCATATAACTTCATCATATAACTTCTCATGAACAAGTTACAATTCATCACCACATCGTAGTATAAAGCATAAACCTTATTGAAAACCAACAAACTATTTTCGCAGTCAACTTTGCAACTATAATTCATCATAGTTTCAGGAAGGGTCTTGTGTCAGAACCTTTTGGCAAGTCCACATACTCAACCATCTTTTAGTCTTCTATGATTGCTAACACTCACAACATACCCATGAGCAACATTTAACCGGGCACATAGAAAGATAGGGGCTTATAGTTTCGCCTCCCAATATATTCCCCTCAATGGTGATGTCAACAATAATAACTCATGCTCAATCATATCCAACTGGATATTTGTGCCTACATCTTTCCTCAACACATGATGCTTCCAAAAAGAGAAAATAAAAAGGAATAGGAAAGAATAATTAGACTCTTGCATAAAAGTAAAAGATAGGTCATTCGCAGAGGGAAGCAAGGGTTGTCATGCGCTTTTTGGTTTGTATGCCAAATCCCTTAATGCAAAAGAACGTCACATTGTGTTCATGTATTGCCCCTTATGATAGCAACCTTTATTATACAGTCCGTCGCTTTTATTACTTTGCCATCACAAGTTCGTACAACGCTCAATTTTCTCTTACACTAATTGATCAAACACATTTAGAAGCAATTTTTTTTGCCTTAGTGTACCGATGATAATTAAATTGAAGGATCTTACCCAATCCATAGGTAGGTATGGTGGACTCTCAAAACAGGTTGTTGGATGTGCAAGTAGTATCTCTACTTAGTGCGGAATTTTTGGCTAGCAAAGATATTGAGCAACCACCACATCTTGAAGAATCGATGACAATATAACTTCTATGTGAATATGAAGAAACATGAGTCATTACGTTCTCTTCCTTGTCCAATGTTAACAATTTTGGCATATAATATTTAATGGGGGCTCACAATCATAAAAGTTGTCCAAGATAGTATATTTGCATGTGAATCTTCTCTTCCCTTATTAATTATTTCAGGGGTTGCATCATTGACCAATGCTATGTTTGTCAATTTCAAATAAATTTAACCACTTATACTTTTCCTTATGTGATGTCATTACTACCATAAGATTAGCATATGAGCTTTTTCATTAAGTTCCTTTTATTTTGGTTGCAACATAAAATTAAAGAAACAAAACTCAAATTAAACCTCATTATATAACTCTCACTCGATTACATAGATAGATAGATCATGAAACTAATATTCAAAAATAGATCATACTAAACTTTTATTCAACTAAATCAGAAAATAACCAAGGATCGAACTAAAATTGGTAAGGGCAGTAAAAGTGATGGTGATACGATATCGGGGCATCTCCCCCAAGCACGGTGATCACGAAACTAGTACTTGAATTCCACATGCATGTCTCCGGGTTGAGGTAGTGGGTCTTCCTCTTCTTCAGAGCTATCATCCTTTGTTTCCTTCATGTTGACGTCTTTCTCCTCACCGGTCCAACCATAATTGTCTACCTCTCCATAGACCTTAGAGTTTGCAATATAGTTAGCAACATAGTTCTCCCCTCTGAATATTGAGATGACATATTTTTAGATCTGTCAGGAAAACAACATGAAACAAGAATAGAGGATTTTTCCACGACACTAGGGAGCCGCCTGCGGGCCAAGGAGCGCCACAGCCGTCAGCCACTGTCGTCGCCGGGAGGCAGTACCGTGGCCACATACCCGCGCCGACGAAGCCGGTACCTCCTGCCGGCTCTATCTGGCCGTCACAGCGCAGGAGCGCACGACCACATTGCTGCCTGGAGCACCATCATACCTGCGCACTGCCGCTGCCCACGTGCCATCGCGCTGCAGCGCCCAGCACCAGCGCCGCCTCTCGCTCCGAGAGGAGGCCTGCACCGCCCCACCTCGCGGGAGACCACCAGCGCCCCACCGCCTCTGGCGCCGACCGGGCTTTTCCCATCCGCGCCCTCTGGCAGCGACGAAGCAAGAGAAGGGGGAAGGGAGGGCTTGGAGGCGGCGCTATCGGAGGCCCTCCCCATCGCCTTGCGGGGGCGGCGTGGGAGGGGAGAGGGGAAAGCACTGTCGACGGATCTCTAATTCACCGCCATTTTTAGTGACTTAGGTGAGTAATAGATGTTGTTGAAGTTGATAGCTTGCTACATTGCTTTCAGGTCAGTAAGGTTGTACATGATGTGGCCTGAATTAGTATACGTCTGTCCAGTGGACAACTAGGGATAAAATGGGATCAGAAAAATAAGAAGAGAGCAAACAAAGCATCTGAAAGGAATGCTCAGCGATCGAATGCAAGTTGTCGATCCCCTTTAAGAAAAAGGGTTTCCCCCCGATTTTTATTATAAAGCAACAACCAACCGATACAACCAGGTCGCTGGGGCCGCAACACAAACAAGCCCAAAATAAAAAAATGAGAGAAAGATAAAGAAACAAATGCCGACGGCGGCAGCTCAACTAAGCGAAGATGGTCGATATTCGCCGCACCCTCCGGAGAAGTACCACCGCACACCTAGCACTCCGAAGTCTCGCGTACCAAGCAACACCTTCAGGAAGGAATGCGACGGCGACGCCGATGCTGCCCGGACAGGTCCTAGGGTTTCCCCTGGTAGGCGGTTGGTAGATGGGAAGGGGTATCACCCACGCTCCTCAAGAAGGTCCGGCAACGCCCACGGGCGCAGCCACGCCGATGGCGGACGAGCCACCAGGGATTTCTCCCGTCCCGAAACCAACACCAACATAGACAATCGAAAGTTCACCGCCTAACATGCTGCCCACCAGGCTGTGCCACCACGGATACCGCACCAACTTCACTGTCTCACTGAGGCCACCAACATGAGGCCTGGAGGTAGGACGAGGGGACACCGGGCTCGGGGGCGACCACAACGCAACCGAGAGGAGGGGACAACTTCCACTGCGCTGTGGTGCCCACCGGACATAGCGACAGGGACTTACTAGGCCTCCACAAGCCCGACCGGACAACAACGGATCCGGACAATCCCTGCAGCCATGCAGCAGCACGCCAGTCGCCGGAGCCATCACCACCTGCAACCACAACCGTCTCGCCACCACCACCACCAGGGAGCCGCGACACCGAGCCCCGAACCGCCGGCCCGCCGCAGCCCAGATGGGCCCGAAAGGGCCCAGATCTGGACTGAGCGGGCGCCGTCGGCCAGCCGCACACCACGCAGCCCCGCATCCAATAGCCACGTCGTCGCGTCAATGGTGCTCGAGGCCCGCGGACCCCGCCGCCGAGCAACACTGCCGCCGGGAGGAGGGAGCGCCGACTCCACCTCCTAGCGAGCGGGGAAGGGATGTCCTCCGCCGCCGGCGCCATCCGGGCTACGCCGGGGGCCTCTGCCGGCGGCGGCGAAGGGGAGGGACGAGTAAGGGTTCGAGACAAGGGGGCGTGGTGAAGGCGCTCCGCCGCCTCGGGGCGCGACGGGAGCGCTACGGGGGAGGGAGGAGGGGGAGGGAGGAGTAGGGGGACATGGGAGTGGGCTAGCGCGGAGGGCTCCGGCGGCGGCGGCGGGGGAGCCAGCGGTGGCGGCAGAGGAACCCTAGGGGAGCGAGAGTGGGTGAGCGGGGAAGCGAGCCGCGGAGGAGATTCTGATCCTTGCCGTCAATCCCCTTTCCGGACTATCGCCATGTACTTGTGCAGCGCCGATCATGTCCTCCACATTGCCCAGCAGGTCCCTGATGGCGTCGCATGGTCGGTATCAACCTGTTCTCGCTCACCTTTGCTGTTCCCTCATGGCGCCAAGGACAACAAAAGTGCAGAGAAGTTGATCAGAATCGGTGTTCAGGCGTGAAGTGTTGGAACTTCGACCACATGATTGATCATATCAAATTCCGATGAACACACACGCATAGAAAACTTTTGCCAAAGGCACGTGTCGTGCCTCTTTTTCTTTTTATTTCTTTTTCTTCTTTTCTTCTCTGTGATTACTTGTTGTAGCTCTGACAAGAATTGTTGGAACTTCGCCCACAGGATCGATCACATCAAATTCCGATGAACATGCAAGTACAGAAAACTTATGCCCAAGGCACGTGTCGTTCCTCTCTTTCTTTTTATTTCTTTTTCTCCTTTTCTTCTCTACGATTACTTGTTGTAGCTCTGACAAGATCACCTAACATTCTCTCCCTAATCTTGACATGTCATCTCTTTGCGCTCCTTCGATCTTGGCTCGTTGACGATTCATTCCTTGTAAGACTCATCCGCTCGCATCATGACAAGTTAAATTGCCGGTTAGATTGTTGCCAACATTCTCTCCCAAATTTTGACTTGCCGAATTTACGGACCACCTCAAATATGCCTTGGACTACCAAGCCTCGCTAGTAACCTGTGGAATACACCACCCCATGGACTACACCATCAACCCTAACGAGATACATGCCGACTCCTTGTGGATCAGACCACCTTATGGACTACACCGCCCACTACAGCCTCATGTAGAGACATGGCCTCATTGAAGAGACTCACCTTCACTGGTTTACCGCCCCCACATAGTTGAACTTGATCCTCCCGTCGAGACACATAGACGACCCGGACTTCATCTTCAACGCCTCCTCATAGAGACGAGCACTTGGACATGACGACACTGACACGACAACGACGAACAAACATGCGAACTCGCACGAACTTGACTCCTCTAATTTCCTCAGAATATGATCTTGATGAGCTCCTGCACCGCACCTCGACACCACCGCATACATTAAGGATCATCTTCCATCACCTTGCCGACGACAGGCTGTCGCCTCCCTCCATGTCGCTCTGCCGAATGGC
>NC_041385.1:820762249-820763736 GCF_002162155.2 Triticum dicoccoides
AGAAAATAAATAATGCAGAAAAGAAAAAAAATTATATAAAGCAAAAATATTCACAAAGAAACTAAATACAGCAAAAAAACCTACTCAGAAATAAATAGAAGAAAAGAATAAAGCAGAAAAGAAATAACTATATAAAAAATTACTCAAAAATAAATAGAAGAAAATAAATAATGCAGAAAAGAAAAAAATTATATAAAGCAAAAATATTCACAAAGAAACTAAATACAGCAAAAAAACCTACTCAGAAATAAATAGAAGAAAACATAAGGCAGAAAAGAAATAACTATATAAAAAATTACTCAAAAATAAATAGAAGAAAATAAATAATGCAGAGAAGAAAAAAATTATAAAAAAAATGTTGGGGCGCTGTCCAGTGGGCCTGCCAGACTTAGGGTGTGCAAATACAGGCCCAGAAGGGCCAGCAGGCTCACAGGGCAGCGCGCCCTAGTTAGGCCCAGAAGCCTGCTATATAGAGGAGTTCGAAAGGGCAGCCGCGGCTGGGTTTATAAACCAGTGCGGCTGCCGTTCGCTCGGCGAGGTGGGACTAAAAGCAGCGCACTGCGGGTGGCAGCGCAGGGCCATTAGTACCGGTTGGTGGCTCCAACCGGTACTAATGTGTTGCCCTTTAGTACCGGTTGGAACCACCAACCGGTACTAAAGGCCCGCATTTCCCGCCGCTTGGGCTGGCTAAATTTGGCCTTTAGTACCGGTTGGAGCCACCAACCGGTACTAAAGGCCCCTCCTATATATATGTCACTTACGAAAATTCAGTTATCGTCGTCACTTTGTTCCACTTCACGCGCGAGTCTCGATCTCCGACGCCCTTGCCGCCCGTCATCATTGTTGTCGCCGCCCCCGCCGCGCCAGTCGTCGTCGCCGTCCCCGGCACCCTCGCCGCCTGTCGTCGTCGTTGTCGCCGCCCCCGCCGCGCCCGTCTCGTCGCCGTCCGGCCCCGGCCGCCGCCACCCGTCTCATCGCCGTCCTCGGCCCCCGCCGCCCGTTGTCGCCGCCCCCACCGCCCGTACGCGCCCGGCCCGCTCCATACACACACACATACACACACACACACACACATACACACACACTAGTTTAACATTTTTTACTTATTTTCTGTTTTTTAATGTTTAGATGAATTAGAACTATCTAGTTTATTTTTAGAATGTTAGAAATGTTAATGTTAGATGAATTAGAAATGTTAATGTTTAGTTGAACAAGTTGAATTAATATACAGATCGAACTAGTTTATTTTTAGTAAATGCTTAGCTGAATTTTTTAAATTAATATAACTAGTTTATTTTTAGAATGTTAGAAATGTTAATGTTAGATGAATTAGAAATGTTAATGTTTAGTTCAACTAGTTGAATTAATATATAGATCAAACTAGTTTATTTTTAGTAAATGCTTAGTTGAACTTTTTGAATTAATATAACTAGTTTATTTTTAGAATGTTAGAAATATTAATGTTAGATGAATTAGAAATGTTAATG
>NC_041385.1:820764179-820768667 GCF_002162155.2 Triticum dicoccoides
ATATAACTAGTTTATTTTTTAGTAAATGTTTAGTTGAACTAGCTGAATTAATATATAGAACTAGTTTATTTTTAGTAAATATTTAGTTGAACTAGTTGAATTAATATAACTAGTTTATTTTTAGTAAATGTTTAGTTGAACTAGTTGAATTAATATATAAAACTAGTTTATTTTTAGTAAATGCTTAGTTGAACTAGTTGAATTCATATAACTAGTTTATTTTTAGTAAATATTTAGTTGAACTAGTTGAATTAATAGAAATAGTTGAATTAATTGAATTAGTAAGTGTTTAATGTTTCGCCTAATATGAACATAGGAAATGTCGTCTGACAACGGAAAAAATTTCATTATGTGCGAATACTATGAAGACCAGCGCGGCCAGTGCGACAGAAATTTCCTTGTTGATGGTAGGCGATTCAGCATCAAGCTGGATAAGACCTTCGAATTCGATACAGTAAGTCACAACGACAAGTCTGTTTTTGTACTTAAGCATTACTTATATATATGCTTCATTTGCCTGACTTATAATTTTTAATTTTCACTATTCTACTAGCGCATCTCCTGCCATGCAAGAATTTTTGTCTTGGATAAGATAGGTTTCAAAGATATGGAAACTATGAAGGTAAAGAGAGTTTACCTGAAAACTAAGCATGATGGTTATACTTTCAATGTCAAAGTATACAATGCACACACGTACACCTATTTTGAATGCAAAACTTGGCAAGAACTATGCAAGGCTTATGCATTTGAGCCTGGTATGATTATCACCTTTGATATTCGTCCGGAAGATAATATTGAAGGTAATAGAGACATATGGGTCGATGTGCAGACGCCTCCAGTTCTACCATTATGTGAGTTCTTCTCAACTATATTTTTGTCTTTGATATTGCTTATTCAAAAATAATTGACAACTAATTTCTATTGACAGCTTATCTCCATTCAACAAAACATGTCCGGCGCTTGGTAGACAGGACCTGCTACTGTCCCGGAGCTAAACTAAACTGCGAGGAGATAAGTCATTATGTTTCATGGCTTGAGGATCTTCATACTGTCAAGACAAATTTTCTTCCTGCACTTAGAAATATTAATACTCAAAATGTGCGACCAATAGTGATGGTATTGAACTATGGTCACATCTATTTAGGAATGATGGTAAGATTTTTACTATTTGTCCTCAGTGCATCTTTTGCATACATAATTTTTCTGCTAAACTATCATTGCTAAGTATATTAATTAAGTACTGTACGATGTTCTTCAACAGGGACTCCCGATGACAGTTGTGCTTCAGGGGATCGAGACTAAAGGTCGCATGTCAATTGTTAGCTTACGACCAAGATATCCTGTATTGCACATTATTAATGCATTCAGGATTTTTAGAAGCGATGAATGCTTAATAGTGAAAGATTGGAGGAAAATTGTTAACGATCGCAGAGAAGTATTAGGGGGCAGCAATGAGAAGCGCAGCCCACGATTAGGAGACAGGTTCATCGGCATGCTCCAGTTTGATGAATCAGGAGAGTTATACATGTTCTATGCTATTTTACCAGAGAGAAGGGTAGCTAGCAGGAGTGATTTAGCTATTTCATGCTGCTCTTAGTACTTGTCCTTTCATGTCCGTGTTCTTTCGTTCTGAACTTAAGTGATTTGCTTTTGTGGTGTTATATATGAACGCTTAAAATATCATGACAATCATGTTGAACTCGATGATATTTTTGCTTCTGGTACAAGTGAATGTTTCTTCTTTAAGCTAGTAGTGCTGGTGGTGATTAGATATATATATAGCTAGCGGTATAATACATGACTATGATGATTAATATGATGATGATGATGAGTTATTATATCATTTAATGAAAGAAACCACAGATTAGTTTCAGCTGGATGGATCCTACCTAAGTGATCAAGTATATGCCATATCCGTATATATTAGAGTTGATCAAGTATAATTAATATGGATATGGCATATACTTGATCACTTAGCTAGCTATCCAATGCATCCAGTCGAAACTAATCCGCGGTACTTTCACCTAATGATTTAACAACTCATTATAATGTAAAACAATCACTAAATTAAATTGAAAACACAAAATTAAAGAAAAAATAAAAAAACACCCAAACATTTAGTACCGGTTGGTGTTACCAACCGGTACTAATGCCCTACACGCAAACGGGCCTGGCTCATGCCATGTGGTGGCACTTTAGCGCCGGTTCGTGACGAACCGGTACTAAAGGGGGGGACCTTTAGTCCCCACTCTTTAGTGCCGGTTGGCGAACCGGCACTAAAGGCCTTCACGAACCGGCACAAAAGGCCGGTTCTGCACTAGTGTTGCTAGATCTTTCTATCGTCGATGCCGTGAGCCACCCATCCTTATCTCCAACATGAGCCGTTAGCCACCAATTTTTCATGGGAGTACCTAGAACTCATTTAGATGAGATATAATTTGGTCACATTCACTTTGAAAACAAGAACAGATACAATCCACGTCAGCACACACGCATCTTATAGCATCACATCCAATGGCTATAAAAGGTGAATGAGACCAAATTATATATCATCTACATGAGTTCTAGCAAAACTGATTTTTCATTCTCTCCCATGTCACGATCCCTTCTCTCTACTTCTTCCCTTCAAACACGTTTGCTCACTCTCCGCCATGAGCGATGTAGCCCAAGCCCCCCTATGATGCGCTGGAGGTTTTGTTGCAATGCAGCTGTTGTTGATGCCACAGCATCTACAATGCAATTGTCGTCGATGCCTCCGGAGGTGCTATGCAGCAGTAGTGCCACCAGAAGTACTATGCAGCGGTCATTGATGCCGATGCGTCGAACCTGGGATGCAGTGGCCCCGAAGCCGCGGGAGCTGCTATCTAGTGAGCATTGACACCGATGCTCCCAAGCTGCGATGCAGCGGCTGGAAGCCGCCGGAGCTGCAATGCCACCGTCGTCGAGACTGCCGGAGTTGTGACGCTGTAGAGAGAAAGAGACGCAGCAGTGCGGTGCTTGCCAGGCTGTTGTCGGTGATGCCATGCAGCACTCGTAGGCCTCAGCCGCGGTGCTGTGACGTAGCATCGGCAGCTTCCCTGGTGGATGATTCGAGAGGAGGATGCAAAGTGAGAATAGGAAGACGCTCTGCTATGAGAGTGCTAAATCTAACGGCCACACACATCTGAATCAAATGGCTGCGTAAGCGGTTGATCTTTTCTAAAATCATTCTACTGAGTTGTAGCAGCCGCCATTTTCTAATTAGGATGACGTTTACAACACGTGATACATGTGATAAGCAATTCAAACAATTTATTTATTTTTGAATAAAACCAAGCTATATCCACGACAAAATTATTAGACGTGAAAACAGTAGGCTTTCGTATAATCAAGAAGCTAAAGCTGAGAGCTAGTCTAATCATTATTTTTCTTTATGTATCACAAATGCATGATGTGTTGGAATCTCTTGAATAGAAAATTTAGAGCACTTTAGTCTAATCTGGCTACACATGTTACATTCAGGTAACTTGGACCGATGGAACGTCTGGAGCACGTCGACGATTCGCCTTACTCAGCTCCACTGGGAGCACCTATACGCCCCTGTCTTCGTGCGGCCAGTGCGCCGCTCTCCTTCAACGCTTGAAGAGTACCACACCCACTGCACTGTGGATGACGCAAATGCCTCTGGTCTGAGCTTCATCAACGGCCTTCCATGAGATCCTGCTCGGGATGCCGGCAAAGACTCACAATGTGGTTGTTCATACCGCATTGCCCTTGTCTTGGGTTGGATGTGAGCCTTGAATCAACGAATGCCCAAGTCAATTCTTCCACCCCAACGTGTCCTCCACGTACAACGTGGTAGGGTGCACTTTGGCCCTCTGCAATGTCATCTCTTCAGCCACTGTGTCTGGCAAAAGCTACATCACGCCATCTCAGCGGTGCTCATACAACCAGACATTCGTGTCGCCAACGATGGTGAGGCCAGGCCTAGCTCGTCTAGGCTGTTTTAGGGCGTGTCATCGCTGCTCAGCTCCATGGACTAGCTGATTTGTTTCGCTCCAAAATCTCATATCATTAGTTTTGTGCCTACCAATAATTGATATGATTGAGCAATGATGGTTTTGAGATCATGATTACATGCTTTCATCTCGAGAAAAATATAGCTAGTTGGCTTAATTACTACTGGAGTGTAAGGACCGGAGACGCTTACTTGTGATGAACTCTATATATAGCAGCCACGCAGCTCTAGCTTGTGGGTTATGGGTGTACTAATGCAAGCTTTCATGCAATTCGTTAGATATATTCTACCGTATATATTACTTTTCTCATGCATCACATGCCGGGTCATGCATTCTATTCACGCATGAGGAATGCATGCATGTATGCACTAACATGCATGACTCTAAATTCGGTAATGCTACATCTACGAACAGGTTAATGTATTTGTTACGAAATTAGCGAAGTGGCATAATATGATTGTGGTTAGGGAATTGGGGGCCCACCCCACTT
>NC_041385.1:820768906-820783696 GCF_002162155.2 Triticum dicoccoides
AGTTACATAACTCTTCGTAAGTTGTTGGTGTAGGATTATTCCTCCAAATGAATGGAAATGTCAAGCAACTGTTTTTCGACCCAATCTACCTGTACCCATTAAATTCAAATTAACTGTTTAGCTGGAAAATCTAAGAGCCTCCACAGCATTTTGACCGACTCAATGCTCTCTTGATCAGACTGCATCCAGGATGAACCAAACAGGAATGCCGTGACCCAATCTTCTCAACAAAGGCTCAAGTTGTAGCATGCTATTTTATACAGAAGCAATCATAATAAATGGAATGAAAAATTACAAATAATTTTTTCTTTGATACATGTTGGCATATTGACATATATTTGTTATTTTGACTACTTGTGCATCCAAAATCTTAAACTAAAATCCACATGTTGCGATGTACATGTTTGGATGCACATGTTGGCACGACGCAACTACCAAGGTAGTAACATGTGTTGTTTTTGTACTCAGACGAGACAATCAAACACCTCCTTTTCCAATGCAAGTTTGCATGTTCTACATATTCACTCATTCAAATAGCGTCAAATTTGTATCCGCACACAAGTGTTGCCAGTATTTTTGGTCATTGATTGGACAGTATTTCAAATAAGTTCAAAACGCTAATAAGGGTGGGAGCGTATGCCTTAATTTGGTCGCTTTGGCTATGTAGAAATTATTTGGTTTTTAATGAAATAATGCTTCTCCTCTGTAGGTTATTTTCCGATGTACGCAATCGCTACTTGCGTGGTCTATGTTACAACAACCGAAGGACCAACCGCTGTTCAAGGCGGTGCGTATGTGATTGGAGCAGGTGGTTTCGGAGATTTTTTTCACAACATGGGTGGCAACATAACTTTTGGATGGAGCCACCATCTAGATCGACATAGCTATGGTGTCGGTGCAGAGGACTCTACTGTTGCCGATTTTGTCGTTTTTCTTTCATGAACTTTTGTTACACATTTGTATTGGGCCGTGTGGATCCTAGTGATGCAGAGGCCGGATATTACTCATACTACTTCGTATCCGCTCGATGCAACATTTTGAGATAATAAAATTGTCCTTTATATAAAAAAAGGTAGGTAGACACATGCATTTCGCATGGTGTTCGTTCAGTGACGACATGCATGTTCTCCTAACTGTGCCAACTAGACGTTGGTCAGTTCCAAATGCATCAGCCCGTTCGTTTCTTTGAGCACACACATTCTGTGCCTGCATTTGAATTTCGTGCAGTCGTGTGCTGCAGTAATATACTCATGACTAAATGCAAATACATGGCTATTGGATGATCTAGCTACTCATGCGTTCGGCTTGTATACATATATATATAGCTTATTGAAAGTGTCCTCTATCCTCCCCCGGTAACAAATGGCAATAGAATCTGTTAGCTAGCTAATTATGGGGATAAACAGAAGCATGTATCCAAATGCAGTGAGATATTGGAGTGAACCAAACAAGGCTGCTGCTTTGCCAGATATTCCGGTCGTATCTTACTATTTTCTATCTCTTCGATGTCTTTACAGGGGAGAAAACCAAACCAAGACCCGGGGACAAACACATGTCCCAGAGGCCGAGATGTCAATGGTTTCTGTCCTTCATCCTCCATCTCCGGTCAACTTCATGCGCCGCTCGGTAGCGCAGGCCATGTCAGCCTGGTGTACTACATAGTCGTGTCTCGCCATGCATTGGGCGCACTGTGTTCCATGGGATCTGAGATCATGTGCCCTGTTTTACTCTGACTTTCATACACACTAGTCTACTTTTCTATTGATCATTCTCCCTTGTTTACTTAACTATCTTGAGTTCTTGACCATTTCCCCTTTTTTATTTATTAAATTTATTTTCATGTCGCGGATTGGATAATGATCAATAGTCCAGTACTCTGGATGGTCCTTCTTGAATGAGCTGAAAAACTCTTTAGCCCTGCTTCATATATATAAAACAACACAACCAAACTGATACAAGATGATGAGGCAACTCCCTAACAAGACACATAAAAGGAAAAGCAAGAGTACATGAGTAGGAACACCGAATCAAGAAGCAATTAAAACTAGTAGAACGCATGTGCGTTGCTACAGGCAAAAGGCATATAAATGAATCAAACGGATGATTAAGGTCCTCTCGAAGGTCGAAGTTCATTACTTTCACATATGTTCGGGCGTGTTCAGACATCAAACGGGTGTCCAGCATGCACCCCAAAATTCAACCATCTGGACAGTCTGTCAAATCCAGACCATATGTGTAGGAGAAATATGCTTGTCCGGACTATCCGTTATGTTATCTCGAACACACGGTCCTAACACAAAAATTCAACCCCATGACACACCCTTAACTTTTTCTGTCGGACCCTTCCCTTCCCGCTCGGTTTCCCACTGTAGTGGGACATTTCTTGTTGGACCTCTCTCCTTTAAAACTAGATGACGCCCACCTCACCAAGCCATGGCGCCCTCCAACCTTCACATTGTACATCCCCACAGACCACCAGGGAGGAGTCCCTCGCCAACCGCCCGCTCTCCGCGCTGAACCCCACCCCTTGTGTTCATGCTGATCCACCACTGCCATCAAGGTAGATCTGATATAACCAGAGTCTTTGCCACGTTATAACATACAGTTGATATCATGCTTACGATTAAAAAAAAGTATTCTTGTGCCTTTGTGTCCATTATTAACTCTTGAAGCGACCTAGCAATCTGTTTACCCTTCTGTCCAAAATGTTTCACCATGTTGCAACTGATACGCCACCATGTTCGTTGTTTCTAAATTTAACCATATGTGATCCTTGATATAGTCATTTCCTTCTTTGTTTCTTCATCTCAAAAATACGTGGATTTACAAACCTAAACTCCATAAGACCATAAGCTATACAATTAGCTAATAAAGGTCACCCCATGTGACAATTATACTATTGCTCTTCATGGCATTCTAATAGCGCAGATTATTTCAATTCTTGATGAAGAAATCACACGCTTTTAATGAAAAACTCTTGTTGAATCATTGTGGATGAAAATTTTCTGTATTTCAACTGATGGAAACCGGTATATCCATTAGAAAAAAATACATGCCACTATACTGGTAAGCACTATACTTCAATTCCCCAGCAGTAGAACATCATGTGCTATCTCTTTGGCATCCCAAAATAATAGTCAGAATCTGACCGACCACCTAGTAGCACCATATACTTGTTCCTCGATGTACCTCTTTGAAGAACCAGATCAAAGTCTTCTTTTTCTCCTAGCACCATCGCCTCTTCTGTTGGAGACCTACTACCTCATTCCCATTCTTAAGGCCAAATCTTCGCTCACGCCCCCCAAGGAGTAGCAGGGCATTACTTTGAGGCAACCACACAATTCAAAACAAACATGTCATCATCAACCCTCAATATATACCAACCCTACCAGATTAAAGTATCCAACAAAAATGACGCACTAACAGACTCTCTCACCTCATCCATACGAACTGCTCACAAAACATACCATATGTATTCTTCAGGCAGAAGCAAACAGTAGCATAAGAAATTAACTTCATCAAAACATGAATAAAATCCCAGTTTGCATAAGCGTGACAATAAGTGAAGCATGCACATCTGTATCTTCTTTGAGAATCATGTCCAACACCTGCCGGTATGGCAGTAACATTGTCCCTGTTATCCTAAATTTACCATCGATACCAAAAACAAAAACAAAAATCATTTCAGGAGAAGTCAGACAAAACACCATAATCCCATCACTGGGAACTGATCAGCAAAAAATCGAAGCTGGAAGTAGCAGCCGCTTTGTCCACGACCCACAGGCAGTGTCGCTCCTCTGATGAACCTAAAAGAAGAAGAGAAGATGCGGGTCTACAAACCAGCCGCGGAGTCAAGTAATGCGAGGCCAAAGACATGTCCCAACAATATAAAAGATGTTATTCATCAGCATGTTACATTTGGCTCTCATCAAGATACTGAAATCATGTCTTCCTTTCTTTCACTTAACATTGAAACCATTCTAAACATATCTGCCCTATACTGTAAGTTTTAATGCACTTCACCAAATCAAGCAAATGAGAATAGTATGAATATCAGAAGGAGATCATTTGCAACTTTCATGTGGTGGCCAAAACTGGTTCTTCCTGGAAGTACACTAATTCTTGTAAAGCAGAAAATCCTCTAGTATTAAAAATCCTCCAACATAGAAATATGTTTGGTGATATCTTGAATATCATTATTCTGAATTGCAGATACTTAATATTCTTGGAAAGATGTCGATCAAGTCTACAGCTTTCATTTGGGTGCCACAACCAAATTATGAACCAAATTATTTCTTGAATTTAAAATAACCTTTTGACCTATTACTGAATATGTGGTCAACACGGAGATCTATCCTTGCAGCAAAAAGGAATCAAACAGCCGCGAATCCAATGAAATAAGTCATATTTCTTCTTTTCTCTTCTCTTCTCCTTTCCTCCTTCTACAACTCCCAATTTCCTAGTGTCCATGCTTAATCCATGAACCAAGCAGTCAGTAACAAAGTATACCTAATCAGTCTGGTCTCATGCAACTTTGTGTTTGCGACAAAGGGGTAGGCAGCATGCATGGAGTGAGATATAGTTCACCGGAATTTAACACTACATGGAAACTAAGTTCAGCGAGAGTTTGTATCTAAAGCGTACCTGATGGCTTGAGCTCTGGAATAGTTCTGCATAAATAAAGAGACACAAATGTCAGGCATAAACTGTGTTTGCAAAATGGAAACATACAGGCAGAGCCACACAATCCTACTTCCAATTGATATATACTGAAGCAGACTTCATGTTCACGAACACGCTGGATAGGTTTAACTCCAGTACAAAAAAATGCAAACCGGATTTTAAAAGAGTTTGTGTACTGTGCCGGAATCATGGACTGTCCATCAAAATTTAAATACTCTCATATTGCTCAAGGGTGTAATTTATTAGCATTCTATCAATATCTAGAATCAGCAACCGTCCATGATTTATTAGGATTAACACATTTACTGAATGTTGTGACCAATGTGTCATCTAATATTGAATATTGATGATCCTCATAATTACTAAAAGAGAACATACAAAATTTCTACATAGAGATCACTGAATCTGCATATTGTTATCTTTATATATACTGGCAAAATGCGTATGAGGTCAATACAGAGACACATACAAAAAGAACTATATTAATGATTGGCTGAAGAATAAGCAATAGTACAATGCATATCATGTGAATTTGCGCACTGCCTATGCCGAAATAAGTCTAATCCATGTTTTGCAGGCAATGAAGTCCCATCCATGGTTTACAAACAATTTTGAAAATATAAAGAGCCATCCGAGATGGCAAGTAACATCCATTAAAAGAATAATGCTTTTCAATGATAATCACCTCCACAGGAAAAACAACAAAATGAAATTTGATGAATCTTCATTGAACCATCGATGAAGATTTTCATCACAAGGTCACTCATGGACCATATTTTCCTTCAGATATGTGCAGGGCTATAACACCAGGTGGGAAGATGAGCAGCTAAATATATAATGGCTGCTGAAAAACTTGACAGTTCCAAATCAAAAAGTGATACTCTGATAACTATATGATTCCAGCCAATAAGATTGTACATGATGCCAGCAGGTAAGATTGTACATAAGGTAACTGGACTCGGAGGGCGGAAGCCATGGCCGAGTTCACGTGTTTGAAGAGGAGTTTGTTACAATTTTCATCCGTGGAAGTGACGGGGAGGAAAAAAGGGCATGTATATGGCAGTAAGGGTTTCTATACTGCAACCATGGCGGCCTGCCGAAACGAGCCCCGCGGAAGCTCGGGAGGCTAGGAGCTCCACGTCCTCCTCGATGCTGCTAGCGAAGTAGGTCGAGCCGGCGGCGTCAGACCGCTGGGGCACGCACGTCGGTGCTCCATCGCTGTCGGTGAGCTGCATTTTCATCCACATGTTGTCGGCGGCATGGCCGCCAAGCAAGTTTGCTGACAGTAACTGGATATTGTGTGAGCAACGTACATATATTCCCTATAATTATTTACCTTTCTTGTAGACTATCTGAATCATTTATTCAGAAGATACAAATGTTCGTGCAGGCTAGCCATCATCTTCATGAGTCGATTCCAAAAAGCATCCTAAATCTAACAGTTGGGTTGATCGTATTATCCCTGAAATGTCATTACAAGAAATTCAGTGAACATCAACTAAAAGCTCGACTGCAAGACAATTAGCTGAGGTAATTCACATGCAACATCCAAGGTAAATCGGTTGCCTCAAAAGTTGGTTTTCCTGTGTTATAACAAAATATGGCATTGGCACTTAAATATCCACATAAAAGTTCAGAAGTTTCTTTCCACGCTTATCATAAGAATCCTTTTTGCACGACTTCATAGGCCTTATCAAACTTAGTTCAAAAGCAAACAAATGAAGTGACCAATTTTAGCTAGCTAGTAACCCTTTAAATCCCACGAAGGAAACAGTAAAATATCTCTTTCTTTACCTGATCATTTTTAAACAGCTTGGTTTATAACTGGAAACCATTGCGTGGGCACCTGCTTTTCCCTGTCATAAAGAATCAACTCTACAAATATAACGCACTTGTCGCCGGAAATTCGTGAATCATAATGTACATGGGTGGAGCACACGTCGCAATAGAGCAGAAG
This sequence comes from Triticum dicoccoides, assembly GCF_002162155.2. Lineage (NCBI taxonomy): Eukaryota > Viridiplantae > Streptophyta > Magnoliopsida > Poales > Poaceae > Triticum > Triticum dicoccoides. The sequence goes on from NC_041385.1 coordinate 820,775,547, forward strand.
AGAATGATGTACCTAAAACTTAAAGGCCACATTAAGGTTCGTGGGATTCTTGTCCGGGTGAAACAAATTGGTCTATAGAAACCCAAATATAGCCAGCACAGCTATATGAGAATTCAGAACCCATGAGGCCATGAGCACACATATAGTCAGAAGCACAGCTAAATCACGTAGCTTGTGAGCATACACCGTTCCCTCCAGCCACTTGATCGGGTACCATGGAGTTCACCTTGAGACACCTCGTGGACGACCTTCGTGCCTTCTACAGAATTAAGCACACAAAAAAATGAGTTCACCTTGCTAGACTATTGAGAGGGATCTGTGTCCTTATCAAGTACAGAGTATATACTATGGAAAAGGGGTTCTCTCCTAAACAAAATAATGCAGCCTCCATCCAGAAACAAACGAGTAATTAAGCACCCTCCAATTCAATTTCGCTCTCATGTAAACTAGATCGGAATCGCGCCCTGGCGCGAGGGTGCCGGTCCAAACACCAGGTTTAGCATATGCATTCACACTGTATACATCATACAAATAATAATGGCCAAGGTAACAATATTTACAATCCACTCAGTATATACCGTAAAGGAAAATCCAAGGACAATCTATGTACAATTGTACTCAGCCATCAACCGTAGTATCTTGAACTTTAACAATAGGCTTATCAAAATTAAAATGGCCTAAGTAAGCATTGGCCCTAATCCAATACATAAAATCCATAGCATAGAAAGCATCACAAGCATAGAAAGCATATCTTTGTCTGCCAAGCAACCAGATTTAAGCAAAGTAATTTTTGCACTCATTATTCTTTCAACCATGATAAAAATAAAAAACTAACAAAGAATCATTCAGAAGTAAGGTTTGTTTGTATGCACACAATAAGGAGCCACCTAAAAATGTATAAATATAGAAAGCACGTAGCACAATAGGTTTAGTAACAAATATCACAGGCATAGGACGTACAAAAGCACTTGGTAGCTTACAGACAATCCACAACTTTGCATGTCTTGGGCATAATGTAGACCAGGAGGAATGACGACACGACGCGTTCATAATGATTGGTCCTCCAAGATCCAATGTAGAGGTGTTGAAAAAGATGGTCACACAGATCTTGCCGTCGTCATGTACAACACAAACATACTGAGCCGGTGATTAGCGAAGGTGTGCTAGGAGCATGTCAAGAAATGCCCGGTGTGGGATCCTAAACACTCGCTTGCTATCCTGCAGTGCCCGAGAACATAAAACATAAGGCCACGAGGAGCTGCTTACAGTAATTGCATCACAGCACGGGAGAGATATCAAAGAAATCAGTCGCGGATAAAAGCAGACATAGTGTTAAAAAAAGATACGTTAAGTCCATCGGTTAATCAGATTGTCTTGAGCATTTGATGAGCATTTTTAAGAACAACGGGGCTATTAATCAGTTGAAAATACAACTTGTTTTAGTAAGAGCAGTCGATAAGGTAAGATCAATATGATCACCTTCAATGATAGAAATCTAATTAGCACGTAGGATGCTTGCGCTTTATAAACAAAATACATCTACATAGAAGGCCTAGACAACATCTAATCAATCGAGGAAACACCTACAGAGCTATTAACTACACGAAGAGCACGTCAAAGAAATAGAGTTAAAATCATCACACTGCCTGGATCTAAATATCACTATTTCTATACTACTATCTGCGAGCATCAATAATCCCTAGATCAGATGTGTGTTTCTTTACAGAGTTAGCAATGTTTACATCTGTGAGTACTTCTTTTGATTATAAAAATTCCCGAGTCACACACTCATCATATTTTTTCAACCGTCCAGTAAAATCAGAGAGGGGACAGGACGGGTTTCACCTGACCCGTGAAAGCGCCCGTAGACGGTTGTTAGTGGAGCCAGCGGAACCTGACGAGTCATGGACATCGAGCTCTTCGTCAGCCATCGCCATCTGAACAGAACACATGGATCCAAGAAATTACTCAGAGGCGGGCACACATTTAGAGTTCAAAAGGAAAACAAACCATGTAACCATCCATTAATGAGGACTGACCTGGTCAGTGGAGCTGAGCTGCGAAGGGAGAATCGAGATAGAGGGCTTGTCCGAGCACCAAGAGCTCTAACAATGGGGAAACTCCGTAGTTCGTTCTTTTTCCTCTGGTGAATTCTGCGCCATCCTTACATGATTCATTAGCAGCCACCAAGAAACGATCTGCAGAAAACAAAATCAAAGTGAAATCAAATGGAATCACATGTAGGAAGCAGTGAAGTACTATACATGCAAAAAAAAAGACATGAGGAAGGAAGGGAGCCCAATGGATTATCATTTTCTTCCAATAATTAATTAAATAACATCATCTGCCCCATCATAGGAGCACAAGATGTGTACAGGGCAACAAGAATGCCTCTCATCAGATGGCACTAAGGAAAGCTAATCAGATAGAATACACAGACGCTAAATGATGGTATGAAGCAGCTCGCTGCATATTGTTATACAGTTCTTGCAATAATAGATCCATCGGTAGGATATTCAGAACTACATCTCCTGGGAAGGCCATCATGACATTCAGTATTCTTTAATAGATCCATATTCAGTATGCTATTCTTGAAATTGGAGGATCACTTCAATCCGGATTTTGCTACATGTGAACTTATCAATGCAATTCATTTGTGCTGCTCTCTCTTCCTAAGCTAACCACGACCATAACCAGGCAAAAAGGGAGGAAACTGAATGGCATAACTGAAAGACCAAGTATATTGGTGGGGCATAGATGCATACGGAAACGCAACTGTAGAACTGCATGTCATAGGAGAAGAAATAATCTGCACTACTTATGCATATAATGAAAAGGAGATAGTTCTCCTAGCCTCTGCATCATGATCATATGGAAAATAATAAATTACCCGAGTGTCCCGAGATCTTCGACAAGCAAATATCTGTAGCAAAAAGACACCCTGCCCTCGTATTACTACAGCAAAAAGAGCAGATCAGCAAAAGGCAGGTAACTTAGCAAACATGCACAAGAGTTAAAATCGATATTGACTATAGTGAGTAGCTCACATTGTTCTATGTCAGACAGGGAAGAATTTCACAATACAAAACATCACTATGTAATTGTTGAATCCCTTTGGTTACCAGAGAACACACGAGTACCTATCACTATAAATCCAGACCAAATCAAATAAGATGCAACTAAAATAAAGAGGCTTAATTGTAAACAATTTAGCAATTTCATGACCTAGCTCACAACCCGGTAAAACACAAGACAAAAACACAAACAAAACACTGGTTAGCATTTGCATGATGCAACAGGCAAGATTCTGTTAAAGGGGGCAGCAAACTACATACTCCCTCCATCCCAAAATTCTTGTCTTACATTTGTCTAAATACAGATGTATCTTGTTACATTTTAGTGTTAGATACATCCGTATCTAGACAAATCTAAGACAAGAATTTTGGGACGGAGGGAGTATATAATAGTGAAGCCTCTACTATCTATCGATGTCAAGAAAAGAAAATACTTTCAGAAACAGAAGAGCGTGTATTTATTTTATTTTTGACATAAATATGGGATCTGAATGAGAGCTAACTCTTTGTGCAGCTTGTCTGTATCATGTAAAGGAGTTGTAGAAAAGCAGGCTGCAATGCAAAGAAGAGCCAGTCATCATTGTATTGTTGTTGTTGTATGAAATGAAATAAAAATCAACGCGAGCAGTAAGGATTCAGGGAGGGAGGTTACATAGGTACATACATTATCAAGGGGTCGTTTTTGGATAACATTGCAGAGCTCAACTGGCTTGCAGTACAACTTGAAGGTTTCTTCAGCAGCAAGCTGCTCATTTGGTGACAGCTGAACTGTCGACGGTTGACGGCACATGTTGTCTGCCCTGCCCTGCATATTATATTATGTATAAGTAGAAGTCAAACAAAAAAGAAAGATACATTTATATAGATGGAGACATGGTTGAGTATAACAGACAAAAATTTACTCAAAAAAGATTCCAGATGCCGCATAACAATGATAAGCAAGCAGCGTGAAAAGAGGGAGACATTTTGCCGAATGAGTGAATTCCTCAACCATTCAAGTGGGGAAACCAACCATTAATTATTGTTTTCATTTCTTGAAATTAATTATATTTATATCTGTGGTTCCCCTGCCCTGCCCTTGATACACACATATAACTAAATAGCTAAGTAGCTACTGCAGATCTAATCCAATCTAAAACTCGCCCCTGCCCCAATCCCTGGTTGGATCGTATCACTCGCCCGTGCCCCAATCCCTGGTTGGATGAGGAAGCAAGCATAGAGTACATATAGATGCTCCTGCTTTTTTCCATGACCCCGTTATTAACCGTAGTATATAATAATGATAAGAATTAGAATCAGACTGCACTGCATATGTTGGTAAATACATCGGACTGATTCAACTATCTCTAAAACTCCATAGGAACTACAGCATGAGGAGCAAAGACCAACGACTTGATATACATCGTTGATGATGAAGGTATATGTTTGTTACTATGTTTATGATGGCTTCTCATGGGTCAGAATGAATTATTTTTTAGGTAGAATGTATTAGGTTCATACAGAATGTAGATTACAATTGCTTTGTTAATGGACATGTTTCTACAAGTACCTAAAAGTGATAAAAGTAATCCTTGCATGCTGCTGTTGGAATTAGAATGTTCTTTGATGAGTCAAAATAACATATATTTATTGACTCACTGAAACTGCCATGATCCTACAAATAAATAATTAGTTGACCTGTTTGGCTAGATGCTTGATGTTTCTCTTTAATTGGAAAATAGCATATAAGAAACATTTCTAAGAAATTCTTATCAATGAGAAAGCTAAGGGATATACTGAACCTTGATACCTTTTCTGGATAGGGGTGGGCAGAAAAATAGAGAACCGAAGACCGGAGCCCAAAAAATAGCACGGTATTTTCAACTCAAAAAAGGAAATAAATAGCTGGTATTCTAACCTACAGTTCTATAGTGAAAAATATTTTGTGTCACCAGTTCATTCATGAGAAACATTTAAATAGATTTATCTATGTGCTAGACATTTATTTGATTGAATACGCTTGGTGCATTCTTTCCGAGATTTTGCTGTTAAACCTTATAGAAATAACTCATGCATTGCTAATTCCTTACTTGAAGGCTACTGCTGTGAAGGCACCTGTCATGGCAAACTTCACGACTGAGCAAAATACCAGGTTTTTGGCAAACACCGACACACACGAGTGATTCATAACGTGTGCTTTGTATCTAGGTTGTCTTGGTCTAGAGCTTTTACTTTTATCTATGTGTGACATGTGAGGGTCTCTCTCTCTCTCTCTCTCTCTCTCTCTCTCTCTCTCTCTCTCTCTCTCTCCTCTTCAAACCCTAGACGACGCATGTAATTTAAGTGAATACTATCACCAAATGGTAGATATGAAATTTTTAGTTCCCTGCCAAATAAAGAGCTGCAATGGCAGAGATCAAATGGATAACCACATAACTGTTAAGGAGAGCAATGGATCGAATGTCGGCAATGGCATGATAACATTAGTAAGGGAAACCTAAAAATTCCTTAGAATTATTAGAGAAACAACACAAACTACATCTGTTTACTTCTTCATCCGTAGGCAGTATAGAAGCAGTAGTACAGTTAACCAAGTCACATGGTAGCGAGATGACTGTAAGAGAAGCAGCAGCGAAGAGAATGTCATGTAGCTAAATAGAGGAAATACTGAAGAATAATGAGGAAGACACAATATCTAAATAAAGTGGTCCGCAATTTGAAGTATAAGTATATTCAGACATATATAAATCGACCAGAACCTTGACTTCCAGTCTACAACACACAAAATTCAGAACAACTAAATTGTAGTTCTACTTGCGCAGGGAGACAGAGTGCAGTTAGAATCACATAAAGAGCTCACCTCAGAGACCATCAGTTCCTTACACAAAGTCATGCCACATCCAACACCATCATGTCGTGAAAGGAGAAACCAAGATAATGAGGTCCATTTCGGAAGTTACTCAATCCACCACTCAAGTCCATTATATTTATTCTATGAGTGACGTACCAAAAGGCTCACAAATATGGTGGCAATCTGTATAAAAATATACAAGCCATCAGTAGAAGTAGTTGGCAGTAAACTATAAGCATTATTCTCGACCAGTATGACTAAAAGCGTGATTTATCAATATAAAACAAAAATACATTTGCCATATATATACAAACAATAATCATGAGGCCGTAGTGATGGCTTACTCCAAAAGAGGGGACACACAGAAACCAAATCAAAAGCTCCACATTTATAGTTAATCTAAATGAAAATTATAGTACATGCATGATAACCATGGCAGAAGGGGAAAATCATAAACAAAACAATTAGTTACTCTAGTAAAATGGTAAAACAACATCGCGTGGAAAGCAGAACTGGTGATAGAACAATGTGAGCTACTCACTATTAATTTAGTAGGAGATGGCTACCTCATCTTTTACTATTTTTTACACCTAAAAGTAAAATATATGGCTTCTCACTATTAATTCAGGAGGTAGGCTGCTCACTGAGAGTTTTTACAATGTCAATCACATGATTCAATGATTCATACCTCTGTATCGATGGAAAATGCATCGTAAACATGATCCTAGTCTTGTTCAGCTACTACATCTTTAAATTTAAGCTGCCGAAGAGTAGGATCTATCACATTTGGGTAGCTTCCTTTGTATTCTTGAGTACAGTGTGATGAACATTATTCAATGAGAAACCAATTTCGGCTAGCAAGAACAGAGGGTAAGCCTCAAACTCACCATGGCTAAGAAAAGGTCGCCACTCGCATGATAGCCAATTTCAACAGAGGGTAAACTCCAAACTCACCATGGAATCCTGCCTTTGCTTCGCTCCTGCTTCTTCTGACAAAATTAACAAAGTTCAGAAAAGATTAGTAGGAGCCCAAGATCCTGGAGGCACAAACTCCAGACATCAGAAATTACTTTTTGAAAAGAAGAAGCAATTTGACCTTTGCTAGGCTAAACAAAAAAAGAAAGATCGTGATAATATTTAGATGACAATCGAGGTGGTTTGCACAATCTAACATATAAGTTCTAACTACACATGGATAAGGACAGATGGCCAATTACCTGATAGACCTATTGTTGTGGTTATGTTGTTGTCCATCCAATAGAAAAGAAAATGTATCATTTCTTCTGTAGGAATCTGAGAGGGACACACAAGTTGTTCAAAGTTGTCCTGACCAAAGACAGAGTCAGTATAAGACCAAAAGAAGTAGAGCAACAATCTTGAGACATCTCATATTCAAATGCATATGCAAAAAGACCTAACCTGGCTACCCTGCAACCAATTTTTCTGCTAGTATCAGATAGGAACAAAAAATTCCTTGAGAAAGGACACAACCTCGGGACAAATCGGTCCTCCTAAACAGAAAATAAACAGGTACCCAACAAGCTAAGGAAGGCAACAAAAACTACTGTGTAGATACCTAGGACACATCTAGTTCTACCCACCGCCTCAATTCTAACCTATTCACACAATGCAAAATTGAAGAACACAACATCATGAGAAAAAAATGCAAAGCTGGATCTGCCTCTCTATGAACACCACACCAAATTGCTAGGGTTTTCTATTCCATGTTGAGCAGTCTGAAATCTCCAGGTCCAGATTCTCTGGGGAGGGAGAGGGGGAGGGGGGAGAGATGCACCTGGAGGTCTAGCAGGCGCAGCAGGAAGGAGTGGTGAGCTTGTCATTGCCGCTGCTCTCACGACGAGCTTGCAGCCGCGTCGCATCAGCCTGACCGTCGCCGCTACTGATGGCATCGACACGGAGAAGGCAGTGATGGAGGAAGCATCCCTCCATCCAGGGGACCACGCCGGGGAGCTCCTGGTCGCCAGGTTGTGCGGCGGCTGCCGCGGCCCCTTCCTACCGTCGGATCAGGCGCGCGAGCTCGTAGGGGGAGCTACAGCGCAAGCGGCAGCTGCACCCCTCCGGGTGACGTAGGAGAAGGAGGACCGGCGGAGGAGGGGAAAGAAGGAGCCAATGGGAAGGAGGCGCCGGAGGAGAAGGAAGGAAGAGGCGAGGCCGGGAGGAGATTTGGAAGGAGAGAGAGGTGAGGCGAGAGGAAGGGGAAGGGGGCGGTGCGAGTGCGGCTGTGC
>NC_041385.1:820784021-820787214 GCF_002162155.2 Triticum dicoccoides
TAGGTGCAGCTGGGGGCGGAGGATGGGGGCGGCGGCGGCGGATGGGGAAGAACACGGGCAGCGGCGGATGGGGAAGAACGCAGGCGGGGCGGCGAGGACTGAGGGAGGGAGAGGGAGAGGAAACGGCGGCGGCGATGCGTGCGGGGCGGCGGTGATGCGGGCGGGAGAGGGAGAGGAGAGGGCGGGGCGGCGAGGATGAGGGAGGGGGCGCGAGTGCGGGCTAGGTCATCTCCGCGCGGGTGGTCAAGGTTTATACACCTGCAGGCGAAATGACGAAAATGCCCCCGGCGGGGCAGACTAATTACGCGCGGTGGCACGAAGCGGTAGTAACTATTCATTCCAGCAGTAACTTTTTTTGATCCGACGGACGAGGTCGCTCCAGGGGTCGATCCGACGGCCCAGATCCGATCAAGCCAGCCGATCCGACGGCCAGGAATCCCAAACGACTGAGGAACCGGGAGGATCACTGGCATTCTTATTACTCGATTGCATTTCCATGAGAAATTAATCAATTACCTAGGGTTAGTCCAGTTCACCCAAAACAGTGGACCTCCAAGGAAGAAAGAAGAACGGTTGAATGGTTGATGTAAAACAGGGCTATCACCTTCGACTGGATCGAATAAGATATTCTGGTATTGTTCCTCCTCCACAGGCCGCAGCGTTGAGCTCCTCCTCTTCTTCTTTTTTCAAAAAACGCTCCTCGGTCAGCAACCCCGCCTCCTTGGTTAGCGACCCCGCCTCGACCACAGACGCTATCTCCTTCAGATCCGCAGGCATGGCGAGGCAAACACATGTGAGCTACGGGCTTGATCCCGTAGGTCGTCGGCGGGATTGAAACAACCCTGCCTTGCAGACCGGGCGGCGGTGTCACCCCTGGGACGGCGGCGGTGGCAACGATATATGGGATCGATGGGATCGAGAGACACGGCGGCGGCGTCTCTTCTCGGACGGCGGCTGCGACGTCTCCCCTCAGACGGTGGCGGCGGCATCTCTCCTCGGACGGCGGGGGCATCGTCTCCCCTCAGACAACGGCGACAACGAACGATGGGATCGAGAGCAGTCGGCAATGAAGGATGTGATTGATGGAGTTTCTTTGTGCGGGGTGTGGGTTTTTTGGGTGGCTGCGTGGGATGGGGTGGGGTGGGGGAGGGGACGAAAAAAAAAACAGCGAAGAAAAACGGTTGAAAGTGGTGGGACGAAAATAAACTGTAGAGGCTATTCGACCAACTCAGACATTAAGAGTAGAGACTAGTAACACAACAAGCGAAATAGCATGCATCGCAGACAACAAGCTAACACTCGCGAGGGCCTCCTGCTCTACAACTCTAGACTGTGAAGCGCAAATCCTGCATGTGACTTGGCAAGATCGAGAATGGTGTAAAAAGGATAAGCTTATAAAGTAGGAGGCTTTGAGTTAGGATACACGCTAGCCCATCGATGCCGATGTGGCGCAATCAGATGGTATCTAATGTCCATGATGATGCCCCGAAGAGGGTGACGACGCAATAGGTCGCCGAGGTCAGGACCAAAGAGACGGTCTAGAGTTTTCAACCGGAAGCCATGCGGGGACGGGTTCCACAACTATGCTTCCAAGAGGGACACGACACCAAAGTGCATCACTGCGATAGACGCTGAAGTAGCGAGCTTTTGGCCAGAGTCCTAGCAGCGCCACACAGAGGTACCGCGGTCGCCAACCCACCATGAGGGTAGATAATGATTAGCGAGTAACCACTTCTGAAGCTCCGCGTAGACGAGGGTGGTACACCACTACAATCTTTCCCACCCACACGACCAAAGAACACAACAACTGTCCCCACCATGAAGCTCGCAATAGAGCCTACCAGATAGACAGCCACTCGGGGCCGCCGCCCCTGCTTCTAGGACCCCACACACTAACATCAACAACCAACCCATGCACACACAACTCGCCGATGGGGTTATGGAATCCCCTCGCACTCCCGTCACACAGCTAGGACGAATGCACGCGCCGCGATGATGCCACCACCACCAGCAACACGATGACCCCCAAATCAGTCTCCCCTGCCTGCTGAGGCTAGATCTAAATGAAGGCCGGCCATCCCCACCGACCCTCCACCCTGCATCAATCTTGCAAGGGCAATTATCTCAGCGACAACGAGGGGGCGGAGGCGTCAGCAGGTTACCCTGGCCAGGATTCCTGGATTCTCTTAGGTGCCCACACACATGGACAGAGGGATTACTCCACTCGAATCCCACTTCACTAGCTGGCTATAGATTGACACGGTGGCAAATGAACTTTCTGGAGTCTATCCATCCAGCATCGCGAGCCACAGACATCGATCGAGATAATGGGAGCTGTCTGCTTGGTCATGGCGTGGCCTCGTGGTCAGTGACCAGGGGTCTCGCCAGCAGTGATGTTGGCAGTGCTGCTCCTGGTGGGCTGCACTGCGGTGCCCAAAGGCGAAGCAGGTATTGATTCATAAATGACGGCACCGGCCAAGGCATGTTACCACACTTCGACACTCCCGACAGATTGCTTCCTATTGCCACAGCCAGCTTCATCATTGTCTTCGACGGTGGCTTCGGTGAAAGAGCCTATCTCTCCACGCCACCATCACAACATGGAGCCACCGTCGAACAATCTAGCATAAGTAGGATGATTACCTAGCCAGTGGACACGAGGCATGCATGTTGCTTGACTAATTACTCCTACAGTGCTACCGGCGTCCGTTGATCTTTCATCTGCATCACCTATCTCGCCTTTGCAACGATATGTGTACAACAAGACCACTATGGGATTTACCAAAGAAAGACTAAGATGGTTACTAGTACTCTGGTTGAGTTTGTTGAATAATTAGATCGTGTCTAACAAATTGGACAGCGGCAAATTTGAATTGCGTGGATACGGCCGCGCAACAACTGTGATTGCCAGAATACCACTCTTGTTATAGATTGTCATTGCAATGTGATATGATATCCGATCAAACAGCTGCCACATAGTATCATTTGTGTATTGGTTTTACCATTTGTTGCCTGACTTTTCTACCTGGTGTTTTTGACGACCACTTGCATGCATTCCGTGATGCAGCAGGTGTGTGAATGCTCAATCTGATTTTTTTACGGGATGAGATATCCAATGGAAGAAGCGTGTTTCAGTAAGAGTCACACATGTTGTGCGTGCATGGATTATTCATGCGAGGAAAAGGAGAAAATA
>NC_041385.1:820787559-820793272 GCF_002162155.2 Triticum dicoccoides
TGCGGTGATATACTGGTGACTACATGCATAGCTATCCGATGAGTTACTTTGGCATTTGCGTGGTACATATATATTTCATCGCAAGTGCACAACATCCTTCCTGCGGTCACAAGTAGTAGTAATCGATGGAGCATGTAGTCATGGAGTAGTAGATACTTGATTAACAGCAATGAGATGATGGAGTGAAACAAACATGCCAAGTGTTCTCTAATACAAGTAGTGTCCAAGAGTCGATCCAGCTATTGAGGACGACTAGCATGCCATTCATATCACCAAATCCGTCGACCGGCAACGGCGTGGCAATTGCCATGCGTGAGTCTCCGGTGCATGGTCCTGTTGAGAGGCGTGCGTCTTACGATGAACGGTTGCGGTCCGACCTCCCCATGACGGGCCCGACCTCTATGGGTGCCGCCAGACTAACCGGTCTCCTTTTGAACTAATTAGCACAAGTAGTAAACTCAAGGAAGAATCAATATATTTGCAAAAGTTGTTCTTCTGTATGTGCCGTTGCTTATAACGAGGGCCTATTTTTAGTGTTGTCCTAAACTAGTAGCCATTCCAGCAATTAAAAATTAGTGCCTCTCTAAAAACCACCATTGCTCAACAGCTCAAACATATCGATCATTAGTCTTATACAAGAAATTGGCTTTATATGAGATGTTGGGGTGAATAAACAAGCCATGTGTTTTCCTATATAAGCAGCATGAATGAATCAATCCGACTATGGAGGAAGACTGTCATGCCATGATAAGGGCATCTCCAATGCAGACCTCTAAACTTCTGAGATTGGTCCGAACTTGCGGTCCGGGCACCACAAGCCATCCAACGGAGTCCCACATCCGTTCACGAGGGGGGCTTTGCGGGACTCCAGACACCAGCCACTTATGACTCCGACACTCCCGGCCCACTCAGAATCGTGTTGAAGCCCATGAATTCGGAGCTGGCCCCACTGTTTCCACAGCAAAACCGCTCTCCACCATAATTCCCGTCCTTTTTAGCCGCCACCGCGACATAGAGGACCCTTAAGCTTCTGGATTGGTAGTGGAGGATCCTGCGAAGGCTGCCGCATGCAAGATCAACTCGGGGGCACGGCAAGATCACCTGCTCAGACAACAGAAAAAGGCGGCGCCGCTCAAGAAGCAGAAGTAGGGCGCAGGTCGTGGTCGTGCAGGGGCAGTGGCGGCGGGAGATATGCAGTAGGAGGTCGTGGTGCCGGCGGCGGTCCTGATGCAAGGCTGGGGCTCCGACACAGGGCACCACCATCGTTGCCAAGGTTGCAGACCCCACCCTGGCCATAGCAATACAAGGCTCCCAACTTATACGTTGCCTAGCAGCTCGGTAAGCAATACATATTTTTATGGGTCGATACCAACGTGTCGCTACTTTTCTCGAAATCTACAGCCCTGCAGCTTGTCCGGTTGCAAACACCGGGCATGGAGAAACTTAGGCATAGTTTGGCAGCACTGTCTTTCTAAAACTGTGGTAATCCAAAACCTCAGTTTCTCAACACGAGGGCAATCAATACCTCAGTTTGTCTAAACCATGGTTTTTCTCTGTTTTACGGAAACCATTTATTCGTTTGGCAAATGTTGTTTTCTTGTATTTTTTGACTGACTACAACTAACTCAGCTACACTTAAGCTAGCTGATGCATGCACCCATGCCAGGCAAGCCAAGTCCTCTCGGCCACTTCTAGATGCTAGCGCGACTCCCTAGATGCATGCTAGATCCCTGATCGGACGGAGGAATCGCTGGCAACGGCGGATAGAAGAACATGGACTCGAGAGACCAACGGAACACAAGTTAATCATCTAACCAAAAATGCCTAATAATCAGGATATAAATTACACTACGATTAACAGATAATGACGAGGAGTTGGAGGCACGGACTTTTCGCTTGGTTCAGTTTTTAAAAAAGAGGTCGGGACCTCTTTTTTAGATAGTGCAATAAAACCACGGTATGAAAAATACCACAGTATCTTAAACTACAGTATTTCTTTCATCCAAACACCTTAAAGTATTTAATACCATGGTATTTTTCTAAAACCACGGTATTCCCAAAAAACTGCAAAAATACTTTGCATCCAAACGCACCCTTAGGTCCCGCATGTTGTTTGCCTGTATGCCTCAATCGGGATATCCGACGTTCGTTTGATGACACGAACGTGGCAGTTATTTGAGATGTTCCACGACGGACGTGGATGTGGAGACTGTTACAAGGATCGGCAGGTGGATGACTCGGAGTGCAGTACACCCAGCCGGGCCAGGGGCGGACCCAGCTCAATTCAAGGGTATTCACTTGAATACACATTATTTTTGTCAAAAACTAGGTACATATATATAGTGCATATACTGAGTTACAAGGAAAAACGATAAGGATACTCCAGAGCATGCTAGTTAAGTTTTTCAGCCCAAAAAGAGAGGCCGCCCATCTTCTGTTTTCCACCACTACCCCGACAAAAGCCCATTAGCCCAATCACAAGCTCACAACAACACGTGCAGTCACACACATTCACCATCCACGCATCGATCAGAGGACACGAATCGGCAGCGGCGCCCTTCCTCTGTTTCTCTACTCATCACACGCGACCCAAGCCACGAACCGCCTGATCGGCACTGCACGACGGCTAGGGGCAGGGTTCAAAGCTGCCATCGCTTGATTGACAATCGATCGCAGGTACCCATGGCGGCGACTCCAGCGGGACGCGCCCGACGAATACATCTCTGATCCCTCGCCTCCGTTTGGTTCTGAACTTTCTGATCTCTGCTGTAGGTGGCGGATAGCAGGATTGCAGGAATCAGTTCAATTTCAAAGCTACAACCCGAATTCAACTATTGAAAGTATAATGGCTAATTAGATGTACTAATTTTTTACCCGAAAATTGGACTCTCTCCTCTCATGCCAACTCAAAGTTCAGGTGTTCTAACTAAATTTATCTATCACTGTCAGAAGTGAATTTAGGCAGGCCGACAGGGGCCGGTCTTGCAAGTTAAGGATGAGTACATCATCATTCATTTTAAAGCATCAAGCATCACAAAGTTATCTTTGTAATTTGTAAGGTTTCTTATCATCTGCTATTTTCTATCTTCTATATATCTTTTATTTTGCCATGATATGTTGAATTTTTTTTACTAATGTACTTTGAACAATATCAAGTTATGATCAATTCTTATCAATATAATATATTATGATATATCTTATATCATTTAGAACTAGTACAATACGTTGCTATAATCAGTTATACACGCCAAAAGGAAGGATATAGGCTTTCAAAAAAAGTTAGCAAATTTTGAATGCACAACCCTCAATTCCTGGGCCCGCCCCTGAGCCGGGCACGTACAGTCATACACCCAGCAGGGCTCCTTTGGCCTGAACTCTAAAGCAACATTTTTGGTGCTTCTCCTCTTTGAAGCTCATGTGTTTTTGTTGCTGAAGCTGAACCAACGCTCTTTAGGTGCTTCTCCTCTCTGAAGTTCACGTGTGTTGTTGCGGACGCTTTTCATTGTTAGACCAATACCATTTGGGTGCTTCTCCTCCCTAAAGCTCATGTGTGTTGTTGCTGAAGTATTTCGTTGTAGGAAGTGTTAGAATAAAACGCTAATGCAAGATCATATACGACACACTGAGGCACGATATTTGTTAACGAGGTTCACCTATATGGCTACATTCCTGGGGCATGACTACGGGCGCTCCTCCCCAAGATACTGCAACACCGGCCGCCCTGGCGCCGGCACAAGCCGTCGGCTCCCCCGCGTACTTGTTGCTATCAAGTCGTCATGGGCTACATGTGTGGTGCCCCTCCGTATATAAGAGGCCTAGAATACAAGTGTTCGACTCCTACACAACTCGTATCTAACCACACCAATTATAACTCAAAGTGCACATAACCCCTTGCATACATAGTATATTCGACACAAATATAACAAACTCCACCTTGGCGAATATTCTCCACCACCTAGAAGTCGTCCATGCTCGAATCTCCATGTACTCCGGACTTGGGTTGTCTTCTTTGTAGCTTACTGAGAGCTACCCGACGGGCTAGACCCGCCGCCACCCTGGGATTCCACTGTTACTCCTGCAGCTCCACTCTCCATGGCACCACCTGCAATAGTGCTCCCTTGCATCTTGTAAATGTGCGAAGCCATCCTCTCTCCTATCATCACGGTCACCCCATCTTTCATGATTTTCATGGTCTTCTTATCCCGATCACAACGGAATTCCATACCACCATCATGAAGAACACCAAGCGAAATTACATTCCTCCTTAGCCATGGCACATGCCCGACTCCTTGAATCATCCGCTCAACTCTGTCAACCATCTTGATTTTGATGTCACCTACTCGAGCAACACGATAACCTGTGTCATCGCCCACATAGGCTAATTAAACCAAACCCACCGGACTTGTACGAAGAGAACCACTCCCTGTTGGGCGTCGCATGAAAAGAGCAAGCTGAATCCAACATCCACGCTTCAGTTTTTGTTGACCGCCTATTTGATACTGCGAGAACATCACTATCACTGTCCGAGCCATCACCATGAGTAGCCGCATTAGCACTTGCCCCATCCTTCAGTTCTGGGCATTCCCTCTTTATATGCCCTCAGTCCTTGCACCTGTAGCACTGCACCTCTTTCTTCTTTTTCTTCTCCGCCTCTTGTCCCTTCCTGCGCTAATAACCTTTAACTGCCAACCCCAAACCTTGAGTACTCTTCCTTTTTGCAGCATTCTTTTGCTTCATCAACTCATGTCCAAGCAACGCTACAATGACTTCCTCATTATTGATGGGTTTCTTTCCATGTGTCAATGTAATGACCAAATGCTCGTAGGACGGTGGAAACGAAACAAGAAGAGGTAGTGCCTTATCGTCGTCCTCAATCTTCACATCTTGACACGCTAGATCCGTGACCAACTGATTAAAGGCATTCACATGCTCCACAAGATCCGACCCCTCATGCATCTTCAGCCCATAGAACTTTTGCTTCAAATACACACTATTAGGAAAAACCTTATAGACAGAATCTTACCAGCAATATGGCACTACTGCTATTTAGCAGCAACGCATGCCAGAAAAATGTGCTGCTGAAAGAAAAATAGCAATAGCGCGTCCTCTGTAAACAGCGCTACTGCTATAATTAACATGACCTCGCTGTCAAGCTAGTTATAGCAGTAGCGCCGTATTACATAGCGCGCTACTGCTATTGATGTTAGCAGCAGCGCCTTACGGTAAAACTCGCTACTGCTAAGTTCAGTCCACAAGTTTAACCCCACCTCGCTCCGCGAACAGGGCGTTTACCACCTTAATTATGTTACTTCTCAAGCTATCACAACCACTTGGTCTTCACTGAACTCTATGTGTAGAATTTTGTGGCTGCAATATAAGTCTTCTCCAATTCCTACCTGTTGAGGACTCATATTGACAATTCAGATTGTACACAAAAAGATCATTGATGACCTATGTTTTTTTGCATGCTTACACTTAATAGTAACTCTTTTTATAGGAAGGCTATACTGCTAGGCCGTTTAGCAGCAACGCGTTACCAAGAAATGCGATACTGCTAAAGCCATCCTATCACCAGGCCGCCCCTCACTCTCCTCTCTCTGCTCCACTCACTCTCCCCCGCACCGGCCATGTAGTCTGCCGCCACCGCATTGTCGCCCCCTCCCTCCTCCATCCCGCCGCCAGTCGTCGCCCCTCCCTCCTCCATCCCGCCGTC
>NC_041385.1:820793542-820801916 GCF_002162155.2 Triticum dicoccoides
ATTCCTCCCTCACTCCTTCCTACCCCTCCCCCTTCCCTCGTTCCTACCCTTCCTCCCTCCCTTCTCTCTGTTCTTGTAGAATGTAGGTAGTTTAAATGTGGATTTTATAATGTAGACATTGTAGAATGTAGGTTTTGTAATAGAATATTTTTTAGCCTATTTTAGGTGTTTTGAATAGAACAGGAAATTTTAGGTCTTTTGATTAGAAATTTTAGTAATGGAAATTTTTAGTTGGTAGAATTTAAAAAAATGTTCTATACTTGTTATATTCTGAACTTAGGGCATATTTTTAGGGTTTAGTAAAAGAAATAGTAATAGTGGATGATGTAGATGTTTTAGGTATAGAACATTTTGAATAGATGATGATGTAGATGTTTTAGGTATAGAACATTTTGAATAGATGATGATGTAGAATTTTTAGTACAACTAGTTTATTTAGTGTTGCTCAAGAATTGCTCATCTTATGTAGATATAAACATGTATATCTAGTGTTGCTCAAATAGGATATGTGCTTGCCCAAGTGACCATGTTTGCGTAACAACTTCGAGTGGCCTATGTTTTGCCGGGGTGTTGATTAATTTTTGTTCCGGCAAATTTCAGGCGCTCGATATATCCTTTTTGAGCAAAGGTCATGCCGGATTTTTCCTCTAAAGTGGATCGTTAATCCTTTTCTAATATTGCTTTAGCAAAATGGCAACACCACCACCACCACCACCACTACCATCTCGAGTGCAAGTCAAGATGCGCTAGCAGCCTTGCAACTGGCACGTTGTTCGGCATCTACTTCCAGCCGAGTTTTTTTCCTGTGGCGGTAACAAAATATAGGAAACATGTAACAACTATTTTGCTTTTAGTGTTATTGGCATTAATGCATTGTGTATATATCACTGTGTATACACAGATCGTCCCATGCAATGTGAGGTTGGAATTCGACAAGCTTACCGGAGACATGGTGACCTTTGAGGCTACTGGGGGCCCCTACACTATGGAGGTCAAGAAAGGACGAAATATGTCATAGATGGGAGGAGATGGATGGAACCGTTTCATCTCCCACATGGGTATCACTGGTGGTGAGTGGATCAGCTTTTCCTTCAGAGCAGAAAGACCAAAGCTGGCCATCATTTATCTCAACACGGATGAGAATGATGAGGACCCACTTGATGAATCGATCTATACTCAAAGAATAAGGCTGAGCGAGGAGGAGGTGTGCAACCTATGGGACATAATTCCGCCACGTGCTAACTTTGTCGGGGAGCCATTCGTGACCCTCCTGACAAGTACCATGGTTGATCGGCATGTTATGGTATGTTATACTTAGTGTAGAATCCGATTACATGGTTACTTAGTGTAGAGTCCAACGATATGCTTAGTGAATCCGATGATATGCTTAGTGTAGAGTCCAATGATATGGTGTGTAGAAGCTAGCCGATGACATGCTTAATTAGTCTAGAGTCCAGACATGCTTACGGTCTGATCGATGTCATGCTTACTATCCGATCCATACTTATTAGTAGAATTCAAGCTTAGTAGAAATGTAGTATTGTTTTTGATAGTGTAGAAACCTATACTTAGTAGAAATATATTTGCAAGAGTATGTGAGAAGCTACTTATTAATTGATATGTTTTTCTTATTCAGAAATTGCCAAAGAGCCTATCTGTGAGTTGTGGTATCGAGCCTGATAAAGAAGGCTCTGCTGGAATACGGCTTACCACAATGAGCTCCGTCACCACTTGTCCATACAGCGTGGACACGGACAGTCGCACACACTTCAGCTCGGTTGGGTGGAAGAACATCCTCGTTGGCAAGAATCTTCGTGTTGGATAGGCCATCCTAATTACTATCAGGAACACCCACCACCATGGCTTTAGGATGATGGTCGTCGTCGATATCATCTATAACTACATATGTGTGTGGCTGTATGACTACTCCTAATAGACTGCTATATGTTGTATGACTACCTAGTACTTCTTATCATATATGCTCTGTATGAACCATATATGTGTGTGAGGATGCATGTTGACTACATATGAGTACCTATAATGCTTAACGATATTGTATGACTACTGTATGACTATATGGCATTGTAGTTAATGATATTGGTATCTGGTATATGTAAAATTGCAGCTTATTAAAATGGGGTAAAATTCTAGATCAATAGGAAGTAGGAAAAAATGTTGAAATATACAGCAGTAGTGTGGGTAAAGAAAAGCGCTACAACTACTTATTAGTAGCGCATTTTGGAAAAGCGCTACTGATACAGTCAATACTATTAACGCGGGTACTAGAGCATTACTACTATCTGTTAGCTGTAGCGCCTTATTAGTAGCGCAGCCACCCACGCTACTGATAGCGTTAAAACTCGTGCTACTACTAAGGTTTTCTCTAGTAGTGGCAGCTTATTGGTCGCTGTAACGATTTGTCGACTTGTCCCAAATTCCATTAGGAGAATCTTCGTCCATGACATGATACATGACCTGATCCGCAAGACAAAGCTGTATGGTAGCGGTCGTCTGCACTTGCATATCCTCCCACGCATCATTGTCAACCTTGGCCGGCTTCGGCTCCTGCAAACCCTTCAAAATTCCCCGCTGCGCCAGAATATTCTCGACTCTTGTCTGCCATAGATCGAAGTTACCCGTGCCGTCGAATTTCTCCACATGAAACTTGGTGAATCCCAACGTCATGTCGAGTCGTGATCTAACCGACCTACTGCCGCTGGTCTTACCGCCCTTGTTTTCTTCTGCGACTTCCTCACGAAAAAGATCACTGATCCCGTATTCCCCGTCTGAAGCCACAAATGCAGTCCGTGATCTACCAAAAATCTAACCCGCACAACGCCCTATCCGCCCTTCAAAAATAACTGCGGGTGATCAAACTAGCTCTCGCCGGGAACTATGTCGTGGTTCTAAGTCTAACAGTAGTGTAGGGGGGTACTAATGGAGAGGCAAGATCCTAGCTATGGAGTAGTTGTGTACGCAAGAGATTTATGAGTTCAGGCCCTTCTCGGAGGAAGTAACAGCCCTACATCTCGGAGCCCGGAGGCGGTCGACTGGATTATATGCGTATGAGTTACAGGGGTGCGAACCCTTTACACTGAGGAGGGGGTGGCTTATATAGAGTCCGCCAGACCCCTCCGGCCCCCAGTTATGCAGGGTTTAAGATACATTAAGGTTGGGCATTACTGGTAATGCTACACATAAAGTGCTATGATGACCATAAAAGCTACCTAATGACCGACCGTTTACGTGCAGAGTGACTTCAGATCTCCTGGGCATCGAGTGATTGGCTTCATGGTCGAGTGGTTGGCTTCATGGTCGAGTGTCTTCGAGTCTGTCGAGTGGAACACTTCCGAGTCGATTGACAGGTGGTTTCTTCTAGAGATGTCCTTGGGTAGGGTAGTTTGGACAGGTCCATGACCCTACCCTAGGTACATAGCTTCATCATTAGCCCCCGAATGGATTGAGGTTTGAGTGGGGAATGAGTTGAGAACTCTTCCGACCCATTTCTTGTGCTATGAGTATGTCCTGTCTTGGATCAATGAACTTTAGGTGACAGTACCAACTTCCTTTTCAGTCGCCTTGATCCGTTCTGTGTATCCATCGAGTGAAGTTTTCACTTGGAGAGCTCCGAGCGACAGAGTGGAGGAGATCTTTCGTCTGACGAGTTGTTCTGCAACCCGTGGATTTTGCGGGATTCAAATTTCGGGAAGCGCGCGGGGCGGAGGAGGCCGCGGTAATCGGATGGGCTAAGGCAGGGACACCTCGATCTCCGCGCCACCTTTTTCACCATGTATCGCGCGCGCGACTGTTGCGGGATTTGACAGGATCACCCGGGCCTACATGTCAGTCACTCGGAAGCAACCTTATATAAGGCGCCGGACGCGGGTTTTTGAACAGTGCGTTCTCATTCTCCCCTCTCTTCTCCAGACTTCTCCGTCATGTTCGCTTCCGCCTCGGCACCGCTGCTCCGCGCACGCCTCATTGGCGACGATGGTGAAAGAGAAGACGGTGGCCCTGGAGCGGGCAAAGAAAGCGACGGCGAAGGCGAAGGGAAGGGGGACCAGTCGGAGCGGATCGTCATCGAGGAACGGCCTGCCGTCGGGCTGGATCCATGGCGACTGGATCCGCTCGACGATTAGTCAAGCGGATTTTGACGACCTGGCCGACGGAGGACTGATCCCCCATGGATCGGCGCGGCTCCCGGGGAGGGAGTTAGAGCTGCAGCCTCAGGAGGGTGAGTGCGTTCTCTTGGCCACCCACGTCGACCGTGGGTTTTCTTTGCCGCCTCACCCTTTCTTTCGGGGATTTCTGAATTTCTTTGGGGCGCAACTCCACCACTTCACACCCAACACCATCGTGTACCTTGCTGCTTTCGTGTCCTTGTGCGAGAATTTCTTGGGTTGCCGGCCTCATTGGGGTCTTTTCAAGCACATCTTCACCTGTCGCTCCCAGACGGTGAAGAAGGCCAATCCGAGTGACAAGAGAACTCAAGTGATTCAGATGTGTGGAGGTCTTGGGGTTCAGCTGAGAGGAAAAAGCTCCTTTTCGGCCATGATCTTACCCGACTCAGTCCGTGGATGGCAGTCGACCTGGTTCTACTGCAAGGACCAGCCGACGCTAGGGCAGTCGACTGGGCTCCCTCCTTTTTCCATGGAACGAGTGAGGAAACCTTCCTCTTTGAAGGTGTTCCCGGAAGAGAAGGCACAGGCGAAGGTGCTTGTCGAGCGTCTCGTGTAGCTCATCCGTGACGGGGTGACTGGCATGGACCTCTTGGAGGTCTTCCTCCGACGACGCATCCAGCCGCTGCAAGCTCGAGATCATCCAATGTGGTTGTATTCTGGCACTGAGGACACCACTCGGATCCATCCGGAGGAGATTGACGATGCCACGTTGGAGCGGTGGATGGAGAGCATCACAGGGAACAAAGACAACCCCCGAGGAGCCAGGAGGATTGTCCCACTCGACCAATCATACGAAGTAGACAAGGTCCAATTCTGCATTTCCGAATGTGATTCTGTTTTCTCCATTTTGTTTGCTAAAAATCAGTCGACTGACCTTTGTCTTGTTTGTTGTCTTCTAGGCCACGACTAAGATGTATTCGATGCCCAACAGGGCACAAGAACAAGCCGAGGAGGGAGAGGCGAGTGGAGGTGAAAGTGAGGAGGAGGAGTGGCAATCTGACGGCGAGGGGGAAGAGGTTGAAGACGGCTCCAGTGAGGAGGAGGAGGAAATGGAAGTCGATCCTCCTCGCATGAAAAGGTGATCCAAGCTCGCCCACGACCCCGCGAGTGAGCGTGGCAAAGCAACCACGCCTATTGGGCAATCATCGAAGCGCCCTCGGGCGGCTTCTCCGGCGCCGACTGAGAAAGCGCCAAAGCAGCCGAAGCCGTCAAAGCCACCGAAGGCCTTGCCCAAGATGAGAATGGCTATTCCCACTATCTCCGGGTAACAGCGGCACTTGTGTTTCCTTGTTTAGCACGGATGAACTTTTGGTCGACTCATCAACTAACCGACCGGTTTCTGAAATCTGCAGTGCTGCTACCTCCGAGACCTCCGCCAAGAACGACGACCAAGAAATGGAAGATGCTGCCACCTCCAACCCTGGTATGCTCTCTTGTAGTTTCCCTTTTGGTCGATTGGATTTTTGTTTCTAACTCTGGATTCATCCTGCAGCCCCTCATGTCATTGATCTCCCTGATGATGACGATGAGGTGTCGATGAGGGCGAGGAAGAACAAAAAGGGAAAGACCACTGGGACTGCATCAGTGCCTGAGGCATTGGTTCAAGAAGGTGGCGATGTCGCTCGGCATTCTGTGTCCTTTGCTGTGCCGCTGACGAGTGCCCGACCTTCATCGTCAATTGCTCATCCGCCCTCCCTTTTCGCCACACACCACGTCCCAGAGGACCAAGCGGGTGCTGCTAGGGAGGCTATACGCCAGGCGGGGATCATGATGGAGCAGGTGAAGGCGATCCGGGAAGCCAGCCAAGCGGCTTATGATGCTAGCTCAGCCCTTCAGAGCAATGTCAAGGTTAGTTGGCACCGCCAGTTCTATTAGGATATGCTATCTGATGGCTTTCTTCCCGAAGATCTTTGTATCTGTACACCCACTGGGTGTTGGCAATTGATTTTTTGGATCGGTGGGGGCATGCTGAGTGCACCCAGTGGGTGTAGTCCCCGAGACTATGGGGGACTGCTGGCAGTCGACTGTAGTCTTTGTATTTTGAATTGTTTCATTCCAACTTCTTCACTCGGTCTGGTCGGACCATGTCGAATGGAATCTTGGAACCGGTGGGGGCACGCTGAGTGCACCCACTAGGTGTAGTCCCCGAGACTGCGGTGGACTGCTAGCAGTCGACTATAGTCTGAAGAACCTGTTTTTTTGGCCGACTGATCGGACCAAGTCGGTAGAACCGGTGGGGGCACGCTGAGTGCACCCACTGGGTGTAGTCCCCGAGACTACTGTTGAATATTTTGATTCGACTGTAGTCTTAGAAATGCTACTATTTTTCTCTTAGTTACTTGGAAGCAACCTCTCTTTGATATCTGTCGACTGATTCTCCGCAGAAATCTTGCGAACTTGTGGCTCGCTATACTGAGTTGGAAAACAAACATATCCAGCTCGACCTTGACTTGAAGCTTGTTCAGGAGAACTTTCAGAAGGCGAAGGACGAGGCAAAAGGTATGATTGGTGAGAACTTGACGACTGTCTTTATCCTTCTGCCCATTCTTGATTCTGATCTCATTGTCATTTTGCATATAAAACGAAGGAGGCTCTGAAGAAGAAGGACCAGGAACTTGCCGAGGCACAGAAGGCGGCTTTTGACAAAACAAAGCTTGCGGAAGAGAAGCTGGCTTCAGTCGGTAAACTTGAAGAGGAGAACACCAACCTGAAAGCTGCTCTCGATGCGGCCAATAAGGAAGTCAGCCGTCTGAAGAATGACAAGATTGCTCTGAGTGACAAGGCTAGTGAGCTGGTGGGGAAGAAGAACGATATGGAGGCTTATCTGGGAGGGCTCGCCAAGAAGTTGTTCATCATGCTTGAGGGTAACCTCTCCCACCCGACTGACTTGTTATCGTCGACTCATCGTAGATCTGCTAGTTTATCTTTAACTTGTGTTTATAGAATTCTGCGAAAACTTCGAGGAGGAGACCAGCCGAGTGGAGACAGGCTTGGATCCCATCAACTTCCCTGTGAAGGACGAAACTGCCATGAACGTGCTCCGACTGGAGTCTCGTGTTGCTGGTGTGGTTGACTATCTTGCTCGACTGAAGGTTGCGGCTTCGTGGATCGACACGACACTCTAGCCAGGAGAGACGCTTCAAAATGACCTCGAGTCTTTGATGACTCGACTGAATGAAGTTCCAGGTCGAGTGCAAGAATGGAAGAAGTCTTCTGTCAGGTGTGGTGCTGATGTTGCTCTATCTCTGGTCCATGTTCACTGCAAGGATGCGCGAGAGGACAAGCTGTCGTCCCTCAAAGTGGCCAATACCAAGAAGCATGACTTCCAATCTTTCATGGAGACCTTCATTGCTGCTGCCACTCGGATTGGGATGGAATCGACCTGGACCAGTTCGTCGCGCCTTCCAGTCCTCCGCCGGAGGAGTAAAAAACTTCTATGCTTGATGCCTTAAATTTTCCTCAAAATGCCGAGTGGTTTTGTAACCGATAAACTTTTACAGGCTTGATGCATGAGCACTTCTGAATCCATAGGATGCTATTTGAACTTGGCTTTGCCATTGAATATGTTTGCATTTGCCTTCGAGCGAACTTTGTTCTTCACTCGGAATATATTTTAGTGCTTGTGACGCACTCTTGCAGGTAGGGATGGAGCACTGATTGCAGTCGACCTGCATCCTTGCGGATCGGGATGGAGCGCACATTGTATTTGTGGCGGAGCTCCGAAGGAGAAGGTAGCAGTGGACCTGCACCTCGTCATCCTTGCAGAGTGCACATTGTATTTGTGGCGGAGCTCCGAAGGAGAAGGTAGCAGTCAACCTCCACCTCGTCGTCCTTGCGGATCGAAATGGATTTCATACTTAGGCGAGTACTGGACTGCAACTAAGCCTCCGAGTGGGACGCAGACTCACCACTCAGTAGGAATTTGTATTACTTAGGCGAGTACTGGACTGCAGCTAAGCCCCCAAGTGGGAGGTTTGCTCACCAAGCGGTAGGATTTCAAACACTTAGGCGAGTAGTGGACTGTAGCTAAGCCCGCGAGTGGGAGGTTTGCTCTCCACTCGGTAGGATTTCAAGCACTTAGGCGAGTACTGGACTGCAGCTAAGTCCCCGAGAGGGAGGTTTGCTCTCCACTCGGTAGGATTTCAAGCACTTAGGCGAGTACTGGACTGCAGCTAAGCCCCCGAGTGGGAGGT
>NC_041385.1:820802637-820828235 GCF_002162155.2 Triticum dicoccoides
CTAAGCCCCCGAGTGAGAGGTTTGCTCTCCACTCGGTAGGATTTCAAATACTTAGGCGAGTACTGGACTGCAGCTAAGCCCCCGAGTGAGAGGTTTGCTCTCCACTCGGTAGGATTTCAAACACTTAGGCGGGTACTGGACTGTAGCTAAGCCCCCGAGTGGGAGGCGGACTCGCCACTCGATAGGATTTTCAAATACTTAGGCGAGTACTGGACTGCAGCTAAGCCCCCAAGTGAGAGGCTGACTCGCAACTTGGTACGATTTTCAAATACTTAGGCGAAACGGATTCGCAGCTAAGCCTCCGAGTGAGAGGCTTGCTCGTCACTCGGTAGGATTTTTTTTTACAAACTTAGGCGACACAGATTCGCAGCTAAGCCACCCACTAGGGGATTTCTCATATAAACAAAAGCAACAACAATCAATGGGAAAATTATAACACTTTTGTCTTTGATAAACAAACTATAGGAGTACTTTTATTACATCTCGTCCGAGTGAGTACTTAAGTGTAAAAGGGGCGGAGCAGGTCCGCATTCCAAGCTCGTGGCTCATCAATCTGGCGAGTGATATTGTAAAGACGGTATGCCCCATTGTGGAGAACTTTGGTGACGATGAAGGGGCCTTCCCAAGTAGGGGCAAGTTTGTGTGGCTTCTGTTGGTCCACTCGGAGGACCAAGTCTCCTTCTTGGAAGGCTCGACTCTCCACGTTTCTGGCATGGAATCGACGCAAGTCTTGCTGATAGATGGTCGATCGGATCATGGCCATCTCTCTTTCTTCTTCCAGAAGGTCGACTGCGTCCTGCTGGGCTTGTTCTGCCTCATCTTCAGAGTAGAGCTCAACTCGAGGTGCATTGTGAAGCAGGTCACTCGACAGAACTGCTTCGGCTCCATAGACCAGAAAGAAGGGAGTTTGCCCAGTCAACCGATTAAGAGTAGTCCTCAATCCCCAAAGAACTGATGGAAGTTTGTCAACCCACGCGCCTGTTGTGTGTTTGAGATCACGCATCAAACGGGGTTTCAGTCCTTTGAGAATTAGGCCCTTAGATCTTTCTGCTTGTCCATTCGACTGGGGGTGAGCGATGGAAGCGTAGTCGACTCGTGTGCCTTGAGAAGCGCAAAAGGCTTTGAATTGGTCGGAATCGAAGTTTGACCCATTATCAGTGATGATGCTATGCGAAACTCCATATATGAATATTAACTCTCTCATGAAGCTGATAGCAGTGCCTGCATCAAGATTCTCTATAGGCTTGGCTTCGATCCACTTAGTGAACTTGTCGACTGCCACCAGTACATGGGTGAAGCCGCTCCTGCCAGTTCTTAGTGGCCCAACCATATCTAGTCCCCAAACAGCGAAGGGCCAGACGATTGGAATGGTCTTCAAAGCTGAGGCGGGCTTGTGTGACATATTGGAATAGAACTGACATCCTTCACACTTGTCGACTATCTCATTCACCATTTCATTTGCTCTGGGCCAGTAAAACCCCGCTCAGTATGCTTTAGCCACAATGGTCCGAGAGGACGCATGGTGGCTACAGGTCCCCGAGTGGATATCGTTAAGAATTATCCGACCCTCTTCTGGTGTTATACATTTCTGACTGGCTCCAGTCGCACTTTCTCTGTACAACTGTTCCTTCATCAAAGTAAAGGGCTTGGATCGACGGACGATCTGTCGAGCCTCTTCTTCATTCTCTAGGAGCTCTTTCCTTAGGATATACGTGATGTACGACACTGTCCAGTCGGGATTGATGACCAAAACTTCCATGATCAGGTCGACCACGGCTGGGACCTCAACTTCTGTCGGATCCGTGGCACTTTTTGGCTGCGGGGCTTCTTCGGTGAAAGGATCCTCCTGCACTGACGGCGTGTGGATGTGCTCCAAAAACACATCACTGGGAATGGCTTCTCTCTTGGAACCCATACAAAAGTTCTTCGTATTCTGCTTCGTTGTTGGAGGAATCAAAGTGAATCTGGAGTACATATCTGAGCTTATCTCCTTGGGGGGAAACCAACACTACCCCAGCACCGGAACCATTCAGCATCTTAGAGCCATCAAAGAATATGGTCCAGTGCTCCGAGTGAACTTGAGTCGGCAGTTGCTGTTCAGTCCACTCGGCGGTGAAATCTGCTATTGCTTGGGACTTGATAGCTTTCTTTGCCTCAAATCTGATATCCAGGGGAAGGAGTTCAATCGCCCATTTTGCCACTCGACCAGTTGCATCTCTGTTGTGCAGAATCTCTGACAATGGGGCGTCGCTGACGACTGTAATGGTATGGTCAGAGAAGTAATGAGCAACTTTATTCGTGGTCATATAAATCCCATATACAAGCTTCTGATAATGAGGGTATCTTTGCTTTGATGGGGTCAGAACTTCAGAAATATAATATACTGGGCGCTGAACTTTAAAGGCTTTCCCTTCTTCTTCCCGC
This sequence comes from Triticum dicoccoides, assembly GCF_002162155.2. Lineage (NCBI taxonomy): Eukaryota > Viridiplantae > Streptophyta > Magnoliopsida > Poales > Poaceae > Triticum > Triticum dicoccoides. The sequence goes on from NC_041385.1 coordinate 820,805,062, forward strand.
TCGACCGTAAGTACTATACTGACGACTTGTCCTGTGGCTGCAATGTAAAGTAGCAAAGGCTCTTTGTTGATCGGGGCAGCAAGCACCGGCTAGGTGGAAAGCAGGGCTTTTAGCTCTGCAAACGCTGCATCAGCTTCAGGAGTCCACTCGAACTTGTCTGACTTCTTCATCAGTCGGTAAAGAGGCAATGCCTTTTCACCGAGACGAGAGATGAATCGACTTAAAGCGTCCAAGCAACCAGTAAGCTTCTGAACATCATGCACACACACAGGTCGTTTCATTCGGAGTATAGTGCCCACTTTCTCTGGATTTGCGTTGATTCCTCGTTCGGAAATGAGAAAATAGAGTAATTTTCCGCCAGGAACTCCAAATGTGCACTTTGATGGATTAAGCTTGATATCATACCTCCTGAGGTTGGCAAATGTTTCAGCAAGGTCAGTCAGCAGGTCAGAACCTTTCCATGACTTGACCACAATATCATCCATGTACGCTTCCACATTCCGACTGATTTGAGTGAGCAAACACTTCTGAATCATCCTCATGAACATGGCTCGGGCATTCTTGAGGCCGAATGGCATGGTGACATAACAGAAGCACCCGAATGGGGTGATGAAAGTTGTTTTGATCTCATCGGACGGATCTGATGGTACCCGGAATAGGCGTCTAAGAAAGACAGTTGCTCACATCCCGTAGTCGAGTCGACTATTTGGTCGATGCGGGGGAGAGGAAAATGATCTTTCGGCAGGCCCGATTGATATGTTTAAAGTCAATGCACATGCGAAGTGACTTGTCCTTGGGGACCATGACAACATTGGCGAGCCACTCGGAGTGGTAAATTTCTAGGATAAACTCTGCTGCTAAGAGCTGAGCCACCTCCTCGCCATTGGCCTTCCTTTTCTGGACGGTAGACCGTCGCAGATGTTCTTTGACAGGTTTCGCCTTTGAGTCGACTCGTAGATGGTGCTCAGCCAGCCCCCTGGGAACACCCGGCATGTCAGAAGGTTTCCATGCGAAGATGTCCCAGTTCTCACGGAGGAACTGGATGAGCGCTTCTTCCTATTTGGAGTCGAGCGTTGTGGAGATATGAGTCGGAGCAACATTGGGGTCGGTCGGGTGAATGTGAACCGGTTTTGTCTCACCGGACGACTGAAATGCTGATTCCGTAGCGGGCTTCTTAGCTCGCAACCAATCACTCGGGTCTGCATTTTTTTGGTGTTCCTGCCACTCTTCTGCTACGATCTGAGCATCGGCAATCTTTGAGCCTTTCTGAAAGCTCTCTTCCGCCTTCTTACGATTCCAGTAACAGTGATCACACCTTTAGGGCCAGACATCTTCAATTTGAGGTACACGTAACATGGTCGAGCCATAAAACGTGCATAAGCTGGCCTGCCCAAAATAGCGTGATAGGCACTCTGGAAATCCACAACTTCAAATGTCAACTTTTCTTTGCGGAAAATTTTGGAATCACCAAAAACCACATCAAGAGCAATCTGGCCGAGTGACGCAGCCTTCTTGCCAGGAATGACTCCATAGAAACTCATGTTGCTGGTACTGAGTCTGGACATGGGAATGCCCATCCCTTTCAGTGTCTCTGCATACAATATATTCAAGCTACTGCCACCATACATCAGAAATTTAGTCAATCGAGTGCCTTCGATGACTGGGTCGACCACCAGAGCTTGCCTCCCAGGGGTGGCTATGTGTGTCGGGTGATTAGACTGGTCGAATGTGATGGCAGTCTGAGACCATTTCAGATAATTGGGTGTGTCCGGAGCAACCATATTCACTTCTCGGTTAATAACTTTCAGTCGACTTTTGCTTTCAACGTCAGCAAAAAATCATCAGGGTGGAATTGACCTGGGGATATCCATCATCACTATCCTCTTTGTCCTCAACTTTTTCCGACTCCTTTTCTTTATCATTGGGTTGTTTCCCCTGGAATTGCTGGATCAAGAGCCGACACTGTCGAGTGGTATGTTTCGGGTAAATGAAATTACCCTCCTCATCTTTCTTCATGTGGATGTGGCACGACAAATCCATCACGTCATTTCCTTCTTTATCCTTCACCTTCTTAGGGTTCCAAGGCCCTTTGGGCTTCCCTTTAAACTTTCTTTGAGTCATGGCTAAGGCCTCTCCAGGAGCAGCTGGCTCGGCTTTCCGCTTCTGCTTCCGACTGGAGTTCCCTCCTCCGGTTTCGTGGGCGACTTAGTTGTGCTTGCCACTCCGGAGCCGATCCACTTCTTCACCATTGGCATACTTGGTGGCTATCTCCATCCTTCGACTCAGAGACATGTCTCCGTTTCGACCAAATTTCAGGTTTAGCTCTCTGTACTTAATGCCTTCCTTGAAGGCACACACTGCCTGGTGATCAGATACATTCTATACTATGTGGTGCAACGTGATCCATCTCTGGATGTAATCTCTCAAAGTTTCATTCAACTTCTGCACACAAGATTGCTGCTCTGTCAGTCCCGCTGGTCACTTGCAAGTTCCTTCAAACATTCTGACAAACACTCGGGCAAGATCTTCCCAAGTGTAAATGCTGCTGGGTGCTAACTGATTTAACCATGCTCTGGCCGAGCCCTCCAACATAAGAGGCAGATGTTTCATGGCCACCTCATCATTGTCGCCGCCAATCTAAACAGCCATTTGGTAGTCTTCAAGCCAAGTATCAGGCTTGGACTCACCAGTGAACTTACTGACTTCAGTCGCCAACTTGAAGTTGGGAGGAATCACCGCGGTCCTGATGGCTCTGCTGAAACACTCTGGTCCTGAGACGTGCACTCTGCTGCTGGTGGGTACATCTCTGTCGTGACCCTCTTGGTGAGCTCTGTTCCTGTCGACCAAACCTTGAACCATAATGGATCTCGCATCAAAGCCTGGTTCCCTGGGGTCGACTGGAATCCTTTGCCCAACACTGTGGTGGCGTCGATCATCCTGCTGTCGAGGCGCGTACGATCCACCCCTTAGGGGAGGGGTGGGCACTCGACGTCGATCATCGCAATCAATTCGGTGATCATACTGCTCACGGTTCCTGTACTGATCATGCCGGTCTCCATGCCCCTCACACCTCGGGGGCGATCTGGGGCTATGAGCCGACTAGACTGTATTTGCAGCTATGGATCTGCTGTGAATCCTATTCTGCGACTACGATACAGCTGAATTTTGATCTCCTGCTGCCCGAAGTAAATCTCTGATCTGCATCAAGCCTCTGCTAGCCTCTGAGTGGGAAGGCTGAATTAACTCTGCTATACGGGCCGCAGCTGCTAAATTCTGAATCGGAGTTCGATATACCTGAGTCGGTGGTGGAAAGAGTTGACGTTAACTGGAATCCGGAATCTGTTGCCGCGCATGTTCGTCGAGTGCTCGCTGAAGGTTCTCCAGTCGAGTGCGCTCAGCCAAATTGGCCAAGCGCACGTCCTCTAAGGTGCGAGCCTCAGGGGTTTATCCAACGATAGGAGTGTGTAGCGAATCCATGTTCCGGCGGCGAAGATCTTCCCTCTGCAGCGAAGTGAGTGGCTCGGGGAGATACTCTTCATGGGCATGCGACGGATCGCCTCCGCCGTCGCCTCATTCGGCGCCGGGAATACCGGGAGGACCGCGTGGTTCATCGACCATTAGAACCTCCGCCGCTGGATCACTGTTGTCGCACTCGGATGCAGTCTCTGCGGAGCAAGTCGACAGGTCGAACATGCCGTAGAGAGATTCGTCGGGCTCGATTGCTGCGACTTGGGGGGGTGGCCGACTGGAGGGCCACCGCGTGCCTCACCCACCGCTGAAGCCTCGACCGACCGGAGCGCTTGCGTCGGCGGGTAGCAGGGAGGGAGGACGATACTACGACCGACCGATACTGAGTTGACGGTTGCCGCAGGAGGACGCCGCGGACGCACGCGCGAAAGTGCGTCGCTCCGCGGACTGGGAGCGCGTCGATGTCGAGCGGAGCCTCCTGAAGCCAAGCAGAGTCGTCGGCGACGAACGTGAGCGCGCCGAGACGGATCTCGCGGCCCTCAACCAAAACTCCGCCTGAAACCATGATGAAGGAGATCGGAAAAAATTGCAACTTCTCTAATAAGTCGCTAAGACACCTACCCCACGGTGGGCGCCAACTGTCGTGGTTCTAAGTCTGACAGTAGTATAGGGGGATACTAATGAAGAGGCATGATCCTAGCTATGGAGTAGTTGTGTACGCAAGAGATTTATGAGTTCAGGCCCTTCTCGGAGGAAGTAACAACCCTACGTCTCGCACCCCTGTAACTCATACGCATATAACCCAGTCGACCGCCTCCGGGCTCCGAGACGTAGGGCTGTTACTTTCTCCGAGAAGGGCCTGAACTCGTAAATCTCTTGCGTACACAACTACTCCATAGCTAGGATCTTGCATCTCCATTAGTATCCCCCTACACTACTGTCAGACTTAGAACCATGACAAACTAGACCGCTCCACCTTTTTCCTGAACCTGCAGATTTATTTCTGGGACGCGTCTAACCGGCGGCCGGCTGCCCACTAGCTCTCCGTGGTGGCGGGCCAAAAAAGGTAAGTTTTTGAATCCCTGCCTCATATTAGGAAAGATAAAAGAGTGCGGACATATGTGAAGATGATAAATAATTGCAAATCATACATGTGAATGAATGTGAACGCACTTATTTCATGTTTTCAGTTTTTTAAAAAAATCATAACTTTCAAACCACGCATCGAAATTAAGATCCGCTTTCACTGTTGAAACCCTCGCGACGTGCTCTTCAAAAGTAGATCCCGCATGGGGATGTTTCGACGAAGTAGGTTTCTTGCGAACTAAACATCAATGTTTGTGGAACTAGACTACATTGTCGTGCCAACGGAGTATATGTGTGTGCCAATAGTCATGCCAACTAAACATCAATATGTGTGCAACTAGACTACATTGCCATGTCAAGTGAGCATGTTTGTGCCAATAGTCCTGACAATTAAATATCAATATGTGTGCAACTAGACTACATTGTCGCGTCAATTGCGCATATGTGTGCAACTAGTGCCCTGCCAACTAAACATCATGTGTGTGCAACTAGACTATATTACAAGCCAACTAAGCATATGTGTGTGCAACTAGTCTTCCTGCCAACTAAACATCAAAGTGTGTGCAACTAGACTACGTTACAAGCCAACTAAACATCAATGTGTGTGTAACTAGACTACATTACAAGCTATGATAATTCATATGCGACTATGCGGACCAGATTGTGCAAGTGTGTGGCCATGCATGTGCCAACTAGGACTACTATGTGTGCAACTACAAGTACTGTTGATGCAGCTCCAAAAAATTGGGTTTGAAAAAAATTGCACTATGCAGTACTAAAGTTGCACAAAGCAGTACTAAAGTTGCACAATATAGCGCCAAAGTTGGCATAAAAAAATTCCGTCGAAACATATCCATGCGGGATCTAGTTATAAAGATCTCGTCGCAAAGAATTCAACAGTGAAGACGGATTTGAGTTCCGACGCGCGGTTTGAAAGATATGGCTTTTTAAAAATTTGGAAAACCAAAATAATTGTATGTGAAGCTGTTTCTTTTAAATCGGACTAACCAATGTGAACACATTAAATACTAATAACGACATGCACTAGCAGACAAAAAAATAAGAGGGTGCTTGGATAAAGGGACTATTTTTAGTCACTAAAAATAGTCTCTTTTAGAGGCTAAAGTTCCAAGCACCCCTGACTAAAGAGATGCTAGGACTAGTCTTGAGGCTAAAATCTTTTAGTCATGGGAAACCTACTAAAATATGTATTAGCTCTCTCTCTCCTCATTTAATTCCCCTCCTTAGTTCTGGATTGAAGGGTTTGGAGGATAATAAATGCTCAATAACTAGATTTTAGTCTCTTTAGTACTTGGATCCAAGCATGGGTGAGACTAGCAAGTTTTAGTCCCACTACTTTTAGTCATGGGACTAAAACGTATCAAGCATGCTCTAACTCATGCATGGCTAGTAAGCCCAGCCACTTGTTGTCTCCAAATAGTGCGTATGCACTTTTTAGATTTTAGGTTATTTCTGTGCCTGTTCGCCTCATCGCCCCCGGCCTTTTCTCTGTCCGCTGGGTTAGCCGGCATTCTTTTCCTTCCCTGACACGGAAACCGAGCCTGAACTGCCACGGCCTCACAGATTCCATGCAGCAGCCGTAGTTGAATCCAACACTTGCAATCACGCCTCTGCCGCATACAAAGATTTCCTTTTGCTTAATCCAACTATGCACTAGTCCGACAACAATCAGGCCCACGTGCATATATATGGAAACTCGCAAATGCAATCTATAGACGCATCGTAACGTTGGCCTCTCCATTGCTAATCTCCTGGACTCCTGAACTACCACGCCTTTTTCCTTCCTTGCGCTGCACCCCATCTGAGGAGCCCTGCTGCCGCACCCCACCACGTACGCAGTCTTGCACCGTAACCTTCCTTCTTTCGGTCCGTGTATCTCCGAAAAACTCGCCGCCACTCTCGACGACTGCTCGCCTTCATGGTTTCTGTTTCTTGGTTCTTCGCTAACGATCCGTAACTGGCCCTATCGCGCGTACTCGCTGCACACCAACCCTGCTGAAAACAGTCCCCACCTCGCGCATTACCTGTGCACGAGCCGTGTTGTACCCTAGCCATTCGCGTCGCCGACACCATCCGTCCTCAGTGCCGCGCCGCCGCCCTTGTATAACACCGAGCACATCATCTCGATGCTCTCACACTCCGATCTATCCGGCCGACCCCCACGTCTGGTCGCAGGTCTGATTGTGAGCTGAATCTGTCGCGTCCGCAACGTCTTCAACAGTCACTACGCCGGTCCGATCGCCATGTCTAGCCGATCCTTACCGACCGCAGCCCATCGAACGGTCCAGGCCTCCCGCCCAAAGTGTCCGACACCACCGACCACAGCCCATCGAACGGTCCAGGCCTCCCGCCCAAAGTGTCCGACACCACCGACCTTAGCCCATCGAACGGTCCAGGCCTCCCGTCCAAAGTGTCCGACACCACCGACCGCAGCCCATCGAACGGTCCAGGCCTCCCGTCCAAAGTGTCCGACACCACCGACCGCAGCCCATCGAACGGTCCAGGCCTCCCGTCCAAAGTGTCCGACACCACCGACCGTAGCCCATCGAACGGTCCAGGCCTCCCGTCCAAAGTGTCCGACACCACCGACCACATCCGCGATCGCTGCCCTGCTCCACCTTGAGCCAATCGGACGTTCCCTGGCACCCGTCGAGCATGATCCTCGTACCTCCTGATGATCTTTCGCATAGCCTTCTCGTAACCTTGCTCATGATACCGATTGTTAGAATAAAACGCTAATGCAAGATAATAGACGACACACCGAGGCACGATATTTGTTAACGAGGTTCACCGATATGGCTACATTCCCGGGGAATGACTACTGGAACTCCTCCCCAAGAAACCGCAACACCGGCCGCCCGGGTGCTGGCACAAGCCGTTGGCTCCCCCGCGTACCTGTTGTTATCAAGTCGTCATGGTTTACAGCGTGTGATGCCCGCCCGTATATAAGAGGCCTAGGATACAAGTGTCTGACTCCTACACAACTCGTGTCTAATCACACCAATTATAACTCCAAGTCCACGTAACCCCATGCGTACATAGTATATTTGACACAAATATAATAGGAAGATTTTATATTTTTTTTTGCTCTGTCAGGACAAGGAAAAAGTCTTTTGTTCCTTATTTTGTGTGAGCAAGGAAAATACTTCAGTTACTGATGGTGGTTTACCATGGTAGACTCCTGCTTTTGTATGCACTGAAACGGTGAAACCTGATATCTTTCTATGGTATTTAAACTGTGGAGAATGGCTGTGGGCAATACATGCATGCTGTTGCGGTCAATATATAGCTCGCCTGATTTGTTTGCAAGGTTGTAAGCTTACTGTCCATTCTGTGGACGGACTGAATGGGTGCCTGTCGAGTGCACACTAAAATGAAACTGGATTTTTTGAAAAAAAAAAAACGGCTGGACTGGTGTGCTCGGCAACCAGTACGTACACACTTGTGTGGCAGGCAGCTATCACCGAGCAGCGCAATCACCCCGCCGTCCTAACGACGCCGTTTAGGTAGGGACGTGGTCGGTGTCGGTCTATGGACAGTGAAAGTGAAGAGAGGTTCAGAACCGGTTTTCAGGTGTAAAGTGCAGTGGGAGCTGCTCTTTAGAAAGTTCCATGCAAGATGAGCATTTGTGCTACAGAATACCGGCTGAGTGAGCTATTTAGGAAAAATACAAAACATGACATTCTCATCATGCATGTGCGGTGTCAGTCGGGCCATGCCTCCGCGGCTCCTCCGCCACCGCGGCCGGCGACCCGGCCGCGTGGTCTTTTCTTTTGTCCCTAAGCTTTCCTTGGAGGAACTTTGTACTCCTTCCAAAAAGATCGAGTGGAGCAAAGGTAGAATTCTGGAGAACTGTGTAGTGTGTTTGAGATCAAGAATACCCGTCTCTACATATTATTGAGTCCCCTCCTAGCGTGCATTTTCCACTCAGTCTTTCCTCATACCGCGATTGAGGTAGACATATCTTTTTAAGGTCAGGAATAAAGTCAACACAAAACCCAATAACATTCTCTGTTTGATAGCCGATGGAGATGCTTCCTTCTGGCCTAGCGCGGTTAAGGACATATTTCTTTAGGACTCCCAGGAACCTCTCAAAGGGGAACAAATTGTGTAGAAATACAGGGCCCATAATGACAATCTCGTCGACTAAATGAACTAGGACGTGCGTCATGATATTGAAGAAGGATGATGGGAACACCAGCTCTAAACTGACAAGACATTGCACCACATCACTTTTTAACCTTGGTAGGATTTCTGGATCGATCAGCTTCTGAGAGATTGCATTGAGGAATGAACATAGCTTCACAGTAGCTATCGAACGTTTTTCAGTAGAAGCCCCATCAATGCAACCGGAAGCAGTTGCATCATAATCACGTGGCAGTCATGAGACTTTAGGTTCTGAAACTTTTCCTCCGCCATATTTATTATTCCTTTATATTCGACGAGTAGCCAGATGGGACCTTCATACTGAGCAGGCATTCAAACAAGATTTCTTTCTCTTCTTTGATAAGAATGTAGCTGGCAGGACCTTCATACTACTTTGGAGGTATGCCATCTTTTTTATGCAAATGTTATAGGTTCTACCGTGCCTCCGGTGTATCTTTTGTCTTCACATACAACCCCAAGAAGCCTAGCAGGTTCACGCAAAGGTTTTTCATCACGTGCATCACATCGATTGAAGAGTGGACCTCTAGGTCTTTCCAGTAGGGTAGGTCCCAAAATATAGATTTCTTCTTCCATATGGCTGCGCGTCCATCAGCGCCATTCGGAATAGATAGTCCTTCGGGACCCTTTCCGAAGATTACTTTTAAATCATTGACCATAGCAAATACTTGATCACCTGTACGCATGGCGGGCTTCTTCTGGTGATCTGCCTCGCCTTTGAAATGCTTGCCTTTCTTTCGACATTGATGGTTGGCCGGAAGAAATCAGGGATGCCCCAGGTACACATTCTTCCTGCATTTGTCCTGGTATATAGTTTCGGTGTAATCTAAACAGTGCGTGCATGCGTGATATCCCTTGTTTCACTACTAGGAAAATGCTTATACGTAGAACTTTACTAGTAGCGCCTGTTTAGGGCCCCACGCTACTGGTAAATACGAGTAGCACTTGGTACAAAACGCACTGCTGTTATTACTTAGTAGCAGCGTGGGTTTTTTTGGGCAGCGCTACTAGTAAGTATGCCACACCACACCCCAGGTTAATACATAGTAGCAGCATGGGTAATCAACCCAGCGCTACTGCTAAAGACATAGTTGTAGCGCCTGGTGTGCAAAACGCGCTACTGCTATTTCTTCTACGTGTAAACTAGTGGGTCCATTTAGTAGTAGGGGGTGTTTGCTAAGCCACGCTACTACTCACGTGAACCCATCCGTCTATCTCGCACCGCTCGGAGAAAATCCCCCCTCCCATATCTCTCTGTTGCGCCCAAAACATCATCGGGATCCGCCACAACCAGCAATGGCAAGGTGAGAGGTGGCCGGATCCAGCACAGGTTGGTCTCTCCCCTCCTTCTTCGCCCACCCTCTCCTCCTCACCTCATCTTGTCTTCCTTTTTCTGTAGGTCGACATGGCGCAGATGGCGACAACGACAGGAGGGGCGCCCATCCGTGGGGCAGGACGTCGCCATGGATATGGAGCTCCTTCTCCACACGACGCAGAGGCCCCATGGAGCCTCCCTCCTTCTCCGATGACTTCTTCTCAGGCCCCATCCCCTACTTTTGACCCGCACCACCGCCGCCATGGACCTCGCCACTTGTGACAGCCCGGCTCAGAGAAACCGGAACGCCCCGTATTCTAGCCCAGAGATCGAGGAGAAGTCTCTGGAATACGGGACTGCTTGACATAGAACAAATCAGCTCTTATTACAAGAATAAATACAAAGGACTGATGTTACAAAGGTTCACATCAGCACGGCGACACTACGCCTTCGAAACTACACTTGCTCTATGCTAGCAGTGGAACAACTCATAGCAGCGGAAATCTTCTAGCGCAGTGGAACAACGACGAAGGTGGTGAACTCCACTCCGCATGGACTATGGATGGGGCACGATCTAGCTCGCACGAACAGAAACCACGACAAGCAATCAAGCAATCACGGCATCACCTGCAATCTGGCATGACATGCCAGGTCAGTACATTGAATGTACTTGCAAGCTCACAACAACCAAAAACATCAAGGCAAGACAAAAACATAGCATTAAACAGGTTAATTAAATTAACAGCTACCCTGATACAGCAACAACTACTAAGCATGATATGAAACTACTACAATGCTGATAAAACACCATCTCTGATTTCCATAACCATATCTCTCTTGGCTAACCGGCCAAGCAATATACCATCTCGATCACCTCGTCATCAAAACCAAACTATAACCGTGATCCTTACGGCGATCACAACCCAATCAATGAATGGCCCGAGATCCTTACGACGATCACAACCCGACCAATAAATGGCTCGTGATCCTTATGACGATCACAACCCGACCAACGAATGGCCCGTGATCCTTACGGCGATCACAACCCGACAAATAGCTGGCCCGTGATCCTTACGGCGATGACAACCCGACCAATATCTGGCCCGTGATCCTTACGGCGATCACAACCCAGCCAATAAATGGCCCATGATCCTTACGGCGATCACAACCCGACCAATATCTGGCCCGTGATCCTTACGGCGATCACAACCCGACCAATAAATGGCCAATCTGTACTGCTCCAAATATCCACATATCCATCACCTATAAGTCATTCCGTCATGTGAGTGTTGATTGAACGGCGTACCCTAGTACGAACCCATGCCCATGACTGAGGACGCGGCTATCGATAGATTAAACATACACTCTGCAGAGGTACCACACTGTACCCACACCACATAACTCATGGCCTCGCACTCCCATTCGGGTGGACCAACGGTGTTCCGACAAAACCGATCTACTGCCATGACACTCTCCCGGCCACTCCGACTCACTCCCCACTGGGCTAAGTCATGGGTGGCCCGTGTCTAGCTCAAGACACATCGACCACCGTCGTGGCCCGTCCCACACGAGGACACGGATCAAAAAACTCAAACAACGGGCACACAAGGCTTATGTCCGCCTACCTGATCAGGGTAGCGCGCGCCCATAACCTTCCTTCGTTAGAGGCACCAGCGAGAGGCACGACAATAGACCGCATTAGGGTTGTCCCATACCGGCAAATGTGGTTGCACTGGAAAAGTTCGATTCAGCGGCACCTGACCAACTTACTGACGGAATTTATTCCCAAAAATATAGCCATGATAATTGATACTCCGATGTCAACCATCAAACTATAATCCAAGTCATAGCAATATCCAATAAATAATCCAAGCATAATATCATCATCTCAAAATACTCCGAGGATAACATAACACTACTATCATGATGAACAATAACACTACTACTCCAATATGCAAGAACAAGCTATCCAACTAAGATCCACATGTAAACATTATCTCCGAAACAATACTCCAAGCAACAGAACATCAACTAGCATCATGAAAATAATCATACTAACCACTAATAATCCAAAGGTAGCATGATATTCAAATTAATACTCCAAAACATACTAACAGATATCATCATGAAACAATCATAATATCAACCACTAATACTCCAATGGCAATATGATACTCATCAACTACCAACATAACTCCTAGTAATCCAAACAATAGCATGGCATCCACAAGATAAAAATAATACTCCAAGAAAATGCCATGCACAGAGTCATGTTGCTAAAGCAAGATTTTAAACAAGTTCAAATAATTTAAACCATGTCACTGCATTACAGTGATGCAAATGGAGGGCGTGGCTTGCCTGTGGTGGAAAAAATCATCGGGAGAAAGTGCGAGAAGCTCGCGAAAAGAATTGCGGGAAATCATTCTCTCTCGGAGGGGGCTGTAAGGGCAAGGGCATAATGGTCATTTTCACAATGTCAAAACATGGTGAAAGTGAAACCAATAGAATGGGCTCGACGAAACGAAGAAGTGAGCGTTGGAATCACCTCATTTGGAGTTACGGTTGAAAAGTTATGGAGGGTTGAAGTTCAGGGACTTTTCTGCAAAAATTTCTTCAGCAACCAGGTCCCTGAGTGGATAAGGCAGAAGCGCAAACTTGGAAATACGTTTTCTGTTAGCGAAAACATATTCCGCGGAATACGTTTCCACTTATCCACGTCAGCATGGACTAGTGAACGCGGGGCCGGCTCCGTCTCACTGACACGCAGGTCCCACCCCACCTTTCTCTCTCCTCCTGGCCTCCTTCTTCTTCCCCTGCGTTTGCCTGACGGGGCAGAGCAAAGGCCCGGCACCGGCGATGGCCCGGGCAGCTCCGGCCGTCCCCGGTGGTGCTGGGACCACCGGTGGGCGCGGAACGGAGTGCTGCTCCCTCCTGGAGCAACAGCAGGTACTGGGGAGGCCTGGAGAGACGGCGGCTCACGGAGGACGAGGGCAGTGGCGACGGTTGACCTTGGGGCACGCGACCACGGGCGCTCCGGTGAAGAAACGATGAGTGGGTGAGGCTTGAGGTGGAGCAGGGAGGCCTCTGGTGGTGAAAGAATGGAGGGGAAGGGCTGGATTCAGGCGGATTTAAGTGCACCCGAACGGCGGCTATGGTGGCGATGGGGGGCACACAGAGCTCCCGGAGCTCAGGCTAGTGGTCAGGGAGGGGAAGAGGAGGGTGGCGAGGCTTTTGGTGGTGTGTTCGAGCGAGGCTAGGAATGGCTATTTATAGCCGGGGCGAGAGGGATGGGCTCGGGTGCCGCTGTGCGCATCCGGCCGACGCTTTGGCGAGGCCAGCGACGACAGGGATGTGGATGAGCCACAGAGCTCACGGGCAGAAGGGGTCGAGGGGAGGGAAGCAGCCAAGCGCCATTAATGCATGTCGGCACTGCTCACCCGTGGGCGCGTGGCGACGAGCGCCGACGAGGAAGCGGACGGAGAGGGAGAGGGCTCCAGGAGGACGGAGACGACGCTGGCTATCCGCTGGACATACTCACGAGCACAAAGCCGACGAGAGGGGGAGGGGTCCAGCACAAACAGTGCTCTGGACACGCCACAGCGCACAAAGCGCGCGCACATGCATGCCAGCGTCGTAGTCACCACGTGAACATGGGCATTCAATGCTCTACATCACCCAAAATGTTGTCTAGCTGATAGTCCTTCCAAGATAGAGCATTTATGAGGCATTGGCTTGATTTGGGGAGCTATGGTTAAATGGTAATCACCCTCTGAAGTTTACTGCAGTAAACTTGGGTGAGCACTGGTGATCAACAGGAAGGGTTTTGGGAGCAATGGAGTTGTCTGCGAGGTTGAGGTAAAGAAGGACTTTAACCCTGGTAAGTTTGAGAAGATTTGGATAAAGATTTAATGTAGTTGCTTAACAACCACATAATCTGGTCAAAAATGAAGATCATGATGATGCTCTCACATAGAGTATCAACTTGTTGGGCTAAGATTGGGCAAGGTAGGGTCATTTGGTCATATGAAGATGCTGTAAAAAGCTCATGCCAAATGGCCAAGCCAAAATGGCACTTGCTTCACAAACATCTCTGCTGACCAGGAACTTGAAATAATTTTGGTGGTCAAATGACTGAATTAAATAATTCCAAATTGGGTGGAGAGATGTTTTATGGGTATAAGAATGATCTGGTAATTTATCAGGATTTTTGAAGCAATATAAAATACACTTGCTTCACAACCTGAAAATATTGCCAAAATCAAAGATTTGCTCCTGTTCTCACATAGATAATTGTATGTGGCTGCAAATGGGTGGAGGGGGTTAATATGAGCACATTAAGGAGTGTGCAAAAGTTCAACTCATTTGGATACTCCTAGCTAGCACTTCCTTCACAAAGCCTTCTGTCTGACAGAAACTTTGAAAATTCACTAAGGAAGATTGTCTAGGCAAATAAATTTGAAATTGTTCATGAGGCAATTATTTGGACATATAAACATGCCCAAAAAGGTTGGGAGCCACTAGGAGAAATATAAATGACACTTCCTTCACAAAGTGCTATTCAGGACAAAATAGAAAAAGGATTATTGGGAAATTATTTTTGAACTGGCCAAGGCAATGTTTGGGCAAATTTGAGCTATATATGACCCAAAGGAATTATGAGAATTATTTGGGGATTTTTGGAAGGACAGAAATATAGGTTGCTTCACAACCTAGGGCAGTTAGGGTCATTCCTTTAATGAAAAAAGAATTTTTGCTAGAAAAGAATCTTAGGGTATGGTCAAGGAGCGAAGTGACATGATCTTTGGCAAGGTTTTGAGAATGATGAGCCACTTGGGAGGAGGTATGAGGATGATTTCCCAGGTGACAAGGCCACAGAACCACTCCAAAAAGAAAAACAGAGCAAAAACCAAATAAATCAGAAGAAAAAGAAAAGAGCCAAAATCCAGGCTGTTACACCACCTCAAGGTAAGAAATCCTTTGCGTTACTCCTCATATTCCAGCCTACGACCTGTACCACCCTCATGCCGATTTCATTCTGTGGTAATGTTGTTAATGTAGGAATGTTTCTTCATCTTTGCTGCATCAGAATCGGTAAATTAATTCTCTTGTTTAGTAAGTTGGACATGTGGTGATGCCGATTGTAGAATTGGGCAATGTAGGATCTCCTTTCGATTGGTGCATAGGTGGGTCAGAAGTCTTCACTATTCTGGTCGCTCGTAGCCTGCACGATAGATTCATGTTTTGGGTTCTTTCCATGTTAGGATCACACTTTTTAGGTTGGTTCAACTTGAATACTTTAATATGCTTTAACTAGTGGCAATCATTCATGAATCGAACCGATGTTTTGGTCCCTCTCATAATTATGCCCATCATTTTTCACATTGATAGAAAAGGAATGCCCAGCTGCTTTTGAGTAACCGAAGCAACTTTTTGTGAGCTAACTGTATTGGAACTTTTGTGCATAGCATTCATGTTCTGTAGGCCAACTGTTGGTATGTTCAGTTAGATCGTGACGCTTCGACATGTCTGCACACTGTATCCTCATTCATAATTATGAGCCTTTTCCAGCATGGAAAGTTACATTTATATGACTTACATACTGCTAATACTCAGTGTACATCACTGCATTACTATTGCTTTGTTTGTTATTAGTACAACCTTGCCTCCACTATTTAAGAATCTACTATAGCTGTGCTAATGTTTTATTGCTGCCATCATCTTGCAGGAATTTACAGGGACAATGGTTATTTGATGGTCTCATACAATGGTGGTCTTAACCAAATCCGAGCTGCTGTAAGATATTGGAAATCTCTGTTCATAATTTTTGGAATTAATGTGCTTGGCAACCATTGACTCTTTATATTGCTTTCTGTTCTCTATCTTTTGTTCTATCAGATATGTGACATGGTTGTAATAGCAAGATATTTGAATGTCACTTTGGTGGTGCCACAGTTGGACAAGGCTTCTTTTTGGAATGATCCAAGGTACAGTTTGACACCTTGATGTTAATTTCATTTGCCTGTTTTTTTCTTGAACTATTTGCGGGCTTTGCCTTTAATGTTGATCCATTCTGCATTGAAGTGAGTTCCAAGATATATTTGACGTCGAACACTTTATAACCTCCTTACGAGAGAAAGTTCGCATACTGAGAGAACTGCATCCAAGGGTAAAGCGAAGAGTTGAACTTGGTATGTTCCACTCAATGCCACCTATCAGTTGGTCTGATATCTAATATTACCATAATCAGGTAAACTTCATGTCACATTATGCTAAGGCTGCTTTGGAACATCATACTGCAAAATCGTATCAGCCAAATTTATCCTACCATGTTTCATATCGAGTTTGTCCAAGCTTCTCTAAAAATGGCAAATTTCTAGGCATACAGTGAAGCAAGACAGGGAATTCCTTCATGAGGATTGGATAGAATGTATCGAGCCACTCATTTCTTATGGAGAATTGGGTGTCAAGCCAGATGATCTTAGCCTGGAGAAATTTTTTGCTGCTAAAAGTCTTCATTCATCAAGGTCCTTTCGTATAGATAAATATCATGGTTCTGGAATGGTTTCCCTGGCTGACCTGTAAACTACAATCGACCTATGTAATTTGATTCATTTTATCTACTTATGTTGCAAATGCTGCATCAGTTACGTTGTGGTGACTGGTGAGTTATAGTGGTTTGAATATTAACATGGGTATGTGCCCCTCACTATATTTGGTTATCAGTTTTAGTCACAAGACTGATGGTGAACATGTTCACTTCACTATGTCAGAAGCCTCAGACTCTAATGAAGAAGAAGAAGATGATGATCAAAGCAATGCAGAAGAAATCGACATGGGGCTGCGGAGGTGATTACGGCGACATTGTCACGGTGCGGCGACAACGGTGACGACGACGGCATCGTCACGGTGCTGCGGCGGCGACGACGATGACGTCATCATCACGGTGCTGCGGCGGCGACGACGACGACGGCGACGGTGTCAACACCATCAATCACGGGCTTGTGGAGGTGCCGACGCCGACGACCTATACGCATGCGTATATTGTGTGTGTGTGTATATATATGTGTGTATTAATTATCTATATCAGATATGTATGATTGACTATACACATAAAATGTATGTATTATTAAATGCATGTATGTGAGTACTATGAAGTGTATGTCTAAACTGGAATATGTAGATTTTTATTTTCTAAATCCTAATTAGTTACTAGTAGCGTGGGTGTCCATGTATGTGCTACCACTATTCCACTAGTAGTAGCGCTGGTGTCAACTAGTAGTACCGTAGGGCACCGGCGCTACTGGTATGTCTGGTTATCAGTAGCGTGGGGTAAAATACGCGCTACTGCTAAAAAAATAGTTGTAGCACCATAGCAGTAGCGTGGGAACCTACGCTACTGGTATGCAAAAAAAAACCACGCTATTGGTAATGTTTTTCCTAGTAGTATTTGTCTGTCCTGAAAGGTTACTGAGAGTAGGCCAATCATTGATGGTCACAAACAGCAACACATGCAAGTCAAATTCTTTTTGTTTGTACTCATCCCACACACATACACCGTTTCCAACACATGCAAGTCAAACTATATTTGACTTACATATACATCAAATTGGCATTAACTCCAATAAGCACACATAAATTCATTTAAACTATAGAAAATATTAAATAATCTCTAAAATTATTGAAACTCTTCTAGAACAAAATATATGTATTATAGTACATGTAACAATTCTATAGGTGTACGGCGCTTGTTTTAATTTAAAAACAAAACTGCAAATGAATGGAACTAGATCCTGAGACATGAATTTTAGGCGGTTAGCTCATTCCCACTCGGCAACTATTTTGTCGTGATATGAATGGGACTTTTTTTTCATTAGTAAAGTGTATAAAGCCACACTTTTAAGGCCGGGGTCGAACCACCTGTAGCTTTGAACAATCATATTTGTGTGAAAGAGTGTTTCTTACGATTAACAGTAATTTCCAACTTAAATTTTAAAACAGTTACTTTTTTTTAAATGATATTTTTTTAAATGTTCAAAATTGTTTTTGTTTTAAAAAAAATCCAGCATGTAGTTTTATTGTTTTCTAATTCCAAAAAATGGAAACGAACTCCAAAAAACATGAAAGTTGGCACGGTGTCATTATATGCCCCTTGTAGGGCATGATAGAAAATTGAGAATGTTTCACAAAATTTATGAGAAATCGAACCATCTCCGGAAAGACATATGGTTTCGAGAGAGAATTGGTCTAGTTTAAACGCGGAAGGGACCGATGCTTCATATGTTGGTATTCAAAATAATTATACACCGAAGATACATCATTGCATGATCCATCTCAATATTTGGCATCTTTCTGAGTCCGTTTGCTATATTTAAGCCACTAAATGCATTTCTAGATATTTAATACATGAGGTAAATACACCCGAAGTCACAGAACATGCACGCAACAGACAGTTTGGTGCACAAACTTGTAAAATACATGTTTCTTGTCATGTAACTTGTCCTCTCATTCATATAGGGTTCTTTCTACCATATTTTGCACTACATTTTATTTTATCTAGATTTTAAATTTATATTTTTTTGAATTTCAACAAAAAATGAGTTGATTTGTCTGAAAGAATGAATGTTCATTCATTGTGAACTTTATATATGAAGCATCAGTATAATTAGGACTTACATGTATTCGAATAATTAGGACATGGGGCCGCTGATCCTCGACCCCAAACATGGAGTTTTTTGGTTTTTTAATTTCGAGCAATGTAAACAAACTCTAAAAAGCATGAAAATTGGCATGATGTCCTCATATAATCCCTATAGGGCGTGTTGGAAATTTAAGAAAGTTTCGCAAAAGCTATAATGTACATGTCTTAGAAACTGAACCATGTATGATGAAGATACGTGGTTTTGAGAGATAATGGCTCTAGTTTGAAGGCGAAGCGACCCATGCTTCATCTGTTGGCATTGGAATTTTTTCAACACGCAAGATACACAATTACATGATACATGTCAGAATTTGGCATCTTTCGGAGTCTGTTTGCTATATTTAGGCCATTAAGTGCATTTCTAGACATTTAATGGATATAACAAATTTGAACTGCAGGTGGTTAAAAGGTTGAAAAAATTGGATTGAAAAATCGTATTTGTCTTCTTGAGTCTAGGTTTATGCCTTATGAAAGAAAAGGAAAGGAATTCCAAACATAAGGGCGCCAAGACTTGATCCCGAACATGGAGTTTTTTGGTTTTTTAATTCTGAAAAATGAAAATGAACTCTGTAAATAATGAAAATTTGCATGATGTCATCATATGATCCCTGTATGGTGCGGACATTTTTTTAGAAAGTTTCACAAAATTTATGGCGTACTTTGCTTAGAAATCGAATCATCTCCCAAGAACAAACATAGTCTTGAGAGAGAACGGGTCTGGTTTGAAGGCAAAGCCACCGATGCTTCTTTCGATAGATTTGCAAGTGGTTGAAAGGTTGGCAAAATTGGGTTGAAAAATATATTTTGAGCTCTTGAGTCCATTTAGTCCTTATACAAGAAAATGAAATGAATTGTAAACACGAGGGTGACTCAACCAAGCAACCCCTAATATGGAGGTTTTTGTTTTTTATTTTTAATAATGCAAAAGAACTCTGAAAAGCATGAAAATCCATGTTGTGAAATATGTTCATATATTTTTAATAATGCAAAAGAACCCTTTCATTTATCCATGTCCAGAACAAAGTAAAAATTGCGAAATAAAACCAAGAAAATAAGAAAATTGAAAAAAAAGATAACCATGAAAAATAGTAGCATGTGGATTTTCTTACCCAGTACCTCTTTGTGTTGCTAATGCCACTAATCCACTATATATTAATCTCACAAAAAAACAACTGTATGAAGCTGCTATTTTTACACAAGACACACGCTGGAGCTTTTTTAGCCTGCTGCATTCTGATTGGCCGAACTAGACCTCCCACGGATCAGGCCTCTCCACCGTCCATCCTTAGCCGATCCAACGGTCGGTGCTCCTTCTGCTCTTTATTTTTAAATAATTTTAAAGAAGTTTCAAGATCCGTGGCCAAAAAAGCCATGGCGATGAACTCCGATTGATGCCCCGTGAGTGCTGGGCGGCGCTTGATGTGGTTGCTGCAGAATAGTATAGCTCGAGGCAGAGTAGTAGGCCAGATGTGGAAAAAAATCTGCAATTCCTATTTTTCTATGTCTATTTTTCCTTTTGGTACTTTTTTATTTATCCAATATGTTTATACAATTTTCTTTTTTATTTATAAGGAGCATGTATAATCAGAAAAATTCTTATGGACTCAAAGTACCAAGAGAAATAAAGTGCTGGGCTAATTTCACAATTGAAATTAGTTGGCCTTGAACTGACCTGAAATTTAAAAGGCTAAAATTCTTATGATGGGCTGATGGTCTTGGACAGATTTGAAATTTAGTGGGCCAAAATTCTAATTGGGCCAACTACTACACGGGTCGCCATGTCAGATCCATGTTGGTGCCATGTCAGATGATGATGTGGAACATACGATTAACACCGTTATCTCACAGTAAATTGTGATGGTAAAGTATCGTCATGGATGCATGATGGTTCAAAATCCGTCATAGAGTGCACCGTGGTCAAATTATGACGTGATATGCATGACAAATTCCTAATCCCCTAATCCGTCATGGACGGCCAACCACAACGGTTTTGCACACATATGTGACGGTTTGAATCCGCCATTGATTAACAGATTTCTTGCAGTGACAGGTCGTAGATGTTCGGTTTCGGTGGTGTCATTTCCTTTACATGCGACGTCGACGTCCCTGTTTGTCTGTTCGGCAGCACCGCAACTGTAGCTGAGCTCTTGTCCGCACGCAAGCCACCAGGCAAAACCCCATGCATGCCACCACGTAATGGGCCTTGCCCATCACCACCTCCGTTATGGCTTGTCTCCTGGTCCGTCTTCCCTTCTGACCACAAGAGCCTAACTCTTTTGCTTTGTGTGTTGTTCTTCCGGCCACTTACAGACCTCTTCTCCAATCGATAAGCACAAAGACTACTTCTCCATGGAGGAGCACACACAACTTTCATTGCATCCAGTTTGATCCCTTGTGCTTTGCAAAATTCCGTGAATGTGCGTGACTTGAAAGTT
Organism: Triticum dicoccoides; assembly: GCF_002162155.2. Taxonomy (NCBI): domain Eukaryota; kingdom Viridiplantae; phylum Streptophyta; class Magnoliopsida; order Poales; family Poaceae; genus Triticum; species Triticum dicoccoides. Next base: position 820,826,249 of record NC_041385.1, read on the forward strand.
CACGTGCATCGTCGGAAAGTACTCAACGAGTGCGTCGTCAAGGTCGGGACCTGTGCCAACACCAGAATGATCAGAAGAACCACTCAGCACTCACTAAAATTGTTTAGAAAGGAAATCGTGGCAGATAAATTTGCATCAGTAGTTTAGGCATGAATGGCGATTGCCATTTCAGATTGGCGATAACGCTGCAATAAAAGTTATTTCGTCGGCGATTTAAAATCGTGGATCCAGCCCTTGGCAAAACACCGGAGCAGAGTATAACAACTTTGGATATAATCGCATTTTATTAAAACAGATCATATTAGCAAGTAAGTACATGTAGTATTCAGTGTTAGTAAACGCTGAACTTACAAACTCTTCATCGCATTGTTCAAATTATATATGCCAGCCGTGGTCGCTTATTTGGCCACAGCGGCCTGCTTGGGCTTGAAGTCCTCCTGCTCCTTTCCATAGGCGAAGACAGGGAAGGACCTTCCCAGTCCGGTGGGCGTCTTGAAACTGATCTTTGAGTGGTCGTTCTTGTCGATGTACATGTGGCAGACGGTGACCCAGATGAGGAGCTCCTTGCTCTTGACCCCTGTGATGCGCTTCATCTTGCGATCCTCGACGAAGGCCGTCACATCAGTGGCGTACGAGACCAGGGAAAATATCCTATGGAGCTTAGGCTCATGCACACATCGCGATTCGTGCAAGTACTTTTCTCTTTTTTGTTTCTCCCATATAGTTTAACATATGAACTTCATACTTTTTCAGCACAACAAAACATTCTTACTAGAATGTGGAAAAAAAAGTTACAGATTTTTTCGCGCATCATAAATACTAGAAATAAGATTTTTTTAATAAAAAAAATATCATTTTCTATATTTTTCTTGGACAAAAAGATCTGAAAGTTTTATCCCACATTGTTCTAAGAATGTTTTGTTGTCCTGGAGAGTTTCAAGTTCATTTGTTGTTTTGTTTTGAAGAAACAAAAAAGAGAAAGTTTTCATGTAGTATGGTAGTTGTGTAGCACGGATCTCAAAGCAACATTAGAGGATGAGGATACGAGGTGTCGAGAAGCCCGTGCTCTAAAAATCCGCGTCCACACGAGACCAGCCTGCCGATCTGCTTGAAGGTGTGCGTGAGCGCCTTCTTCTGGAATCCTTACCTCTGGAGCAGGAGGGTCAGAAAGCAAAGGTCTGAACCTGAGGCATGACACTCCAGCGACGTGCGTCAACGTTGTGTCGTATATGGGGAGCAATCGGGCGGATGAAATGGCGTTGGTGGTAGTTGAATTAGTACTCCTGCTAGTGATGCTAGACGCATCTGATGGGACACTTGTTGGTCCAGTGCAACCACCTGAGTTAATGTGCGATTTTCCTCAACAGCGTGTTCGTCCATGAACAGTTTGATGCGTCTACAATGCATGGTATACTTCCTCCGTCCAAAAAAATTTGTCGCTTAAATGAATGTACGATGCTAGATACTACATCCAACTACTAGAAAAAGGCCCGTTAGTGGCGCATTTATTTTGGCTATTAATGGCGCACTATAGGTGCGCCACTATTACCACGACACTAGAAATAATAGTGGCGCACCTTGTAGTGCGCCATTACTATTGCTACAGGTGCGCCACTGGTAACTCTTTTCTTTTTTGAATTTTTTTAATTTTTTTCTGAATTTTGAAGGCGGGAAAATAGTAGTGGCGCACCTTCTAACCCCCACCATGCGCCATTGCTATTTTTGAATTTTGAATTTTGGATCTGGATCGTGATTTTTTTGCTCGTTTTTTTGCAGGATAATTTTTCAAATTTTGTTCTCGTTTTTGGATCTTGTACATTCTTTTGCCGGAGAGGAGTTCGCCGGAGAGGAGGGCCAAGGAGAGACCGTAAGGAGGAGAGGAGGGAGGAGGAGGAGGTCACCGGAGAGGAGCTCGCCTACATCGACGGAGAGGAGGAGGAGGAGGTTACCGGAGAGGAGCTTGCCACATTGCCGGAGAGGAGGAGGA